>NC_134361.1:28656212-28957462 GCF_048569485.1 Anomaloglossus baeobatrachus
AGCGGACCGGGGCAGGGTTGAAGCCCGCTGGTGCCGACAGCAGGAATCAGCTCCAGAGGCCGTGCACAGACTGGGTGTAATACTATTGTATGAACTGAGGATTTCGATTGCCCTAACGCTATTACAACCAGAGACAGGGTCTTGGTGCAAAGAAGTTTTATAATATGCAACCAATAAATATGTACACAAAAAAGAACATAAACACGGTATATACCTGCCAGGCTCAGAGCAAGGGGAACTCCCGGGACTGCGCACCGGACTCCCCCAGGGAGGCCACCAGGAGCGAACCCCTATACAGGGGCTGTCTGGCGATCACCCCAGATGGCCTAAATGCGCAGCAGCCGGGACACGAAAGGGCAACAGGTTATAGTCCATAAATGTCCGTACGTGATGTGGAACGTGAGTCCTAGAGCGGATATGAACTGGAAGGGACCGGGCAGAAACGCCGACCAGTGACTGCAGACGGAGTCCGGGACCAGCGAGGGCACATCTTGATGAGACCAGGTGGAGTCCAGAGCCGGTGTCGGGTATTTTCAGCAGGATCCAAATACAATCAGGAACCAAGAGCAGCAGGGCAGGAGTAGACAGGAAGCAGTATTCTCAAGCAACTAGACTAAGCTTAGGGGCGGGCTTTTAAACAATGAACAGGAAGTAAGGCAACAGAACAAAAAACTCCATGTTAACAAAGGGCAAGATCCTTCAAAAGCAAACTGGAAATCCCGGAACACTGACACTGGGTGCCTGGACCCTAGGATGAGGAAGGTTGCATGCCCCTTGTTAATCAACCAGCAGAGGACGAGGTTTCAAGCCTTGTTCTCCAGAAGCCCAGAGAGCAAAACTGAAGCCCAACGCGGAGGATAGGGTGTCCGTCAGAACCCACAGAAATCCCAAGGGTCAGATTTCGCGGGCCACAGCTCCTAAACATACACACATACCCTGGAGTGGACTTCCCCGTTCCATGCGGAGTTGTCCCACAGAAGAGACAAACACATAGTGGAGGAGGATGGGACACCTGTTTGCTACACCCGGGTGTGGAACCCGAATACACCCCCCAACGGCGACCGGTCACTGGCAACTTGGTTTACCACTGGACTTGTGTGTGAATACTAAACTGTGAGTACACAATCTATCCTCGGTCCAACCCGGCATGCCACCTTCAGCAGCCATCACTCCCGTGTACCGACAACGGGCCCCTGGGACTACACCTCCCTTACCTGTAGAGGAGATCCCATCTTGCTGCCCCACTCCATCAGCCCCGGGCGCCCCATCACCAGGCAGCGGCGTTGTCACCATCCCTCACCGCAACCCACGGGTGGCGTCACAGACATATCAAAACCCCCCTGTAAATATTCCCCCTTCCGATGGTTCTGAGAGTCCGGGTCCGGTCACCAATCGAGCCGCAGCAGCGAACCCGGATCCGAGTGGGCCCAGAAGCGGCAGCAGCCCCTGCCCGCAACAGGAACATTTTTATTTTTTTTTGTTAATCACATGCAATTGTGGAAATGATTATTATTCCAATATTTATTAATTAGATCAATTTTTTAAATGAACTTTGTTTGTGGGAAAACCCCTTTAAGTGTTGGGACAAGGCCACCCTGGCAGGGAGTCAAGTGAAAGGAAAGGCTAAGTTCACACATCCTGTGTTTTCAATCCGTCAGGTCCGTCAGCAACGGATCAGTCATTTTCAAGATGTCAACTGATGCAACTGATGTGTTTTTCACAGGATTCCTTTCACAGGAATCCTGTGAAAAAACTGATCAGTTGCGTCCGTTACATCCGCTGTGCGTCCGTTTTTTGACGGATCAGTCATGATCCGTCTGTGTTTGGGACAGCCCAGTGGGCGTGCCAAGCATGCTGGGCATGCTCAGTAGAGCATGACGGAATCCTGCGCTGGATTCCGTTGTAAGACGGATTACGACGGAATCCAGCACCATAGACATGCATTACAAGCTTGACGGATGGCGACGGATTCCTGCGCGGCGCGTTAATTTTGACGGCCCGAAAAACGTTACATTCTGCGTTGCTCCCCGCTCGGCGGTCAGTCAAAAACGACGGACCGCGACGCAACGGATGCAACGCAGGGTCATCAGTCGCAATCCGTCACTTAATAGAAGTCTATGGGGAAATACAGGATTCCTGCAAAATATTTTGCAGGATTCCGTAATTCCTCAAGGCTACGGATTGTGACTGATGCAAAACACAGGATGTGTGAACTTAGCCAAAGGTGGCTGTTTTATCATAGAAATGTAGCGCCCCACGGGGCAGGTGGTTAATCTACTCATCGCTGAGCCATTTCGGGTCAGGTCCAGCGTTGTCACGAGGTGTACAGTAAATGGTGAGGGAAGCGGGGTATTTGAGAGTTCGGGATGGTGTTGCTCCCCATATGCGGAGCAGGCCCCGGGTGTCTAAAGAGGGATTTAACGGCCGTTGGCGCCTAAGCGCTAGGCGGCGGCGCCAGTAAGGACGAGCCAACACAGTCTCTGCGAGTTCAGGGTGTAGTTTACTCTCAACTTCAGCTGCCAGCCTAGTTACATTGGTCACTGCCATGATGCACTCAGGTCAATCCCAGATCCGGTAATGGGTCACCACCGGTGTTTTGAGAGAGAAGGAGAGAGATTCCTATTTCTAGGTTATCCCCCTCAGCTGAGCTCCCACTTCAAGCCCCGGGACTAGCGAAGTCCAAGTTTTTCCAGAGATGTCTTTCCAGAACTATGGTCCTGATAGGTCTGCTATTGATGCGAGTGTGTTGCGCCTATTTCTACCCCAAGTGTAACACGCCCCCCAGGTGGCTGGCTTCAGTGACCGGGGAAGTCCCATGATTGTGATGGCCACCCCCCCAGCCTTCCCTGAGCCAACCCACCCTATGTGAAGGCTCCTAAGCTGTATGTAGTTTGTGAATGTGGAACACCGGTGATTAACCCCCCATTTCTTACCTCCTTACCTGAGATGGGTACCGCACCTTAATTGAGGTGCAGTACCCTGTGGCGACCAGAGCCTCAAGGGCGCCACAGGAGAGGCTGTGAAGACTTAGTGATTATGTGTAGACAGTCATGAAGGTCGCACAACAGTAAGTGGTTTGTGGCAGTGATGGAGAAAAGACTGAAGGCAAGACTACATTAACCTCAAGTGTGAACAGAGACACAGAATATTGCCAACATTGGGACTAGAGACCAATACTCTAACAGAGTGGACTGAATGATAGGAGTCGGAGGACAGAACCTTAGCAGCCAGGCCCTGTAACCGTCAAGGTACCAGGTGGACCTTATCTTTGGTGTGAACATAGACAGCCAACCAAGCAGTGCTCCTCTAGATGTCCGGGAGTGTAAAGCTTTACTCTTGTCATTATGGGTCCTGAGGAGGCGGGAGACTGAAAGAGGAAGATGACCGTCATGGTGTGCACTGTGTAACGCTGGACTGAGTTGTACTGGGGCTCACTGGCCCAATTAGATGGGACACAACCCAGAGGGAAGTTGAACTGTTAATGTTGAGTAAAACTGTAATGTTCTGGAAGATATGTGCCCGCTATCTGGAACGTGTCCTTGTGACCGAGTAAAGAGTTATGGTTTAACGTCATCATCCGGACCTGGCAAGCCGATCTCAGCGGTAATATGGGTTCCCAACCCACACGGCAGAGGGCCACACACCCAGCCAGGACCAGGAATTTTCTGTAGCATGCTGGGGTGTCCAGAATCAATCTACCGACCTGCGCCACTCTATACAGTGGCAACCAAAGTGAAATGCCAGATATTTCCAATCCCTCTGACTCGCCCACCCCAGGGTTATGGGACACCCGGTGCCGGGCCGGACTAGTCCGGTGGTAGTCAGTGGTGGCTGGGCCCGGCTCCGTGGCCCTGGTGGGTGTCAGTAAAATATGTGGCTTGGTGAATAAAGTTGGTGTTCGTGACGCCACCTGTGGTCTGCGGCTATTAAGCCGCCGCTGCTGTGTGAGGCCTCCGGGGTGATGTTATAGCAGCAATGGTGGTACTGCTCCCCACAGGTGGAGCGGAGCCCTGAGGACACTCTTAGTGCTCGTGGAAGTCTATGAGGTTGTGTGGCTAACACGGTGCAGGGCCGACAGGCAATGAAAGAACTAGGCACAAACAACAGTCTCTTTACCTTTTCCTCTTTACTTTGGAAACAGTCCAGTCCTGGGAGACCGTTACAGGTGGTGATGAGGATCCGGTCGGCCTGGAAGTACTTGGGGTGATCTTTCTGGCCAGCTGAGTATGAGGCCTACTCCTGTGCTTTTCTTTGTTATGATAGGACCCTGCTTCTCTGAATCCAGCAATGGCCCTCTTGCTGCTGGGACTGATGGTACGTCCCTTTCCCTCTGTAGTAGGCTGCGCAGGCCCTCTCTCTGGTGCTTCTCTGCTGGAGTCCACACCGGGCCTTGATGCTGCAGCTGTGCTTTTGCTTGCAGCTCTCCTGCCCTTCGGATTCAGCTACCAGGGAGTATGTTTAAGCCCTGGTGGCCACAGACTCCGATGTCCGAGTCTCTCCGCTGCCTCTCAGCTACTCCTGCTTCTCTGGGCCAAGCTACTCTAGCTCTAGGCCCCAGATTCACAGGACAGCTCACTCTGCATCTGTTCACTTCTACTGCTCTCTACAGACTGACCACTACTTCCTCCCCCAGATCAGACTTAAGGGGATCCTCCCTGGAATCCCAGGTTCAGAGCTCCCCCTGCTGGCCGGAGGGAGAACTGCGTTGGATGTTAAACTTGCTGGCCAATGGACCTCCCAATTACCTCCAGGCTCAGCATTAACCCTTTGGGAGGGCAATGCTGTTGTGGCGACCAGGTCCTGGGGCGCCACACCTCCATAATTGGTATTATCGTGCAGAGACAAGACACAGGCACAGGCTTGTTTATGAGGCATGTCCGCCCGATGCTGGGAGCTGCACTCGCAGTTTATTACGTCTTCTCTCAGCCGGTCTGAAGGCATCAATTAAATAAGATTATCTTTATTCTGTCAGTGTGCAAATAACAGTTAACGGTAAATTCCATTGTTTTTATAGTGAAGCTATTTGTTCTTTGACACCCACCACCCCAACTCCTAAGAATATAGGGGTCACAGCTGATTCTCCAACTACGTTTTCCCAGCACTGTATCGCTCCCGGTCACCTCTCTGTGCTGGGTACAACGATGACTGGGACAATCATGATGCAGCCCCTTTAGTCGCTGGTTTGGTGAGCTAGAGTCCAATCATCTTATCCCATAAGAATACTTGTTTACACAGGTTTTATGCTTGCCAACTCTCCAAAAAAGTCCCAAAAAAGAGAACTCCCAGAAGAGTAGTCAAGTGCTTGTGGGAGTCTGATGCCATACAGTCATATGAAAAAGTTTGGGCACCCCTATTAATGTTAACCTTTTTTTCTTTATAACAATTTGGGTTTTTTGCAACAGCTATTTCAGTTTCATATATCTAATAACTGATGGACTGAGTACAATAAACCTCATTTCAATTCTGAAATATTACTAACAGAAAATGTGCAATCCGCATTTAAACAAAATTTGACAGGTGCATAAGTATGGGCACCCTTATCAATTTCTTGTTTTGAACACTCCTAACTACTTTTTACTGACTTACTGAAGCATTAAATTGGTTTTGTAACCTCATTGAGCTTTGAACTTCCTAGGCAGGTGTATCCAGTCATAAGAAAAGGTATTTAAGGTGGCCACTTGCAAGTTGTTCTCCTATTTGAATCTCCTATGAAGAGTGGCATTATCGGCTCCTTAAAACAACTCTCAAATGATCTGAAAACAAAGATTATTTACCATAGCTGTTCAGGGGAAGGTACAAATAGTTGTCTGAGATTTAAACTGTCAGTTTCCATTGTGAGGAATATAGTAAGGAAATGGAAGAACACAGGTACAGTTCTTGTTAAGCCCAGAAGTGGCAGGCCAAGAAAAATATCAGAAAGGCAGAGAAGAAGAATGGTGAGACAGTCAAGGACAATCCACAGACCACCTCCAAAGACCTGCAGCATCATCTTGCTGCAGATGGTGTCAATGTGCATCGGTCAACAATACAGCGCACTTTGCACAAGGAGAAGCTGTATGGGAGAGTGATGCGAAAGAAGCTGTTTCTGCAAGCACGCCACAAACAGTCGCCTGAGGTATGCAAAAGCACATTTGGACAAGCCAGTTACATTTTGGAAGAAGGTCCTGTGGACTGATGAAACAAAGATTGAGTTGTTTGGTCATACAAAAAGGCGTTATGCATGGAGGCAAAAAAAACACGGCATTCCAAGAAAAGCACTTGCTACCCACAGTAAAATTTGGTGGAGGTTCCATCATGCTTTGGGGCTGTGTGGCCAATGCCGGCACCGGGAATCTTGTTAAAGTTGAGGGTCGCATGGATTCAACTCAGTATCAGCAGATTCTTGACAATAATGTGCAAGAATCAGTGACGAAGTTGAAGTTACGCAGGGGATGGATATTTCAGCAAGACAATGATCCAAAACACCGCTCCAAATCTACTCAGGCATTCATGCAGAGGAACAATTACAATGTTCTGGAATGGCCATCCCAGTCCCCAGACCTGAATATCATTGAACATCTGTGGGATGATGTGAAGCGGCTGTCCATGCTCGGTGACCATCAAGCTTAACTGAACTGGAATTGTTTTGTAAACAGGAATGGTCAAATATACCTTCATGCAGGATCCAGGAACTCATTAAAAGCTACAGGAAGCGACTAGAGGCTGTGATTTTTGCAAAAGGAGGATCTACAAAATATTAATGTCACTTTTATGTTGAGGTGCCCATACTTATGCACCTGTCAAATTTAGTTTAAATGCAGCTTGCACATTTTCTGTTAGTACAATAAACCTCATTTCAATCCAGAAATATTACTCAGTCCATCAGTTATTAGATATATGAAACTGAAATAGCTGTTGCAAAAACCCAAATTGTTATGAAGAAAAAAGGTCAACATTAATAGGGGTGCCCAAACTTTTTCATATGACTGTATGCAGCATCTGGACGTGAAGGCACCGTCACACTAGGAGAAATGTTCTTGGTGTGGGGAGGCTCTCTGAGACTGTACCACATGCAATATGTCTAAGATACTGGGCAGTGTCGGGGGTCAGAATGTTTTATTTATTACAATTTTGCCTAAACCAAAACACTTCTTCCCACATTACTGAAAGAGAACCCGCCACCAGGTAGGTCAAAAGGGACCAGTTTTTGCTCTTATTTAATTCCCACTGATCCCCTGAGTATCTACATTTTTTTTGAAAAAATTTTTTTTTTATTTTTTTTTGTCTTATTCAAATCCACTTTACGGTTCCAAAGAAATGGGCTTTTTTAATTGGGTAATTTTTTTTTTATGTTCTTCACAAGAGACTCACAGTATAATTATGCAAAATTGTTGTGAGACACGCCCCGGGGGATCTGTGAGACACGCCCCGGGGGATCTGTGAGACACGCCCCGGGGGATCTGTGAGACACGCCCCGGGAGATCTGTGAGACACGCCTCGGGGGATCTGTGAGATATGCTCCAGAGGATCTGTGCAACCCACCACAGAGGACCTGTGAGACACGCCCCGGGGGATCTGTGAGACACGCCCTGGGGGATCTGTGAGACACGCCCCGGGAGATCTGTGAGACACGCCTCGGGGGATCTGTGAGATATGCTCCAGAGGATCTGTGCAACCCACCACAGAGGACCTGTGAGACACGCCCCGGGGGATCTGTGAGACACGCCCCGGGGAATCTGTGAGACACGTCGGGGAATCTGTGAGACACCCCCCTTCCTAATTAAGGTCAGCATTAAATAAAAAGGAGAAAGAAAAGTGTGGCGCTCTAGACAAGCCAGGGGCCACAGAGAACAACATCCACACACCCCACACTCCCAGCAGGCACACCGAGGTCAAACACAAAACCCTTGTTGCCTTCCTCCAGGGGCTGATGTCCACACCAGGGGGTGGGCCAGGCAGTTGGTCCCGCCCACCGAGGAGTTCACAGTCCTGGAGGCGGGAAAAGTTGAGAGTTGAGTTTTGGAGGTGGAAGTGGAAGGAGGAGAAGTGGTAGTGGAGCAACTAACTGACAGCGTCCGGGTGTGTGGCTCGGGCGAGACAGCAAGGTTGGCAGACGGTGGTGACCGTCTGCAGGAGCGGCTGATTGGAGTCTACCGTAAGGACCGTGGACGGGCGGTGGCCCGGCGGTACCGGACCGGTACGCAAAGAGAAGCCATCACCATCTGGCAGGGGCTTACGGACCCCGGCAAGGCTAGGAGTCGCCGTGAATTTGCCGAATTCGTTAGTGAAGGGAACCTCCTGGGTTTCCCAACAGCCAAGTCCCGACAGAAGGCAACAGTCCAACCAAGTGAGGGAGACACCGCCACCGCCAAGGCAACCGTTTCTCAGGGCCAGCGCCTGCGGGCAAAAGGGGCTCCTCCAGCCCATATCCAAGCTGGGGAGTGGGTTACCGGTGGGAATCCATTGGAACCATCTACCGTACATAGGTGCAGGGAAAGGCAGTCACCATCAACCTGCCGGGAGAAACAACACCGCAGCAGTCTGTGGGACCCGTCCATCCAGCCGTGTGTTTTGCCGAGAACTGTGTCCTCATCATTGGCTGAGTGAGTACCACCGTGCCGTACGGCACAGCGCTGCCCCCGCGACCCTGCACCTCACCAGGCCCTGTAACCCGCCTGCCATCCATCCCTACCCCATCACCGGGCCCCGGGACAACCAACCCCCTACCCACGGAGGGGAGAAATAACAACCAAGCTGCTCCCTGTCACCGCTCCCGGGATCCCCGTCTAGAGCAGCGGTGGTGTCACCAATATCACCACAACCGTGGGTGGCGTCACGGACAATAATCAAAACCCCCACAATCAAATCTTCCCCCCCCTTTTCACTCACGGGCGAGGAGCGCCGCTCGAGTCCCCGGGATCCGGCCCACCGCTCGAGCCACCACCAAGCAGCCACAGCAGCAGCGGACGGACCCGAGCAGTGGGAGAGCGCAGCGTCCCCTCCTCCACCAGCGACAAAAGCAGCATTCCATACTGACACCAGATGAAAATACCATCATAAAGGGGGGGCAGCACAGGTGAAATATACTGATTAAATATCATGAGTTAGACGGGCTGTAGTGTAAATTCCCTCCACCCTCTGCCCATTTTGTTTTGGAGCTGAAAAAAATTGGTGTGAAAATGCCAAAGTCACAATTTATGTAAAACTCCAGATTGTGCCTAAACTGTGCAATTTTGCAAAATGTTTACACTATTAATTCTAGTGTGACGGTTATGATGAATCGGGCCTTTAGTGTACATATAGGGTATGTTCGTGTGTCGCCCGGGGACCAGGGGGTACTCAGATCCGGGCCACGAGGTCACTTCTGTGGGTATCACAGTGGCGTGACCCGGTCTGTGATCCCAGGCTCCACAGTAAAAAGGGGTTAGGTAAGGGAGATTGTCCGTGACGCCACCCACGGTTGTGGTGATTTTGGTGACACTACCGCTGCTCTGGACGGGGATCCCGGGAGCGATGACAGGGAGCAGCGTAGTTGTTATGTCCCCTCCGTGGGTAGGGGGGTTGGTGGTCCCGGGGCCCGTGGAGGGTTTTGGAGCTGGCGGGCGGGCTACGGGGCCTGGAGAGGTGCAGGGTCGCGGGGGCAGCGCTGCGCCGCACGACACGATGGTACTCACTCAGCCAGTAATGATGACACAGTTCTCGGTAAAATACACGGCTGGATGGACGGGTCCCACAGGCGGCTGCGGTGTTTTTCCCCTGACCCCAGGTTGGTAATGTAAGTCCTCTCTTTCACCTCCGAGCACGCTCCTCCTGCAATCCGGTTTCCAGCTTGCTCCCCGATTCAGTACCGGTGGGCCACCGCCCAGCTCCGGCTACCTACGGTTCCACCAACTGTCTTCCCAGCTCACACAGGCGGCCACTACCGTCTGCCTCTCTGCTGCACAAGGGCCCTAGGCTCCAACCTAGGCCCCAGTCTGCGTCTGCCTCTCTGCAGACCTCCTCTCTCTTCCTCTCCTGGACTTGTCTGGGCTTGTTTCCTGCCTCAGGCCAGCTAAACTCCTGGGTGGGCGTCTCCATCTCCTGACTCCGCCCACCTGGTGTGTCTGTCCGAGCCCGAGGAAAGGAATCAAGTTTCACTGGGGATGTCTGCTGTGAAACTGCTGGGGGTGGGGGTGTGTGTGTTGTTACCTGTGGCCCCTGGCTTGTCCAGGGCGCCACATTCCCCCTTAGCAAAATGCAGACCGTCCGCGGGCTGCCCGTCCATCACCGGTTTTATTTTTCTTTTAACTGCAAAAAGTAGAAAGGCATATCAAGCATTAAAACACAAGCATTACTTTTTAACTTCCCATAACGGGATGCATCTCACTTTAACGTTGCAACATCAATCAAACACTTTTAATAATGGCAACGGAACGGGTCCTTTAGTCACCCACCCAAACAACTTGGCCCTGATGCTGCCCCTAAGAAATGGGCAGCACCCCTTGACCCCAGTCCAGAACCAGGCTGCCCAGATAGTTAACGGGATGGGTGCTTCGCTGCCGTTGCGGCCGGGCGGACTGCCGGAGCCGTCGTCATCTCCGTCGCGGCTGGGCGGACTGCCAGGGCCGTCATCATCGGCGGTGCGGCTGGGATGGAAGCCGGGACCGGTGGCAGGGCGGTGACAAAGGTAAAACCTGGGCCCTCCCTCACAGACGCTGCGAGCTCCGCTACCGGTGACAGAGGTAACGGGTCGGTCGGGGCGTTGGTCGCGGGCACTGAGGTTTCAGCGGTGCCGGACGGACGCGACATCTCGTGCAGCGGTGTTCCAGGAACCAAACACTGGCAGAGTCCTGGCGTCCCTGCTTCCACAGCCGCGGTTCACATGCGGCCGGACGCCATCCCATCCCCCTTAGTCTCTTTTTAGCACTTCCTTCTTCAGGGGGCGGGGCTCCACTTTCGCGCCTTTCCTGCTCGGGGAAGACGCTCGAGCGGGAAATTTTTCACACCCAAGATGGCGGCTTTGCAAAATTTTCGGCCGGACACCTCCGGCGGTAACAAGGCGCACCTCTACCAGACGGCAGAGCGGTAAGATCCTGTTCGTGACGCCAAAAGTGTCGCCCGGGGACCAGGGGGTACTCAGATCCGGGCCACGAGGTCACTTCTGTGGGTATCACGGTGACGTGACCCAGTCTGTGATCCCAGGCTCCACAGTAAAAAGGGGTTAGGTAAGGGAGATTGTCCGTGACACCACCCACGGTTGTGGTGATTTTTTTGACACCACCGCTGCTCTGGATGGGGATCCCGGGAGCGATGACAGGGAGCAGCGTAGTTGTTATGTCCCCTCCGTGGGTAGGGGGGTTGGTGGTCCCGGGGCCCGTGGAGGGTTTTGGAACTGGCGGGCGGGCTACGGGGCCTGGAGAGGTGCAGGGTGCAGGGTCGCGGGGGCAGCGCTGCGCCGCACGACACGGTGGTACTCACTCAGCCAGTAATGATGACACAGTTCTCGGTAAAACACACGGCTGGATGGACGGGTCCCACAGGCGGCTGCGGTGTTTTTCCCCTGACCCCAGGTTGGTAATGTAAGTCCTCTCTTTCACCTCCGAGCACGCTCCTCCTGCAATCCGGTTTCCAGCTGGCTCCCCGATTCAGTACCGGTGGGCCACCGCCCAGCCCCGGCTACCTACGGTTCCACCAACTGTCTTCCCAGCTCACACAGACGGCCACTACCGTCTGCCTCTCTGCTGCACAAGGGCCCTAGGCTCCAACCTAGGCCCCAGTCTGCGTCTGCCTCTCTGCAGACCTCCTCTCTCTTCCTCTCCTGGACTTGTCTGGGCTTTTTTCCTGCCTCAGGCCAGCTAAACTCCTGGGTGGGCGTCTCCATCTCCTGACTCCGCCCACCTGGTGTGTCTGTCCGAGCCCGAGGAAAGGAATCAAGTTTCACTGGGGATGTCTGCTGTGAAACTGCTGGGGGTGGGGGTGTATGTGTGTGTTGTCACCTGTGGCCCCTGGCTTGTCCAGGGCGCCACATTCGCACTGAGGTGTTCTTATCAAAAGCTGCTTCAAAAACTCTTCAAATCCAATTAGCAGGTTTTTTTTTTTTATAGAGGTATTGAAAAACTGGTGGGACTTATCACTTCTTTTGTAGTGGATTCTGAAAGACACTTCTCCAAAACACTCTAGCCAATCAAAAGGCTGAAAAAACGTTTTGGGAAAAAGAAAAATCCTCCAAAACTTAAAATGAAAACTGATTTAGGAAAATATAATGCATTGGTAAATCGCACATGTTTGCCGTTAATTGACCTCTCGCTTGAGCTGGAAATAGGAGGGAATTGTGATAGTTTACACATTACACACCTTCTGCAGAAATTTTATTTTGAGCTTGGAAAACCCCAGAGTTTGTCAGGTTCATGAAGCCACAAACTTAAGGAAATGTGGCTAGAACTCGGTAAGTAAATTGTAGAAGGGTGAGTGTGGACACATCTGCATGCGCAACTTCAACCTTAGGCCTCTTTCACACGTCTGTGAAAACCACACACATTTTTCACGGACATATGAACCTTTTACATGGCCCTCCGTGTGCTGTGATTTTGGCACACGGATGTTCTCCGTGTGCTATTGTGGCGCCCCTGACGCTTCCGTCGCCACAGGAACATTGCACCCCAGCCAGAGGTGTGATGTCCCATCCTGGGTAAGGAAGGGGGTAAACACCGGTCCACAGGCAAATTTACACTACACCCATTGGCAGCAACCCTCCCATGGTGCATGCTGGGAAGGGCCGTAAGACCCATCCCTGCTTCCATAGGGTAAAGCTTAGCAACTGGGTGGGTGGGAGGAGACAGCCGAGAGTAGAGTAGAAAGAGGAAGGTCAAGTTTAGTCAGTGTGAAGGGAGAGTCTGAAGTTGAAGTTTAGAGAGTCTGCAGAGAGAGTGAAGGGCAGAAGGAGTCAGTCTGCGGGAGGCAGAGGAGTCTGAAGTGAAGAGAGAGCTGAGAGGTGTGAGAAGAGTAGTGCTCGGTAAAACACACGGCTGGATGGACGGGTCCCACAGACGGCTGCGGTGTTGTTTTCCCGCCTCCAGGACTGTGAACTCCTCGGTGGGCAGGACCTACCGCCTCGCCCACCCCCTGGTGTGAACATCAGCCCCTGGAGGAAGGCAACAAGGGTTTTGTGTCTGACTTCGGTGTGCCTGCTGGGAGTGTGGGGTGTGTGGATGTTGTGCTCTGTGGCCCCTGGCTTGTCCAGGGCGCCACATTCCCCCTTAGTTAAGTGCAGACTGTCCGCGGGCTGCCCGTCCATCACCGGTTTTATTTTCACAACTGAAAAATAGAAAAGGTAAAACGGTAACACATTACAATTATATTAACATCTTCCCACATCGGGAGGTACTCTTATTTAAACGTTGCGTAACGGTTACGGCTTCCGCTCTCTCCCACCCAAGCAACCTGGCCCTGATGCTGCCCCTAAGCAAACAGGCAGCACCCCTTGACCCCAGTCCAGCACAAGCTGCCCGAGCGGGTTCTGTCCTTTTCAGGGGACCCACGTCCATGGGGAACCCCTGAAACCCCCAGAGGATTGCCACCGGTTCCGGTGGTGGCTGGGCCCCAGCCTGCTCCACTGCGGGCCCTTCCTCCAATCTGCCTCTCCGGAGGCGGTAACGGTAGAAGCCACAACAACATTATTTACATGCCACTAGTTTGTGGTTGTCCTGCCAGTTCTCAGGCTTGTCCATGAGGAGTTCCTTATGCAAAAATGGAAAAGGGGGTCCCCACGGGGACCAGTTGCCGGCAACGACCGGTTCAAATCAGCATCAAATCAGATGACTTCATCGGTAGATTATTCACTTATCATTTATCTAACTTTCAAACGGTACTTTTAACACACACAGCTGGTGGTCCCAACGGGGACGATGACAACGGCATTCCGCTGCCCTTACTCGGAGTCCTCGGCATCACTTGGGGGAGGGAGCGCGGTGCACACACGGGCCTCCTGGCTGCTCCTCAACTTCGCATCCAGCGCAAACCACCCCCTCTCCCCACAGTGCCGGGTGTACTGTACCAAGTCGCCCGGCATCAGGTTACGGCCTGGTTGCTCCTCCGGCAGGTGGGCATTAACATCCCGCCGGGCTATGAATACTTCGGCCTCCAAGCCCGGTTCGTATATGAAGCCATAGCCCCGGCGGACATCAAACCGCCTCACCTGCCCTTCATACTACAGGGGGCCCCGGACACAGAAGGTTGCTTGTCTCAGGCTCTCCTTCTCCCGGATTGTACGGGCCACCATCTCTGCCTTCTTCTTCTCCCGTTCTGCGATCTCCGGGCCCAACGGTACCGGCTCCCTATCCCAGTACGGTGCTGCTGCGAGCTCCGGCGCACGGGTCGGGCCCCGCGAGACCTTCCGGACACTGCCCACCACTGGCGATCTGGGTGGAAGGTCCCGCGGTGACTTGGCCTGGGGTGCTGCTTTGCAGCTACAACCCGGCGCAACCTCAGCCGAGGTGTGGGGGATGGGCACAGGGGCTTTCTTCCGCTGGGCCTTCTGCACGGAGCGGCCTGTCGGCTCCGGCTCGGGGGAAGTCGCTGTAAATGCCTCCGGCTCAGGCTTCTGGGCTTTCCAAGGGAGCACCTCCGGTTGGCTACGGGCTCCGGCTACAGGTCGGTCCGCCTGGGCGGACATGCGGGGTATCGCTACCGGTTGCGGGGGTAGCGGGCCTAGTGGCGGGGTCATGGCAGCCGGGATGGGTAGCGAAGGAGGCAGCAGGGCGAGCAGGTTCAGACCGGGTCCCGCAGCCGCGATGACCAACCCACTAGGGGTATCGGGGCGTGGGTCACTCACCCTCCCTTCCGCAACTTCCTCCTCGCGTCTCCGCACGGTCGCTATGACCTCCGTCATGTCGGTCTCCCACTCCTCCAAGAGGAGCTGCATTTTGTTGGAGCTGCGCGGTCCGGATCTCCACCCACGCCGCGGTTCCAGGCGCGGGGGCTACGGTGCTACGGGACGTCATGTACATCTTGCTGGCGGCCTCTCCCAGGAACAAGATGGCCGCAGGGTCCTGGCGTCCCTGCTTTTATAGCCGCGCTCACATGCGGCCAGTCGCCATTTCGTCCCCCTTAGTCTCTTTCCGGCTCCTCCTCTACTAGGGCGGGGTTTTGGCCTTCGCGCCTCTACTACTCGAGGAGACGCTCGAGCGGGAATTCTTCGTGCCCAAATGGCGGCTTTTCAAATTTTCCGGCCGGACACCTCCAGCGGTCACACAAGGCGCACTTCCACCAGTCGGTAGAACGGTAGGATCCTGTTCGTGACACCAAGTTGTCGCGGGCGGAGGAGGGGACGCTGCGCTCTCCCGCTGCTCGGGTCCGGCTGCTGCTGCCGCTGCTCTGTGGTGGCTCAAGCGGTGGGCCGGATCCCGGGGACTCGAGCGGCATTCCTCGCCCGTGAGTGAAAAGGGGATTTTGATTGTGGGGGTTTTGATTATTGTCCATGACGCCACCCACGGTTGTGGTGATATTGGTGACACCACCGCTGCTCTAGACGGGGATCCCGGGAGCGGTGACAGGGAGCAGCTTTGTTGTTAGTTCTCCCCTCCATGGGTAGGGGGTTGGTTGTCCCGGGGCCCGGTGATGGGGTAGGGTTGGATGGCAGGTGGGTTATGGGGCCTGGTGAGGTGCAGGGTCGCGGGGGCAGCGCTGTGCCGTACGGCACAGTGGTACTCACTCAGCCAATGATGAGGACACAGTTCTCGGTAAAACACACGGCTGGATGGACGGGTCACACAAGAGGTTGCGGTGTTGTTTCTCCCGGCAGGTTGGTGATGACTTCCTTTCCCTGCACCTATGTACGGTAGATGGTTCCAATGGATTCCCACCTGTAACCCGCTCCCCAGCTTGGATATGGGCTGGAGGAGCCCCTTTTGTCCGCAGGCGCTGGCCCTGAGAAACGGTTGCCTTGGCGGTGGCGGTGTCTCCCTCACTTGGTTGGACTGTTGCCTTCTGTCGGGACTTGGCTGTTGGGAAACCCAGGAGGTACCCTTCACTAACGAATTTGGCAAATTCACGGCGACTCCTAGCCTTGCTGGGGTCCATAAGCCCCTGCCAGATGGTGCTGGCTTCTCTTTGCGTACCGGTCCGGTACCGCCGGGCCACCGCCCGACCACGGTCCTTATGTGGCGCCCCTGACCTGGTCAGGCACCACTGAGTACTGCACCCATGCTGGGGACAGTACAACACAGGTAATCCAGAAGGCTGACAGGGGTGTGGTACACAGGCGCATAGTAATCAGCTCTCACACATGCACCCATGAGAGGACCCCTGGGGATCCCAGGAGGGGGAAAAGCCTTGACCTTCACTGGAATAGTGGAGGGGGCCAAAAGCCTCCATCTCCTCTCAAGGGGTGTGGTAAGAGAGTCTGGTTGCTAGGTGGCGTAGGCAAGAACAGGAGAGGAGGGGCAGTGAGTCAGTTAGAGCAGAACTCCATAGGGCTCAGTGAGGAGCAGACCTGTGGGGCTGTTGCTGTCTAACAGCGCCCGCGCAGTGGCTACTGACGGGGGAGAACGGTCAACTAGGAGGGCTACCCGAAACCCATCTCCAGCTAAAGAGAGAGCACAGAGTGGGAAGTAAGGAGACTGCTGGAGAGAACCAGGCCCAAACGGGCGGCAGATCCCGAAGCGGAGATAGATCCAGCTTTCTTTTGCTAAACCTGCCGGTGTGGGGCTCTCAAAGCCCACGCCACAACACCACAAAAAGCCGCAGCCACGTAGCCACAGTTAGGGCCCATAGCTCACAGGAGGCAAGAAGCTGGAGTGATCTGGCCCAGGCGACAAGCACACGGCGAACGAAGGGGAGAGAGGCTGCAGCATCTTCCCTGGGTGACCCCCATAGGGACTCAAAGTCGGGGTCACCCCAAACCACCAAGGGCTAAGGAAGGCGAGTTGGTAGTCACCCTCATAAAGTCAGCCTGAAGGATACCTGGTTCCCACCTGGTTCATCTCAGCTACGCCCGGGCTACTCACCCTGCCATCAAATGTGAGTAAAGCCCTTGAAAGACAGTTCTGCCTGTGTGAGTCATTCTGCGACTTGTAGTACTACGCATCTACACCGGGCCCTGGGGCTTGCCTCACTCTCAGGAGGCTATTCCAACTAACTGCACACACCATCAGCCCCAGGCGACCCTCAACCTGCAGTGGCGGTCCCTACTGGCCGCAATACTGAGAGTGGCGTCACGACAAGAAGAAGATCTCCTACCTGTGACCAGATCCAGCTACGTGGAGTCCCTGAAGGTAATGCACCGACACAACACCTGTGGGGCTTCACATCTGGCGTCACGAACAGGATAAGGACTAGACCTGTTCAGACAGGTGACCATGTGCCTGGGCGGTCCGCTTGGAAAATTGGAAGCGCCGCCATATTGCCACCATGAAAAGCGCGCTGAAAAACAACAGCAGCCCGCGCTGGGAGAAGTTACCGCCCACGAAGAGGTGTGGCTACCCAGAGATCCCCTGCAGAGTTCTGACCTTGCCAGCTATGAGAGTGGAAGCGTCCAGAGACGTCGGGACAGAAAGGGAGCCAGAAGCCTGCTGCTGGGAGAGGAGCTGCTGAAAGAGGCAGAGCGGAAACTGAACAGCTTGCTACTAGAGGCAACGGCGAGTCCACTGCTGGGAAATCGTGCAGAAGACGGCGCAGAAGAAATGGCGTCTGACCGCAGAAACCCAGAACCGGGCTCCGCTGCCTGGTGGTATCGGGAGTTGGCCCAGTTCTGCGACCGACTGGAGACCCGGGTCGTGGAGCAGATCAGAGAAGAACGAATGGAACTTCTGGAGATGGCTGCCGCGGTTCAGGCCTATGAGAGGGGAACCGCACGACGAGTGCCAGACCGGACGGCGACGACTCAGACCCCGATGCTGCCACCGATGGGTGAGTCCAGTATTACCCCTGCCGGCCCGGATGCCCCGACCCCTGCTGCCACGCCCGCGGTCCCTGAAGAGGCGCCCGGCGCGGCGACGCTGAGCCAGGCCGCAGCCACGCCAGGTGCGGCCCGCCAAGCCCAGGCCGCCGCAGCGATGCCCTGCCCGGCCCGCAAAGAACCGGCTGCCACCGCGACCCTCATCCGCGCCGCAGGCGTAACGCTGACCCAGGCCGCCGCCCTGCTAGGCCCGGCCCGCCAAGACCCCACCGCCGCAGCAACGCTCGTCCGCGCCGCAAGTGAGGTGCTGAACCAGGCCGCAGCCACGCCAGGCGCGGCCCGCCAAGCCCCGGCCGCCGCAGCGATGCCCTGCTCGGCCCACCAAGACCCGGTCCCTGCAGCGACGCCCAGCCCAGCCTGCACAGATCCCATTACAGCTGCGACGCCGATCCAGGCCGCCGCCATACAGGGCGCGGCCCGCCAAGACCAGGCCGCCGCCAAACAGGGCGCGGCCCGCCAAGACCAGGCCGCCGCCATGCCGGGCGCGGCCCGCCAAGACCAGGCCGCCGCCATGCCGGGCGCGGCCCGCCAAGACCAGGCCGCCGCCATACAGGGCGCGGCCCGCAAAGAGATTGCATCACCATTTACCCCGGCCTGCAAGGCCAGAGCAGACACCGCTCCCCAGTCCAAAGAGGTCCCTGCTAGGAAGTCCCTGATAGGAGAGGACCCCGAATACTGGAAGCTGAAGGCTGACCTAGAGGCCCAGTTCCCACAAGAGATGGTGGATCGGTATCTGCTCCCTCCGCACACCCCCAAGAGGGTTCCGGCAACCCCTGCAGCAACCACGCCAAAGAGTCCCCCGCCTGGGCCTGCTGAAGAAAGCCCATCCCCAGCACTGCCACCAAAGGAGTGCCAAGAAGAACTAAGGGGGAGAGGAGGCCAGGAAGCTGAGGAGCTGACTCCGGAGCCACCGGCAGTGGAGCAATACTCAGAGCCGGAGATGTTACCCTATTCCCGTTGGGATGAGGAGGACTTGACACCGTCTGCTGATGAAGACCAGCCCAGAAACCTCACCTGGGGCCCTGCAGGCATTGAGGTAACAGCCCAGCAGAACCCAGCCCGCAAGACCAGGCGTCGCAACAGAACAACGCTGTCCCCTGCACCACAGTCTCCAGAGCAGAGAGAAGTCACGGCCAGAGACCTAGAAGAAAAACGGTTCCTGAGAAGAGCCAAAGCCCAGGTCAGAGGACCCCTTTGCAGAGGAGTAGTAGAGGATTTCAATTTGAGAAGTGGATATGGATTCATTGTAGCCCCTGGTATCAAAGAAGGGATATTTGTCAACAGAAGAGATGTGAGCGCTCATCTGCCTAGAGGACACCCTGGCAGAAACTTAAAGTTTGGAAATACAGTACAATTCACTATGCATGAAGGCGAAAGAGGATTGTATGCGCTTGATGTAGCACCATGTCCCAAAGAAGAAAGAAAAGACAGAGATAAAGAAACAGATGAAGATCAAGAAAGCAGAGACAAGGAACCTACAGATGAGACAACAACAGATGAAGAAAGAGGCCAAGAAAGCAACAGGTGCCGCAGCCCAACAGGCCCAAGCCCTGGTGAAATGGAGGAGTAAAGTAAAGAAAGAAGTTATCAGTTAAAGTTTTGAAAAAGTTTGTTTTGCAACGTTCACATTTAAGCATGTGCCCACAAAAACTATTGTGAGAAAACCATAAACCTTAAGGCTATGAACTGGCTATAGCCACAAACTCTCGCAGTGTAAATAGTTACACCAGAGGGCACCACCACCACCAGAGTCAGCCTGTTTAGGGGCTTGGCTCGTCTGCAACCAGGAGGAGCCCGTCCGTATATAGGGCCTTGGCTCACCTGCGACCAGAGAGCATGCCTGTTTATGGGGCCTGGCTCTCCACCACAAAGAGGGTACCTGGTCAGCACCAACTGTGGAGGCCGCCTCTGCATCCTGCCAGAAGAGGCTGAAGGCGCGGATCCACCAAGCCAGGTATACCCTGAAACCACCAGCCCATGAAAGCCGCCTCTACATCCTGCCAGAAGTGGCTGAAGCCGCGGCCAACGTGAAAGGGTTTGGGTGGGTTAACGGACTTGTGGGTGGAGGGTGGTGATGTATGGTACCTGGTGCTTTTAAAAATGTTTTATATGTTTTAATGTTTTATGCATTTTAAAATGTTGTCTTGCAGCCCGAGGACGTGCTGGTGATAACTAAGGGGGAATGTGGCGCCCCTGACCTGGTCAGGCACCACTGAGTACTGCACCCATGCTGGGGACAGTACAACACAGGTAATCCAGAAGGCTGACAGGGGTGTGGTACACAGGCGCATAGTAATCAGCTCTCACACATGCACCCATGAGAGGACCCCTGGGGATCCCAGGAGGGGGAAAAGCCTTGACCTTCACTGGAATAGTGGAGGGGGCCAAAAGCCTCCATCTCCTCTCAAGGGGTGTGGTAAGAGAGTCTGGTTGCTAGGTGGCGTAGGCAAGAACAGGAGAGGAGGGGCAGTGAGTCAGTTAGAGCAGAACTCCATAGGGCTCAGTGAGGAGCAGACCTGTGGGGCTGTTGCTGTCTAACAGCGCCCGCGCAGTGGCTACTGACGGGGGAGAACGGTCAACTAGGAGGGCTACCCGAAACCCATCTCCAGCTAAAGAGAGAGCACAGAGTGGGAAGTAAGGAGACTGCTGGAGAGAACCAGGCCCAAACGGGCAGCAGATCCCGAAGCGGAGATAGATCCAGCTTTCTTTTGCTAAACCTGCCGGTGTGGGGCTCTCAAAGCCCACGCCACAACACCACAAAAAGCCGCAGCCACGTAGCCACAGTTAGGGCCCATAGCTCACAGGAGGCAAGAAGCTGGAGTGATCTGGCCCAGGCGACAAGCACACGGCGAACGAAGGGGAGAGAGGCTGCAGCATCTTCCCTGGGTGACCCCCATAGGGACTCAAAGTCGGGGTCACCCCAAACCACCAAGGGCTAAGGAAGGCGAGTTGGTAGTCACCCTCATAAAGTCAGCCTGAAGGATACCTGGTTCCCACCTGGTTCATCTCAGCTACGCCCGGGCTACTCACCCTGCCATCAAATGTGAGTAAAGCCCTTGAAAGACAGTTCTGCCTGTGTGAGTCATTCTGCGACTTGTAGTACTACGCATCTACACCGGGCCCTGGGGCTTGCCTCACTCTCAGGAGGCTATTCCAACTAACTGCACACACCATCAGCCCCAGGCGACCCTGAACCTGCAGTGGCGGTCCCTACTGGCCGCAATACTGAGAGTGGCGTCACGACAAGAAGAAGATCTCCTACCTGTGACCAGATCCAGCTACGTGGAGTCCCTGAAGGTAATGCACCGACACAACACCTGTGGGGCTTCACACTTACGGTAGACTCCAATCAGCCACTCCTGCAGACGGTCACCACCGTCTGCCAACCTTGCTGTACCGTCCGGGCCACACACCCGGACGCTGTCAGTTAGTTGCTCCACTACCACTTTCCTTCCTCTCACTTTCACCTCCAAAACTAAACTGTTTGTTTTCCCGCCTCCAGGACTGTGAACTCCTTGGTGGGCGGGGCCAACCACCTGGCCCATACCCTGGTGTGAACATCAGCCCCTGGAGGAAGGCAACAAGGGTTTTGTGTCTGACTTCGGTGTGCCTGCTGGGAGTGTGGGGTGTGTGGATGTTGTGCTCTGTGGCCCCTGTCTTGTCCAGGGCGCCACACTGCTGCTTCCGGTCCTCAGTGCAGTGAATATTCATGAGCATAATGAGCGGGGGTCGGAAGCAAGTGACAGCAGCGCCGGAGACAGTTGAGTATAGAAATTAATTTTATTTCACAGACACGTGTTTTCTCCGATACGTGTCACACGGAGCACGTCCGTGTTGTCCATGTGACACCCATGCTGCCGGTGAAAAACGGACATGTCTACATGTGGAGCACACGGACACACGTATTCTCCACACGGTCCATGTGAAAAGACACACGTGTATTCAGACCCATTGATTTTAATGGGTCTACATGTGCCAGTGTCTCCGGTATGTGTGAAAATGGATGTCACACTTACCGGAGACACGGGTGTGTGAAGGGGGCCTTAGAGAGGGTTTTTTTTTTTTACCAACGCTGATACATAGTGAAATGATGGCAGTGACCGTATAAGAAGAGTTGACCTATCAGATCATATTTTATTTAACCTGGTAATTTCTTACATTTTCTACGTGAATGTGAAATCTTCTGTGAGGAACACTCTTGTGAGTCAGCAGAGATTGACAGCGTCATGATGTATAAATATTCTCTCCAAGGGAGTGGATGAATCAGATAAGGTTTCATGTTTGTGGAATGGGAGCCAGCTATTGCTCGGGGTTATTTCATGATCTTTACAGGGTAAGGCCTCGGTGGGAAACATTATCATAATGAGTCATCTGTAACCAAGACTTATCTAAAATACCAGACACTGCCTTAAATTGGAGAAATAGAGTTTTGCCCTCACATAACTAGATATTATTTGCTGCTCTTAAGACGTTCTCCTCTCCAGAATAAAGCAGCCGGAACATGAGCTTCTGTGAAGTTGGAGCTAGGGTACATATCATGGTATCAATCTTGGTTATCCCTGAGGGAGGTTAATGCCATACTTGTCAATTTTTAAGTGCCCATCCACTACCACATTCCCCCCCCCCGCTATATAGCAACACCCCTTTTGAAGTCATTCCCCTCCATGCCTCTACCACACACCCATGAATTTGCCTCTCTATCCCTCTCCAGGAAGCGTTACGAGTCTTTGTCGATATTTGCCAACTCCTTCTTCAGGCCAAGAGGTCTCCGCTTTCTCTAGGAGCAATTCAGTAGTAGAATAGCTAAAGTAGTTGTCTGAGAGAAACCGTCCTAGTTCCCTGGGGGCTGGATGAGGCGTCTGCCCTGGAAGCAACCTCCGCACTGCTCAACAAGCCACAACTTGTGATGGCCTGCAGCGGTCAGGTATGATCAGTAAAACATTCAATGATGCGCGGTTCAAAGTCACCTGATCAATGCCGCTCAACGCTAGCTTCAGCAGTACTGTGGCTGGTTGAATGGTGAAGTCAACGTTTTTTGGTGCTGTTTGGACTATGGAATGGCTTTTGCTGGGTCCACGAGGGTGGTAACAAATGAATATGATTTATATTGTTGTTTTTATAGAATCCAGCCATCTTACTATTAAAATTTTATATGACAGAATATCAAGCGGAATGTGCATATGTTCCGGGGATTTTGGGAGAAGAACGATTGATTGGCCAGTAGTTCTCTAAAGTAGATTGGTCATGTATTAGGACAGTGGTGGCCAAATAGTAGACTGTGATAGACATTGACATATCATAAAAAGTGTAAGAAGCCTATTGTCGTTGACTTTCTTCACCTGGGTCCCTCAGAATAAGGGTACGCTCACACAAGTGTATGACTCGGACAAGTGCAATGCGAGAGAATCTTGCATTGCACTCAGACCAATGTTATTCAATGAGGGAGAGCAGATGGTCAGGTGTTTTTTCTCATCCAGATTCTGGATGAGAGAGAAAAGTCACAGCATGCTGCGATTGTCTGCAAGAGATGTGTCCCTTGCACCCATACAAGTCTATGGGTGCGACTGAAACATCAGACTGCACTTGGATGACATCTGAGTTCAGTGCGATAATCACATCAACTGACAATGGAGTTGATGGGGAGATTAATCCCTCCCTCTCCTCTGCAGCTGTGATCTGATCATATGGTCGGATCACATGCTGTGGGTCATTAGCATATCGCATCCAACGCTCTTGCATCGGATGCTTTCCGGTCGTGTAAAACCAAGACTGACTGCATGTTACCCATCACAATATTTGCCATAGATTTTGTAACTTCTGAGATGATGGTCATGCCTGGAAGAAAAATATGGCAAGACAATACATGTTGATGACATAACATTCCTTACCAAGAGAAAACATGTATGCGGGAAATGACTAAGTCTGAACTTTAATTCACAAGTTTTAAAAGGAATCTGTCAGCGGGATTTAACTCCACCTAATTACTTATATGTACATGTAGCTCTTTCAAAGCCAATTCCAGTTATACCTTTTACCTGGGAAGTCCCTTCCTCTGTTACTGAGAAATCAGCATTTTTAAAAGATATGCTAATGAGGCTCAAGAACTAATTGTAGATCTGAAGCCTCTGTCACTCCAGCTCTATACCCTGCCCAGCACCGCCTCCATCTACTTGGCTGACATTCTCTATGCTGTGTGACGTCAGGCAAAGGAGATGTCAGTCAAGCAAGAGGAGGCGGTGCTGAGCGCAAAATAGAGCTGGAGTGAAAGAGGCTTTTGCTCTGCCATAGCTCTCCAGACTTATTAATTCAAAAGCAGGGGACTGGCCATGTAAAGGTATTGATGGACTTGGCTTGGAAAGAACTACATGTCCATACAAGAAACCAAAAAAAAAATGAACTGGAATAAAAGTTTGTATATGTGTCGCCCCCCCCCCCCCGCATCAGCAGCCGGGCTGCTCGGATCTGGATCCGCGGTGGCTCGAGGGGACTCCGGACCCGGGGGTCGCACGGCTCCTCAAACCAAGGAGGGTTATGTACAGGAGATGGTGTGGAAAGTTCGTGACGCCATCCGTGGTGCGTGGTAAGGTGGAGTACTACCGCTTCAATTGGGAGTACGCGATGGCGATGGTGTGGGCAGCTAGGTGTTTAACCCCTCCATGGGTAGGGGGAATGGCCCGGGGACTCGGTGAAGGTGACGGGGATGTGCCGTTGGGACGGTAAGGGACACTTGTGTACTCATTCAGTACTCAGTACAATAACGCTGACACCGACAACTGTAGTAAACCAAAGTCTGGACACCACTGCCGCTGAGAGGGAGCACGCCTGGGTCCCGTGCCCTTTGGTGTTGCCGGTTGGCCTGTGACTTTTCTGTGGCACCTTGTCTTCTAGTTGGTCCCTTTAACTAAATCGACTCCCGCTGGACCGTGTAGTGGAAAGTCCTACCCCCTCGTTGTGCTTGTTCCTAGATTTTGGAGCGGGTGGAGAACGGATCTTGAAGGCTCCGTCCTCATCGGGTAAATTGTCAGACGCCTGAAGCTACTCCCTGACATAGGGTGCACGTACCCCGTCGTGCCCTGGCCCCTGCCCGGTGATGGCACAAGGCCGCCGGCTGTCCTCCTCGACAGTCCGTGCCCCTTGTCACGATCCCCTGCAACCGGGGTCCAGCTCCTACCAGGTCCAGACCAACGTCTGCCACCTAGTAGTTTACGGAGCCCAGCTCCTGACCTCTCCTCTCGAGAGTCATTCCTCAACTGTCCTGTCTCCTGACACTCCTGACCCCCCCCTTAACCAACCTCCCAAGTGGGCGACCCTATTCCACTCAGGCCGTTCACTGGTGTGTCTGGTGGGTGTGGTGCAGAGTGTTCCTAGGATTTTGATTACCTTGTTCTTGGCAACACCAAAGGTGAGGGACCAGTAACCAAGGAGGAGATGGATATTGCACAGTAGGGCAGATTGCACAATACCCTGTGACGACCTGATAGACCAGGGCGTCACATATACATGCAATAGGAGCATGTTCACCCTCGTCATTAAACAGCAACACCCAAGAAGAAAGCAAAAAATTAGCAAATACCCTAAAACAAGTAAATACCGTAGTTAAAAGTGCTGGAAGAGATAGTAAGTGCAAATAGGGTCTTAGGGGCACTTTGCACACTGCGACATCGCAGGTGCGATGTCGGTGGGGTCAAATTGAAAATGACGCACTTCCGGCATCGCATGCGACATCGCAGTGTGTAAAGGCTCGATGATACGATTAACGAGCGCAAAAGCGTCGTAATCGTATCATCGGTGCAGCGTCGGCGTAATCCATGATTACGCTGACGCGACGGTCCGATGTTGTTCCTCGCTCCTGCGGCATCACACATCACTGTGTGTGAAGTCGCAGGAGCGAGGAACGTCTCCTACCGGCCTCACTGCGGCTTCCGTAGGATATGCGGAAGGAAGGAGGTGGGCAGGATGTTTACATCCTGCTCATCTCCGCCCCTCCGCTCTGATTGGCTGCCTGCCGTGTGACGTCGCAGTGACGCCGCACGACCCGCCCCCTTAACAAGGAGGCGGGTCGCCGGCCACAGGGACGTCGCACGGCAGGTGAGTGTGTGTGTGAAGCTGGCGTAGCGATAACTTTCGCTACGCCAGCTATCACCACATATCGCTGCTGCGCCGGGGGCGGGCACTATCGCACTCGGCATCGCAGCATCGGGCTGCGATGTCGTAGTGTGCAAAGCCCGCCTTATCCTAAAACACTGTCAGCAAAGGTGATGTAAGGGTAGACTCACCTGGCGTGGTTGTGAGAGTCACAACCACTGTAATGGCGTAAATACGGCTGAAGCAGAACCCACGTGGAGATGCAGTTCAAATTTGGAGAGAAAAGGGTTAGTAGACTGTGCTGCCGTAGAAAGCAGGATCCATGTAGAAAGACTGATTTTATTTCTGTACGCGTTTCAAAGCCTTATGGCTTCTTCCTCAGGACAAATCATATACCAAAATATGATTTGTCCTGAGGAAGAAGCCATAGGGCTTTGAAACGCGTAGACAAAATCATTCTTTCTACATGGATCCTCCTTTCTACGGCAGCGTGGTCTATTAACCCTTTTCTCTACATAAATAAGTAAATAGCAATAGTGCACGTAAATAAAATAGGGTACTTTTAGTTAACATCATTATTTTTATTAAAAAAAAAAAACATGAAAAGAAATCTGACCATGTGAAGGTGACCCATGTCGGGATGGTCCTAGCATCTAATTTTTAAAATTTTTACCATATAAGGCTTAAAATAATAGATGCTAGGACCTTCCCAATATGGGTCACCTTGACGTGGTGGGATGGCTTTTTTAATGTTTTAATCAAAATAATGTTAACGAAGTACCCTATTGCTATTTATTTACTTATTTTAGAATATTTACCTACTTTTGTTTTTTCTCGGGTATGCGCATACATATAGTTTTATAGTTTGTGGGGTGATATCCTGCTGACAGATTCCCTTTAGCCCCTTACCAACACGTGGCATACAATTTTATGCCCTATTCTGACTCCCTAACCTTGATGCCGGCTCAAAAACTGAGCCCGCCTCTTTGCTGGCAGATGATGTCTGTGTTATTCAGCCATCATCTGCCTCTAATATCTGTTAAATGCTGTTGAAAGTCTGTGACTGCGCTATTAACAGCTGGTGGGAAAAGGGGTACGCCTGCTAACGATCTCAGGAGATTACAGTTTCAAGTCCTCTAAGAGAACTATAAAATACATTAAAAAGTGATTAAAAAAAGTTTAAAAAAAAGCAACAAAGTTTACATCACCCATCTTTTCCCCTTTAAAAATAAAAAAAATATACCTATGTGGCATCGCTACATTTGTAAAGGTCCAATCTATCAAAATATAAAATTAGTTAACCCTATTGTTAAAAGATGTAATGAGAATAAAGTGATAAACTCCAAAACTATAATCACCAAGAGGCGATGAAAACATTGTATCTACCCCAAAATGTCAGCTTAAGATCAAGACGCAAAACATACAGCCCTATCGACCGACAAATAAAAATATTACAGGTCTTGAAAAATAGTAACACCAATTTTTATTCATTTATTTACAATTTTTTTTTTAATGTATTTTATTTATTTTTTTTAATCACTTAAATAAAAAAAAGCTATGCCGGTGTGCTGCCCCCGTGACCAGCAGCCGCCACTGCTCGAGTCCGGACCTTCAGGGGTGGTGGCTCGAGGGTCTCCGGACACTCCGAATGAAAAGGTGGAGGCTTGGACGTATATGTACGGCTGGGCCATATTAGAGTTCGTGACGCCACCCACGGTATGTGGTGAGGTTGGACACCACCGCTGCTGTGACGGGGCACCCGGGGGAGATGTTGTGCAGCAAGTTGTTAACCCCTCCATGGACAGGGATGGTGGCCCCGGGACCCGGTGGGCGTTGGTGCAGTGAGATGGGCGACCGCAGGGTGCTGGTGTACTCACTATTGAAGGAAACACACGAGTCTCTGGTAAACCAAAATGATGGTGGTCGGTGCCCGCAGCCGGCTGCGTTCTGGTCCCCCACCCGGCTGTTGGTCTCTGTCTTTCTCCCGCACCTGTGTGAACGTTGGACTACCTGAGCCTGCAACTTCAGGAGTCCGCTTCCGGCTTGTGACGGGCTAAGGAGCCCTTGCCCGCAGACGCTGGCCCGTGGGATCTCTGAGCCGTGGCGGTGGCCTTTTATCCCCCTCGGTGGGCTGTTATCTTCTTTCGGGACTTTGGGTGGGCCAGGACCGAAAATCCTGGCCTCAATCAGTTAATTAACTAGTCCTCAGTCGTTTCTGGACCTAGCTTCAGGGTCTGAGTACCCCCCTTTGTGCTCTGGTTTCCGGGTCGGTTCCCCGGGTTGGTACCGGCGGGACACCAACCTGCCCCGGTCCACCACGGTTCCACCTAGCCGTCTTCCCGGCTCCTGCAGACAAGACCACCGTCTGCCTCCTAGCCTAAGGCACCAGGGCTCCGACCCTGGCACCTGTCAGTTTGCCTCAGGCCTGCCACTCACAGGCCTGACCTCCTCTCTCCTTGAACTCTCAAACTCTTGTCGTACTTTCTCCCGCCTCAGGCTATCAGGACTCCTCGGTGGGTGTCTTCCAACTGCCTGGGTCCGCCCCCTGGTGTGCCTATCATCAGCAAAGGACTGAGGAGGGGGGGATGAGGAGGAGGAGGGAAGGAGGAGGAGGGGAGGGGGGGGAGGAGGGAGCACATGGGCTGTGACAGAGGTAAAACAGCACTCACAGCTCAGTCTGGAAGAATGCAGCCGGCTGCACGGATGTGACGAGGCAGCATTTGACGTGTCGTCACCAGAGCGGGGAACAGCGGTCTGCAGTAGCACCTCTCACAGGCACTATTGCCAACACAAGGTATTTGACAGAAACATTGTTTCTCAATATAATATCGAACTAGACAATAAAAAATATGGGTGAACCATCCTTTTAAACAAACCAGCCAGAGATTTCGTGTGACTACCTCAACCAGCAAGTGAGTTGCAATAACACACCCGTTAATTCTAATTTGGAAGTTGGGCGTTTACATAGATTTTCAGCAAGAGAGAAATTACAACCGAGAATTGGAGTAAAGCCTGAAAAAACATGATTCCGCTAGGAAAAAAGGCAGCCAATAAAATAATTGCAGGTTGCTTGAGGTATGTAGGACTATTACTCTGTTTTACTGAGCAGTGGTAATTGTAATAATCTGCAGCTTACTTTGTAGACTGTCAATAACATTTTTCAAGCACTTTACCTTGGTTATTCCACGATGCTCATAAAGCCATGAAAATCTCCTTCCAGACTGGCTCATTGGTTAATAATGGAGAAGTGAATGCAAAGCAAAAAAAAAAAAAAAAAATCAAGTACTCTAATGCGTATTAAAGAAAGTTGCAGGTTTTTTTTTTGTATTTTTTTTTTTTTTTCTTTATATGGATAAATAATAGAATTCTTGCACCACCACCAGAGGGTGCTGAGGAGCTTACTGCAGACTGTATTGTCACAATACCCAGTAAGACCTGAAGCTCTCCCTAGTGGTCGCCACTGTGGGTTTGTAGGGACCCTTTGAATGAAAAGGAGATGATGGGCTGACGCAATATGTAGATCAGACCTGGAAGCGTTAGTTGAAGACTGGGCTTGCCCGGTCGGGTCATGGGTATTGCCTCGAAGAAGGATATTCTTACTCATAGATATGTGGAACGTGGTGGTGCCTGAACAGCCACTTCTTTCTGGGCCCTTCATATTGACCTGTACTCACATTCATACAGGTTCCTCAGATACCTTAACTCGGCCACAATCTCATTGCAAGAAGATTCCATGAAAGTAAGAATGTTTTTAACTGAAAATCTTGTGTCGCGGGCGGGGAGGACGCCACTGCGCTGCGCTCGCTAACGCTCGGGTCCGGCGCTGCTGCTCGGTGGCTCGAGCGGTGAGCCGGATCCGGGGACTCGAGCGGCGCTCCTCGCCCGTGAGTGAAAGGGGTGGTTGGTTTGGGGAATTTAGTCCATGACTCCACCCATGGGTCGTGGTGAAGATAGGCACCACCGCTGCTGGTGACGGGGATCCCGGGAGCGATGGTAGCGAGCAGCTGGGATGTTGTTTTCCCCCTCCGTCGGTAGGGGTCGGTGGTCCCGGGGCCTGATGATGTGACGGGGAGGCAGGGTCGGTGAGGTGCAGGGTTGCGGGGACAGCGCGGCGCGGTGCCGGATGGCACGGGTGTACTCACTCAGCAAGAAAGGTACAAAGTCCTCGGTAAACCAAACGGCTGGATGGACGGGTCCCACAGCCGGCTGCAGTGTTTCTCCCCGGACAGGTGATGGCGGCTGTCTTTCCCTACACCTTGATGTTCTCTTTCTGACTACTATGGATTCCCAACGGTAGTCCGCTCCCCGATGTATGGGTACCGGAGGAACCCGTTTGCCTGCAGACGCTGGCCCTTGGGTCTCTAGCCTTAGGCGGTAGCTGTACACCCTTACGGTGTGGGCGGTTGCCTTCAATCGGGACTTTTGCTGTTATGGAACCCCTGGGGTTCCAGTCACATTCGGATCTGACTATTGTCGGCGACTCCAAGCCTGGTCGGGGTCCGATGGCCCTGCCTGTGTGTGCTGGCTTCACTTCGCTCCCCGGTCGGTACCGGTGGGCCGTCGCCCGACCCCGGTCCTACGGTTCCGCGTTGCTCCACCACTCCTGCAGACGGCCACCACCGTCTGCCAACCTTGCTGTTAGTGCCTGGGCCACAAACCCAGACACTCAAGTGTTCACTCCACACTCTTCACTGCTCAACACTGAACTGTCACTTTTCCCGCCTCCAGGCCTGTGAACTCCTCGGTGGGTGGGGCCAACTGCTTAGCTCCGCCCCACCTGGTGTGGACATCAGTCACTGGAGGGAGGCAACAAGGGTTTTTGTTTGGCTGGTGTCCCTGTCTAATGGGGGTGGGGGTGTTTGTGTTATCTGTGACGACCTGGCTAGGCCAGGGCGCCACATTCCCCCTTGGTGAAATGCAGACCGTCCGCGGGCTGCCCGTCCATCACTCCGGTTTTATTTTTTTTTCCCCAAAACTGTAAAAATATAAATAACATATAAACATTTTGAACATAAGTATTTTTGTTAGGACACTTCAAACGTTGCACATATAAACAAAACATTTTTAATAATAACGGACGGATGTACGGATGTCTTCCGCTCTCCCACCCAAGCAACCTAGCCCTGATGCTGCCCCTAAGAAGTGGGCAGCACCCCTTGACCCCAGTCCAGGTTCAGGCTGCCCGAGCGGGAACGGGTACGCTTACTCGCACCTGGTTGTCATTTCAGGGGACCCCACATCCTTGGGGGACCCCTGACGCCCGGATGATGGCCACCGGTCCTGGTGGTGGCCGGGCCCCAGCCTGCTCTGCTGCGGGCCCTTCCTCCAATCTGCCTCTCTGGAGGCGGCTCCAACGGAAAATCACCCCTCAACTTATTTACAAGCCCACATGTTCGTGGGTGGCCTGCCAGTTCTCTGCCATGTCCATGAGTAGTCTCTTATGCAGGTGGGATAAAAGCACACAGGGTCCCTCCGGGGACAACTTGCCAGCAACGGCCGGAATAATCACACAGATAATCAGATGAAAGTCACGGTTCATTAAAGTCATTCATTTAAACTGCTGAGGGTCCCAACGGGGGACAACTGCTTGCAATGGCGAACCGCTGCCTTTACTGCTCACTTCCGTACTCCTCATTCGGCTCCAGGTGAAGAAGCACGGGTTCCAGCCTCTCCAGCGCACGGCAGGCGCGATGAGAAAGAGCTGCCCGGTATCCATTATTTCCACTCCGAGGGATGTAAGTGGCCTCCATGACATACAGGCCGAAGACTCCCTCCTCCCCCGAGACAGGCTCCATGTCGGCCCCTGAGCCGCTGTCATCTGACTCCAGGGAACCACTGGTAGGGCTTGGTAGGTCGGTAACAGTTTCCAGCTGAGCCCAGACCCGTGGCTCCTCAGTGGCAAGTGACCCATCATTGGCTGGGGTATGGAGGTCTGCTATCGGTTCTTCTACGTTACCCGCTCCAGCGATTGATGGGCTGGCATCCTCTCGGGCCTCCGGGCCCTGGCGGGGCGACACTGACTCTGCCACCTCCATCGGGGACGGTGATCTCGGTGGGGTTTTATGGGCGGTCAGCAGAGGCGATGGGTCGGGCCCTGCTGGGGCCAGAGGTAGACCGGATCCTTCAGCCACAGCGGCCAGTCCTCTAGGGACACAAGGGTGTGGGTCTCTCACCAGCATCTCTAGCATGGTCTCTATTTCATGCGCCCGCACGACCGCGGCCAGCTCCTCCATCTCAGCGGTCCAGCGATTTAGCAGGTTCCGTACTTGGGCCTGGTTACGCCAGCACAACAGCATCACTTGGGTGTTCAGCCAAGCCGCCGTCCCGGGGGCAGGCTCTGGAGACGCAGGCCTCCCAGATGGTGCAGACATGTTGCAAGCTGCTTCCAGGAACCGATTAACTTTGCAGAGTCCTGGCATCCCTGCTTTTATAGCTTCGGCTACATCAGGCAGACACACTCTCGCGCCCCCTTTGTACTCTTCAGCATTTCCGTTTGTTGGGGGCAAGGCTTCGCTTTCGCGCCTTCCCTGCTCGGAGAAGACGCTCGAGCGGGAGATTTTCGCGCCAAGATGGCGGTGCTTCAAAATTTTCGTCCGGACGCCGCCGGCGGAGATCACAAGGCGCACTTCTACTGGTAAGTAGATGGGTTTAATCCTGTTCGTGACACCAAGTTGTCGCGGGTGGGGAGGACGCCACTGTGTTGCACTCCTTGCTAACGCTCGGGTCCGGCGCTGCTGCTGCTGCTCGTTGGCTTGAGCGGTGAGCCGGATCCGGGGACTCGAGCGGCGCTCCTCGCCCGTGAGTGAAAGGGGTGGTTGGTTTGGGGAATTTAGTTCGTGACGCCACCCACGGGTTGTGGTGAAAATGGGCACCACCGCTGCTGGTGACGGGGATCCCGGGAGCGATGGTAGGGAGCAGCTGGGATGTTGTTTTCCCCCTCCGTGGGTAGGGGTCGGAGGTCCCGGGGCCCGATGATGTGACGGGGAGGCAGGGTCGGTGAGGTGCAGGGTTGCAGGGACAGCGCGGCGCGGTGCCGGATGGCATGGGTGTACTCACTCAGCAAGAAAGGTACAAAGTCCTCGGTAAACCAAACGGCTGGATGGACGGGTCCCGCAGCCGGATGCAGTGTCTCTCCCCGGACAGATGATGGCGGCTACCTTTCCCTGCACCTTGATGTTCTCTTTCTGACTACTATGGATTCCCAACGGTAGTCCGCTCCCTGGTGTATGGGTACCGGAGGAGCCCGTTTGCCCGCAGGCGCTGGCCCTTGGGTCTCTAGCCTTAGGCGGTAGCTGTATACCCTCACGGTGTGGGCGGTTGCCTTCAAATCGGGACTTTTGCTGTTATGAAACCCCTGGGGTTCCAGTCACATTCGGATCTGACTATTGTCGGCGGCTCCAAGCCTGGTTGGGGTCCGATGGCCCTGCCTGTGTGTGCTGGCTTCACTTCGCTCCCCGGTCGGTACCGGCGGGCCGTCGCCCGACCCTGGTCCTACGGTTCCGCGTTGCTCCACCACTCCTGCAGACGGCCACCATCGTCTGCCAACCTTGCTGTTAGTGCCTGGGCCACAAACCCAGACACCCAAGTGTTCACTCCTCACTCTTCACTGCTCAACACTGAACTGTCACTTTTCCCGAATCCAGGCCTGTGAACTCCTCGGAGGGTGGGGCCAACCGCTTAGCTCCGTCCCACCTGGTGTGGACATCAGTCATTGGAGGGAGGCAACAAGGGTTTTTGTTTGGCTGGTGTCCCTGTCTAATGGGGGTGGGGGTGTTTGTGTGTAAGGCTGCTTTCACACATCCGGCTTGAGCTGTGCGGCTCAATCCGGCTGTGTAAGCTATGCAACGGATGCGGTGAAAACACCGCATCCTTTGCATAAGTTTTTCCCATGTGGCCCGTCCGGTTTTTGCCGCTTGCGGCATGCTACTGAGCATGAGCAGTGGCAAAAACCGCATGCAGCGGCCGGATGCGTTTTTTGCCGCATCGCGCCGCATCCGGCTGCCATAGGCATGCATTGAAAAATGCGCCGCATCGGCCGGATGCGGCGCGATGCGTTTTTTTTTGCTGCACGAAAAAACGTGCCAGGCAACGTTCCATCCGGCCTCCGCATCGGCTAAATCTTCCGCATGCGGCAAAAACCGGATGGAACGCAAGGCCATGCGGCACTAATTAAAGTCTATGCAGGAAAAACGCAACCGGCAGCAAAAAAAAATGGTTGCGATTTTCCTGCAAAGTGCCGGATTGTGCAGCATTGCAGAAACCGGAGGTGTGAAAGCAGCCTTATCTGTGACGACCTGGTTAGGCCAGGGCGCCACACTTGTATTGATGACAATGCGGCAGGTACAAAGAGTAATAATTCTCCAGAGAGCATACAGCATGTGTATAAGATGGCTGATGCTAAATAGTGATGAGCGAGTATGCTTGTTACTACTCGGTACTCGCACGAGTATCACTGTACTCGGGCTACTCGGCGGGGACCGAGTAATCTCGCAATACTCGTGCTGTACTCGTGGTCTTCATGTTGGCGCTCTTTTTAGAGCCAGCCCTTATGCAGGGATTGGCTGGCAGACCACTGCAATGCCACAGCCCTGTTGTGGAATTGCAGTGATTGGCCGGCCCTCACAGCATGACCGTGCCTTTAGCCCGACACTTCCCCGCTCGGCTACGGCCCCTCCCGCACTCCACTCCGCGTGTATATATATATGCACGCTTACACACACACGCACGTTTTTTTTTTTAATTTACAGTTTTATGGTTTCTACATGCTGCCGGTGGTCATTTCAGAATAATACTCGGGTCCCCCATAGGATAACATTGGGCTCGGTGCTCGGGCCGAGTACGCGAGTATCTTGGGATGCTCGGCCCGAGCCTCGAGCACCCGAGCTTTTTAGTACTCGCTCATCACTAATGCTAAACACTACATGAAGAAGAAGGATGGGAAACTGACATCACAGAGCTACAGTGAGAAAGTAGTGACAAAATACAGTGAAAGTCAAAACTTCTACCTAGGAACAGAAAAGACAATGCACAGTAATGCAAAATAGTGAACAATTCCCAAGTCGAGGGACATGACAAGGCATATAGAAAGCAGAAAGGATATGTTAAAACATGAAAAGCCCAAGGCAGCTGTAACATGTAACTGAAATATTTCTCACTAGTATTGTGCCGCCACATGTAACCACAATATACCCGCTAGTATCTATTTTTTAAGTTCCTCCAGTAAAGTAAAGTTTATTTTTGAACATCGTTGTGACTTCTTCTTTAACCGAGCTGTGGGTTTTCCAAATATATGTCAACTAACGGCAAGTGGCCACCAATATAAAGTAAGGTACTAACACATGTACAAGGAGGAACCCATATCCATGATGTTTAGGATTGTGTGCCACCCCTGCAGCGGTCGAATCGCTCGGATCCGGGGGTTGCTGTGGCTCGAGGGTCTCCGGACCCGGGGGCTTGCGGCCACTTCAAATGCAAAGGGGGTATTTACAGGGGATAAGAGTTCGTGACGCCACCCATGGTTTGCGGTAAGGGGAGTACCACCGCTGCCGATGGGAGAACCTGGGGAGGTGGAGTGGGGCAGCCAGATGAAGTTCCCTCCACGGGTAGGGGAGGCCCCGGGACTCTGGATGGTGGGGTTGGGGAGTAGGGAGCGTAGTGCAGATTGGAAGCAGGGGAGGTCAGCGTACTCACTCAGTGTTGGAAGTGATGCGACCGCAAAGCAGACTCTGATACAAAGGTAAACCAAGTCTCTGGGTGCCACTGCCACTTCAGGGGAGCTCGTCCGGGAGTCCGCTCCCTTTGGTATTGCTGATGATCTGTACCTTGCCTCCATGCTGTCAGAGTTCCGGGATTTCCAGTTTCTTCTGAAGGATCTTGCCCTTTGTTAACATGGAGTTTTCTGTTCTGTTGCCCTACTTCCTGTTCATCTGTTTAAAAGCCCGCCCCTAAGCTTAGTCTAGTTGCCTGAGTATACTGCTTCCTGTGTACTCCTGCCCTGCTGCTCTCATCTCCTGATTGCTGTTTGGATCCGGTTGAAACACCTGACACCGGCTCTGGACTTCACCTCTCATCCAACTGTGCTTGGACTCTGCCTGCCGTCTCTAGTCGGCACTTCTGCCCGGTCCCTTCCGTTCATATCCACCCTAGGACTCACATCACGTACGGACATTTTTTGGACTATATCTGTTGCCCTTTTGTGTCCCGGCTGCTGTACATTTGGGCCTTCTGGGGTGACTGCCGGACAGCCCCTGTATAGGGGTTCGCTTCTGGCGGTCTCCCTGGGGGAGTCCATTGCGCGGCCCCGGAAATTCCCCTTTGCTCTGAACCCAGCAGGTATTTACGGTGTTTATGTTCCACTGTGTATATTCTGTTCTGTGTACATATTGCGGTTACTTATTACTGTGTATATTCTGTTCTGTTTACATATTGCGGTTACATATTACTGTGTATATTCTGTTCTGTGCACATATTGCGGTTACATATTATAAAACGTCTTTTGCACCAAGAACTCGTCTCTGGTTGTCATTGCCCTAACGCAATCGAAATCCTCAGTACATACAATAGTATTACACATGCACTGTATTTTAGTGTTTGTTGTGACCCCTATGCTTGAAGCTGTCGGAGTCCCTCTCCCCACTGTTACGTGGTGAAGCTGTACTCTCGATGGCTGACACTTGGGATTTCAGTGGGCCGCATAATCTGGAAAGCCCTAGACCCCTCATTGTGTTGATGCCTTCGATCTCTGAGCTCTTGGGGAAAGTCCATAAAGAAACTATCCTCCACAGGTTAATTATCAGGTTGTGTGAAGCTACTCCCTAATCTAGGGTCCAGTACCCCGCCGTGCTCGGTACCAGTTCGCTTACTAGGTACTCCGGTGCCCACCATTCCCCAAAACTAAGCCTGGCACCTATCTCCAATACCGTGCGACTGGGTCTCTGACTCCTTCGGTCCCAGACCACCGTCCGTGACGTAGCCAAAACTCCCCAGGGAGCTCCAACTTCCAGCTCCTCACTCTTTGGGAGCTACTACTACACTAACTAAGCTTTGCATGCCCCTTCCTCTCTCTAACGTCCTCCCCCCCACCAGTCTGCCTGACCCCTAGGCGAGTGGCCCTTTTCCAGCTAGACTACCCACTCGTGTGCCTGACAAGGTGTGGTGTGAGGTGACTAGGATTTGCATGCTGATGGAGCAATACCAAAAGTTAGGATCCCAGAACCATGAGGGTTGCATCCTGCACCAGTCAAGATAAAAGAGTGCAGTACCCTGTGACACCCTGACTAGTTCAGGGGCGTCACAATTGCAGTACAACATCTTGACCCAGGAGACCCTTAGGAGGAACCCATATGCATGGTGTTTAGGGTTGCAGTACAACATCTCGACCCAGGAGATCCTTATGTTTGCAAAAGTAGGGGCCAAGTGTCTTTTGAAACTGGCCAAAAAACACAAGAACTGTCCTGGGTGGAAAAATCAAACACCATAGTAACAACATGTCCCCACTTTACCAACATTGCTGTTAATATAAATGGTACCTTTAAGATCTTTCCCAGAATTGACCCTGGGGTCACTTCCAAAATCTCAGGACAGTTCTGGACTGTTATTATATGTAACAAGTGGCCCCGTTTTTAGATTTTTGCTGTGGGGTCAGATATTTCTGTCGCGGGCGGGGAGGGCGCTGCGCTCACCACGCTTGGGTCCGGCGCTGCGGCTGCTGCTCGAGCGGTGGGCCGGATCCGGGGACTCGAGTGGCGCTCCTCGCCCGTGAGTGAAAGGGGTTAGTGTGGTTTGGGGGATTTGGTCCGTGACACCACCCACGGTTTGTGGTGAGGTTGGGGCACCACCGTTGCTGTTGACGGGGATCCCGGGAGCGATGGCAGGGAGCAGCTGGGATGTTTCTCTCCCCTCCGTGTGTAGAGGGTTGGTGGTCCCGGGGCCCGGTGAGGTGACGGGGAGGCAGGGTTGGCAAGGTGCAGGGTCACTTGGGCTGCGCAGCGCGGTGCCGGATGGCACGGTAGTACTCACTCAGTCACAAATGGATGCAAAGTCTCTGGTAAACCAAACGGCTGAATGGACGGGTCCCGCAGCCGGCTGCTGTGGTTTCTCCCAGACGGTTGGTGGTGGCTGCCTTTCCCTGCACCTTTTGTGTATCTTCGGTCCCGATGGCTTCCCACCGGTAACCCGCTCCCCAGCATGTATATGGGCTGGAGGAGCCCTTTTGTCCGCAGGCTCTGGCCCTGGGAACCCTAGCTGTGGCGGCAGCTGTATTTCCCTTGTGCTGGTTGGACGGTTGCCTTAAATCGGGTCTTGGCTGTTTGGAAACCCCTGGGGTTCCGGTCACTTACGGATTTGACCTGTTTAACGGCGACTCCAAGCCTGGTCGGGGTCTGCAGGCCCTGCCGGTTTGTGCTGGCTTCACTTCGCTTCCCGGTTTGGTACCGGCGGGCCACCGCCTGTCCCCAGTCCTACGGTTCCACGTTGATCTGCCTCTCCTGCAGACGGCCACCACCGTCTGCCAACCTTGCTCTCGGTGCCCGGGCCACGTACCCGGACACAGTCAGTTTGCTCCTCTCCAACCACTTCCCTCACTGCACTCGAGCTCTGCCCGAGCTTAACTAACTTCCTTTCCCGCCTCCAGGACTGTGAACTCCTCAGTGGGTGGGGCCAACCGCCTGGCTCCACCACACCTGGTGTGGACATCAGCCCCTGGAGGGGGGCAACAAGGATTTTGTGTCTGACTGATGTGCCTATCTTGGGATGGGGGTGTCGTGTTGTAGTCCCTGTGACGACCTGGCTAGTCCAGGGCGCCACATTTCCTCTACTCATGTCGCTTGTTTACCCAAAGCTTAGAAGGCCCACTTCTGGCTGGTTACTATGGGCATGTGGCCTAACAACCCAGTGTAAGTGACTGTATTTGTTAGGCACAGTGTCCATAACAACCAGTGGCTCAAACCTGTGCTGATATATTAATTTCTAAAAATATATGAGATGCTTTAAGTGGGATATGTAATAATAGTCGAGACAAAAGGGATCTGAACACAATAAAACCTCCTTCCGTCCTTCTATCTTATGTAACATTCCTTGGATATCTGTTGCCATCTTTCCATTACGTTTCCTGAGAAAATAAACTTTCATTGTGTGGAGATCTTCTGTCGGGACACCAGCGGAATATAAAACAGGGGTGTTGCTAGGTCATTACAGGCTCCCGGGTGCGAAGCCAAAAGAAAGGGAAAAACAGACAAACTTGTGAGAGACCCTCGGCCTATATACAGCTCTGCACCGTGTACACCGAAGGGGCTTCATGGTCGAGTGGCCAAAGTTCACTAGGTGTCACTGCTACCTCACAGCCCAATACAAGTGAAATGGGGTCACATTTACACCCGAAGATATTGTGGCTACAAGAAGTTGGATTTATTGTGACTTGCTTCTTGCAGTGCCCTTAGTTTTCTCAACTTTGGCCATGCAACTGTACCGCCCTGCGGCCTCGGCTCGACCGTGGAGCCGCTTGCGTCCGGGCTTGTGTGACGCCCTAGACCCCCAGGGGGCACAGTACAGTAACACCACACACACACCCTCTCCTGGGTAGGTGACACCAGTCAAACAAAATCCTTGTTGCCTCCCTCCAGGCTTGATGTCCACACCAGGTGGGGCGGAGCCAGGCGGTTGACCCCACCCACCAAGGAGTTCACAGGCCTGGAGGCAGGAAAAAGTAGTTAGTTGAGTTCAGGAGTTGAGAGTGGAAGTGAGAGGAGTAAAACTGTGTGTGACTGGGTTGGAGCCCAGGCACGATCAGCAAGGTCGGCAGACTGTGTTGGCCGTCTGCAGGAGTTGGTGGAGGTCAGCGGAACCGTAGGACCGGGGTCGGGCGGTGGCCACCGAAAAGGTCAAATTCTCTGATTGTGGTCTGGACCTCAGGGGTTCATTCCCACCTAAGTCCCGTCAGAAGGCAATAGCCCAACCCGTCCGGATAAGCGCCACCGCCAAGGGCCAGAGATCCAAGGGCCAGCGCCTGCGGGCAAAACGGGCTCTCCCGACACGTACACGCCGGGGAGCGGACTACCCGTGGGAAGCCATAGGAGTCAAATACACATACACAGGTGCAGGAAAACGACAGCCACCATCAACCCGTCCGGGGAGAGTGAGAACACCGCAGTCGGGTGTGGGCCCCGTCCATCCAGCCGTTCGGTTTACCAGAGACTCTGTCCTTCTGTGTCTGAGTGAGTACAACAGTGCCATCTGGCACCGCGCTGCACCGCAACGATGCACCCGCGCCCACGCTGCTTCGCCGCACCTGCACCTATACCTCCTCCCTACTCCCCAACCGGGGCCCCGGGACCAACAGGCCCTACCCACGGAGGGGTCAACACCTTAGCTGCGCTCTGCCATCACTCCCGGGATTCTCCGTCACCAGCAGTGGTGGTGCCCACCATCACCACAACCCGTGGGTAGCGTCACGACCGACATCCCCAAATACCCACCACAAACCTCCCCTTTTCACTCGTGGGCGAGGAGGCGCTGCTCGAGCCCCGGGTCCGGCCCCGTGCTCGAGCCACCGAGGAGCAGAAGCACTGGACCCTGAGCGCCAGCGACTCCCAGGCGAGCGGCGTTCACACCCCTCCGCCCGCGACAAATTGGCGTCACGAACAGGATCCTACCCATCTACTTACCAGTAGAAGTGCGCCTTGCAGTCCCCGCCGGCGGTGTCCGGCCGAAAAATTTGAAAGTCCACCATCTTGGGCGCGAAAGAGTCGTCTTCCCCGAGCAGGGAAGGCACAAAGCTGAAGCCCCGCCCCCGAGAAAAGGAGGTGCGAGAGAGAACCAAGGGGGGCAGGTGAAGGCTGCCTGATGTAACCAAAGGGATAAAGGGCAGGGACGCCAGGACTCTGCCATGCATCCGGTTCCTGGAAGCACACGCGCAAGATGTTTGTCCCGTCCGGCAACCCTGAAATCCCGGAGCCCACGCCAGGAACAGCGGTGTAGGTGGAGGCCCGGACAGCGCAGATGTGCTGCCGCCTGCAGGCCCAAGTCCGGTTCCTGATGGAGTGATGGGTGGCCAAAATGGAGGAGGTGGCGGCGGCCGTGCGGAAACGCGAGGCGGAGGCAGTGCTGGAAGAGCGGGTAAGCGACCCACGCCCCTGTGTCCCGGATGAACCGGTCGCTGCGGCTGAGGGGCCCGGTCTGTGCCCGTTCATCTTGCTGCCTCCCCAGCCACTCGTATCGGTTGTCGCTGCCCCGCCAATCGGTCCGCTGCCCCCGGCAGCGGAGTCTAACTCGCCCGCCCCAGAGGACAAGCCTGTAGGCGCTGCCCGCGGACGACCCTATTAACAACCCGCACCGATCCCGTTACCGTCGAAGGTTCCTCGGGAGGTGTTCGTCCGTGAGGTGAAGCCGCCGGTCCCGGAAGTGACCGCGCCTAAGAGAGTCCCGGCCCCGGCAGACCGCCCGGCCACGGAAGTAGTGGAAGCCGCCAGCAGGAGGGCCCAGCAGGTGAGGCCTGCCATCCCTGAACCCCACGCCTCGGCTGAGGCAGCGCCGGGTCGCCGCTATAAGTCAGCATCCCAGGCCGTGTCACCGCAGGACTCCCCAGCGAGGGTATCGGTCGTAGCCGGTACGGGGAAGATCCGGCGGGGCCCGACCCGCGCGCAGCAGGGGTACGCAAATGCTCCCTTTTGGGATCGGCAGCCGAGCTAGCTGTGCCGAGAGATTGCCGCCAGGGAGCAGCAGAGAGCTGAAGTGCTGGCCCTCACAATCCAGGAAAAAGACAACCTCCGGAATGCCACCTAACGGGTGCGGGGCCCGATCTATGGGGGCCAGGTCAGGAGGTTCGATTCCCAGCGAGGATATGGGTTCATTTACGAGCCGGGCCTGGAGACCGAAATCTTTGTGGCTCGCAGGGACGTGAACTCTACGGAGGGGGTCAACACCTTAGCTGCTCTCCGCCATCGCTCCCGGGATTCCCCGTCACCAGCAGCGGTGGTGCCCACCATCACCACAACCCGTGGGTGGCCTCACGACCGACATCCCCAAATACCCACCACAAACCTCCCCTTTTCACTCGTGGGCGACGAGGCGCTGCTTGAGCCCCGAGTCCGGCCCCGTGCTCGAGCCACAGAGGAGCAGACGCACTGAACCCGAGCGCCAGCGACTCCCAGGCGAGCGGCGTTCCCACCCCTCCGCCCGCGACACTCGCGTGTGTCGGTGGCTCGAGTGCCTCTGGACCCGGGGGTCACGTCGCTCTGGAAGGAAGTAGTGGCGGTGCACGCAGGGGTTGTGGGGTGGTTGTTTTTTTGGGAAAGTGTGACGCCACCCACGGGTTGTGGTGATGGTGGACACCACCGCTGCGGTAAAGGTACAGGGAATACCGGGAGCGGTGTAGGGGCGCAGCTAGGTGTTGACCCCTCCGTGGGTAGGGGATGTTGGTCCCGGGGCCCAGTGGCGAAGGCCGGGGTGCAGGGGCAGGGTTGCGGTGCAGCGCGGTGCGGTGCCTGATGGCACTGGTGTACTCACGATTAAACCACACAGAGTCACTGGTAAACCAAACGCGGTGACGAACGGGGCCCGCAGCTGGCTGCAGTTTCTCCAGATAGGTTGGTAATGTCCGCCTTTCTCCTGCACCTTTATGTAATTTTGACTACCGTGCCTGGGCACTGGTAGCCCACTCCCCAGCGTGTCTGTGTCGTAGGAGCCCGTTTGCCCACAGACGCTGACCCTTGGATCTCTGGCCTCTGGCGGTGGCTACTATCCGGACGGGTTGGGCTGTTCCCTTCAATCAGGACTTAGGTGGGAATGAACCCCTGAGGTCCAGACCGCAATCAGTTGATTTGACTATGGTGGTGGCTAATAGCCTAGTCGGGGTCTGAGTACCCTGACTGGTGCTCCGGTATCCAGTTAGCTCCCTGGTTCGGTTCCGGCGGACCACTACCTTGTCCCTGTCCCTTACGGTTCCGCTGGTCATATTCCCGGTCTCCTCCACTACCGTCTGCCTGCCTGACTGATCTGGGGTCCTAGGCTCCAACCCAGGCCCCAAGCAGAACTGAGCTCCTCACTCTCCTCTCTCCTACTCTCAACTCCCAGCTCCTTGTGTTTTTCCTGCCTCAGGCCAGCAGACTCCTCGGGGGGGGGGGGGGGGGGGGGGGGGGGGGGGGCGTGTCTTTCCACCTGACTCCGCCCACCTGGTGTGCCTGTCTGACTCTGAGGGAGGCAATCAGGTCTTTTGGTTGACTGATGGTACCCTACTGGGGTGGGGGTGTATGTGGTGTGTGTAGTGATCTGTGACCCCTGGGTGTCCAGGGCGTCACAAAACACAGACTCTCGGCATCACCATCTTTTATCACCGAAACACCCTACATTTACAAACATCAGTACCAAATTACAGGCCGTCACTGGGGAATAAAATGTAACCTTCCCCTACCACGGCCAACTAACTGGCTAACCCTATTAGCCAACCAACACCTGGGGACATCTAGGATATCAGCAGACAAAAAAGGTGCGATAGGTACCCTTTCTGAGAATTAACCCTTTCATGGTAATGCCACATGTCCACCTCCTGAGGGTTTGGGTTTCACCATTAGGCAACAAATAAGAAGTCAGTTTTGAACTCTATGTATTTGAAGGAGAAAAAAATGGTCTAGAGGAATGATCTGAGCCAAACCGGAGACGCTTTGACCCAGACGTCCAGCCATTACAATGTGCCAGGTGCTGTAGGGTGCTCCCAGTGTCCAATGGTTGGTTACTACTTGTCAAAAGTGACCCACGGAAGTAAAACCAGTGGACTGACGATAGGGTCGTGTGCACCCAATGCTCATTCACATGTTTGGGGAGTGACAACTAGCTTACTTGGTCTTATCCCACATATGAGCTGTTGTTGCACATATTGCTAAAAAGTTCCTGCCAGCTATTATAGGAACATGCAGAGCATAACAAATTGCTGTGCATGGCGTGAAGTATTTGTAGACCAGTCACATAACCATCTACATTCGAGGCTGAAAGTGCCCACAGTGGGTAAGTGAAGATCAAAACAAAACCCACAGAGCAATAAATGTAGGTGGCCTGCTCTGAAGAATCACATCATGTGGATGACCGGCTGCAAATGCACCAATTACTTGGGAAAGAGATGGCACCAGGATGCACCGTAGTAGAAGACAATATGGCAAAAACAGTGTGATTAGTCAACATACTGCTCGGAAACCTTAGCTCTAAAGGGGGCTTTACACGCAACGACATCGGTAACGAGATGTCGTTGGGGTCACGGAATTTGTGACGCACATCCGGCCTCGTTAGCGACGTCGTCGCGTGTGAAACGCACAAATGACCGGTAACGATCAAGTTTACTCACCTAATCGTTGATCGTTGACACGTCGTTCTAATCCCAAATATCGTTGCTGTTGCAGGACGCAGGTTGTTCGTCGTTCCTGCGGCAGCACACATCGCTACGTGTGACACCGCAGGAACGAGGAACAACACCGTGCCTGTGGCCGCCGGCAATGACGAAGGACGGAGGTGGGCGGGATGTTCCTGCCGCTCATCTCCGCCCCTCCACTTCTATTGGGCGGCTGCCTAGTGATGCCGCTGTGACGCCCCCTTAAAGGAGAGATTGTTCGGCGGCCACAGCGACGTCGGTAAAGAGGTAATTGCGTGTGACGCTGCCGTAGAGATATTGTTCGCTACGGCAGCGATTACCCCGTGACACGCCACCGACGTGGGCGGGTGCTATTGCTCGCGACATCGCTAGCGATGTCGCAGCATGTAAAGCCCGCTTTAGTCCTAACATGTGGATGTGACACATACCCAACACTGTAAAGACCAAATACTCATTTTAGCCACATAAAGCCCCTGCAACAGTACAAACGTCCAGGAATGGGCGGAAGAACAAGACAAAGAGCTCAAGATGATAACTCGTCTCCAAATCCCCCGAATCTTAATTTGATAAAGCATCTGTGCAATGTGCAGAACAAACCCTGGCATACATCCCAACATTTCAGTCCCAATTATCTGTACATTTTAAGCTCCACCCTGGCTCCATTTAATATGCTGATAAGCATAAACCCAAGGTTTGCAGGAAAGTCAAGCAAGGACAATTTTGGATAATGATGAATACATTATCAACTGTTAATAGGGTACGCCCCTACACAGACCAATACACTAAGTCAGCTCTGACTGCACAATGTACAGGGAAAGAAAAACTGACCAGCACAACCCATCAGACAAATGTGAACAGGTGCAAACTAAAAATGCAATATACTACTAAACAATATACATCTGCACTCTGAAAAGGTATGCAAACAATAAATATAGGAATTTTGGCACTGCATTACTGCTATTGAAAACACATTTTAAAAATGAGATACTTGGCACATAAAATGGTCAGTTTATTTTCAATAGCAGTAATGCAGTTCCAAAATTTCTATATTCAGTTTGCATACCTTAGTGCAGCTGTATATTTTTTAGTAGTAAATAGCATTTTCAGTTTGCACCTGTTCACATTTGTCTAGAGGTGCTGGTGAGGTTTTTTTCATTTCATATTGTAGTTCATTCTTTTCTGGCTGGAACACTCCTCCCACAAGCTTGAGGCAATTTTCCGTTTCAATTTAAGAAAGTTCCTCCTTTCCCAGATAGAGGTATATTAAGTTTAGGGCCCCAACAAAAAGATACAGCTTGTCGATGGCTGCTGGGCTCTCATAAACTGGCCATTTTATGCGCTAAGCATCTCATTTTTAGAGCTTATTTTCAATAGCAGTAATGCTGTTCCAAAATTCCTATATTCAACGGTTGCATACCTTAACATTTCAGAGTGCAGTTGTATATTTTTTAATAGTAAATTGCATTTTCAGTTTGCACCTGTTCACATTTGTCTGTTTGGAGGTGCTGGTCAGTTTTTTATTTCATATTGTAGTTCTTTATTTTTTGACTGAGCAATCCTCTCACCAGCTTGAGGTGGTTTTCAATTTAAGTAAGTTCCTGCCTGCCTATAAAATTGGAATAGGCTTTAAGCCCAGATAGAGGAATATTAGGTTAGGGACCTAACAAAGAGATATGCCTTGTGGCTGGCTGTTGGGTTCTCATAAACTGGCCATTTTATGCTCTATCTAATTTTTAAAACTTATTTTCAATAGCTGTAATGCAGTACCAAAATTTCTATATTCAATGTTTGCATACCTTGGTGTTTCAGAGTGCAGCTGTTTAGACTGTACAGGGAAACACTCCCAATCGGTAACACCCAGTTCATACATTTCTTGGAGGAATAACAGAGGAACAGAATAACTTAAAAAAAGATGTTCCAGAATTGTTACTTTATGGGGATTTGGAGCTTTGTATTTGTGGGTGGTTTAACCTGGAAGGGAGGGCTAGGAGACAGTTTCTTATGAAACGTCACTGCTGCAGCCAATCAGTGGCTGTCTGAACTGCTCTCTGGTGCAGGAGCTGAACCTGCACCATCAGGTGTCAGCTGTAGCATACAGCTGACAACCTGCCTCAGGCCTCTTTCACATGTCCGTGTCTCCGGTACGTGTTTGGTCCTGTTCCTCACATACCGGAGACACGGTGCACGTAGACCCATTAAAATCAATGGGTCTGCGCTCACGTGCGTGTTCTGCCATGGACCGTGTGTACGTGTGGAGCATATGTGTGTCCATGTGCTCCACACGTCAACATGTCCGTTTTTCTCCGGCATCACAGGTGTCACACGGAACACAAACGGACCACACGGAGGTGTTCCGTGTGACACACGCCAGAGAAAACACACGTGTTTTAGAAAAAAAACAAAAAACTTTACTCACCTTCTCCAGTCCTGCTGTCTCTGCCGCTGCTGTCACTTGCTTCCGACCGCCGCTCATTATGCTCATTGCATATTTACTTCACTGCGGCAGGAAGCAGCAGCAGCGGGGAGTCGGCAGGACTGGAGACCGAAGATCAACACCACGGACAGCAACGCCAGGGACAGGTGAGCAGAAAGTTCCCGTTCTCCGTGTGTTATCACGGATAACACACGGAGAACACACGTGTGCCATAAACACGGGTCACGGAGGGCAAAACGCACCTCTGACACGTTCGTTAAAAACGTACGTGGTTTTTCATGGACGTGTGAAAGAGGCCTCAAGCTGTAACATACAGGTGACAATACTGCCTGGCACAGAGGTCCAAGATCCCGACTGTTTAACCAGATGTTGCAGTCAATAGCAAATTAAGCAGCTAAGGGGCTGCTGATAAGTTTTTGGCTTTACCCAGAAAGAAACGAGATAGGATGATGAAACTTTCCATTTATTCCACATAATCTCCACTGATGACAACTCACTTCTTACATCAGTATTCCAAGTTCTGTAAGCCTAGCAAAAAGAAGGATTTTGGTCGTGCCTCAAACCAGGCATCCGTAGCAGCCATGGCATCAGAAATGGTGTGAAATTTGGTACCTTGAGGTGTTTCTTCAGGTTTGGAAACAGATGATAGTCGGAGGGAGCTAGATCTAGTGAATAAGGTGGGTGGTCACCAGCTGGAAGCCCAGCTCTGCCAGTTTTGCTGTGGTCGCTTGTGCAGTGTGAGCGGAGGCATTGTCTTGCAGGAACAAGATTCCTTTGAACAGCTTGCCGTGCTTTTTGGTCTATAGAGCTGCCTTTAATTGGTCCAAAAGTTCAATGTAATACCTTGCTTTGATGGTGGAACCCTTTTGAAGGTAGTCCACTAGCAGTACACCCACCTTATCCCAGAACACAGACGCCATCACCTTAGTGGCTGATTTTTGCACCCTGAACTTCTTTGGATGAGGAGAACCAATGTGCCTCCACTCTTTTGACTGCTCCTTGATTTTTGGGTCATACAAATTAATCCAGGTCTCATCCATAGTGACCAGTCGATCCAGGAAGTTCTTATCAGTCCAGAAACGCTGACAAATGGACCGGGAAGTTGTCACTCGCATGCTTCTCTGTTGTCAGACATTTGGGGACCCACTTTGCAGATCGCTTCCTCATGTCCAAATGTTTATGGATAATAGCACAAACACGTTCACGGAAATCCCCATGATGTATGCTATTGCTTTAGCTGAAATTCATCCATTCTCCAGTATGAGGTTGTGCACAGCATCGACGATCTCCAGAACAACAACCACTCTAGGGCGTCCAGGACGTTCCTCATCATTGGTGCTGAAGTGACCTGTTTCAAATTTGACAACCCAGTTGTTAACTGTGGAATATAAAGGGCATTGATCCCCCAATGTCTGCGACATGTCACCATCAATATCCTTCGCGGACTTTCCTAGCAGAAACAAGAATGTTTTCCCTCCTCTGCTCTCAGTTGCTGTGAATATCGCATTAGACGCCGCCATTTTTTTTTCCGCGTGCGTAGAACACTGTTGCCATAAGCAACAAACACAAAAGTTTGAAAACATATATTAGACACGTAAGGCTTTCAAGAGATGTAACATTCATTACCATAAAAACAAAAAAAGATCACAAAGCCAAAGGCGGGCTTTGCACGCTGCGACATCGGTAACAATGTGTTACCGATGCTGCAGCGATAGTCCCGCCCCCGTCGCACGTGCAATATCTAGTGAAAGCTGCCGTAGCGATTATTATCGCTACGGCAGTTTCACACGCACATACCTGCCGTGCGACGTCCCTCTGGCCGGCGACCCGCCTCCTTCCTAAGGGGGCGGGTCGTACGGCGTCACAGCGACGTCACACGGCAGGCGGCCAATTGAAGTGGAGGGGCGGAGATGAGCAGGATGTAAACATCCCGCCCACCTCCGTCCTTCTCATTGCAGCCGGCGGCAGGTAAGGTGAAGTTCCTCGCTCCTGCGGCTTCACACACAGCGATGTGTGCTGCCGCAGGAGCGAGGAACAACATCGCACCTGTCGCTGCACCGGCATTATGGAAATGTCGGAGGCTGCAGCGATGATACGATAACGACGCTTTTGCGCTCGTTCATCGTATCATCTAGGTTTTACACACTACGACATCGCAAGTGACGCCGGATGTGCGTCACTTTCGATTTGACCCCACCGACATCGCACCTGCAATGTCGTAGTGTGCAAAGCCGCCCAAAGACTTATCAGCAGCCCCTCATACAGAGGCACTGTAAAGTGGGCTTTACACGCTATGATATTGTTAATGATTTATCGTCGGGGTCACGTTGTTTGTGACGCACATCCGGCGTCATTATCGATATCGCAGTGTGTGACACTTATGTGCGACCTAAAACGATCGCAAAAGCGTCCAAAATCGTTTGCCGCGGAGAGGTCGTCCTGAAACAAAAAATCGTTCTCTTCTAATTAGCGACGTTGTTCCTCGATCCTGCAGGACCCCACATCTCTGTGTGTGATGTAACGCCCCTGCACCTGGGTTGTTACATGGTATTAAATGTTAACCCATTTTTTCCCGGGCAGGAGGAGGGCAGTCCACACACATCACACTGGCAGGTAGGAGTTAATAGCTTTTGCAGCATGTAGTTTTGAGCCTCATGACATCCTGTCTCCTTAATGAGCAGGTGGCTGCACAGGTTTCCATGACAACTCAAGGGTGGGGGCCTGAATAGGAGTGAGTTTAGTGCAGAACACACAGAAAGTTTAGCAGAACGTCAGAGGCTGCAGGAGAGTGCAGATCTCCACACAACAGCTCTTTGCTGAGGGGATGCAACGAGACCAGAGCTGATAACATCTGAGGAAGGGAATGGAGCTGAGGACTGGGGATCTTTGGAGAATGTTGTACCCGGTGGCGGTCCTACCTACGCTACCGGGCAAAAGAGAGACAGAGAGGCGGCGAGTTCCCAAGATGCTCTATGCCACGGGGACGGCACTAACGCACGGAGAGAGGGAATCCCTGATGACCTCACCGGACCCCTTCCTCCTACTTGCCCGGGATGACCAGAGGCTACAGGCGGCGAGGACCAGCACTCAGGTGCGATGTGGAACGGACTTTAAAATAAAGAGAAACTGGAACCCGCACTCCGTGACTGGTGTGAGTAATGCCGCCGCCCCGTGCCTCCGGTGTCCCTGAAGACTGTTGCCCTGGGTCTCATTAACCTCCCGGGGCTCCCCCGCTCCACCCGTGGGGAGTGATTCCATCTGGCTGCCCGTAAACACCTGCCCCGGAGAGAGACCGTGCAGCGGCTGAACACCTGGCCGCACACCACGGGTGGCGTTGCTTGCATCCCCCGTCCCCGTCCCGTACTGTTTCCTGGGGGAGAGCGGTGGCAGAGGAGGCCGAGACTGCAGTGGCCGCTGTGACTGATGGCGTTACCCTTCTTCCACCCCCTTGTAATACCGGACTGACTTTGGGACTTTCCTTTTATTGAAACACGCCGGGGGTGACGGAAGCCGGGTTGGGCCACTCACAGCTTGACCCCGAATAGCATCGGCCCGGTGACCGTGCCATCCCTGCAAGCCCTGGCGCAGGCGTTTCATGTGACACCGCATGAGTGAGGAACTTCTCCTTACCTGCCTCCACCGGCAATGCGGAAGGAAGAAGGTGGGCAGGATGTTTACGTCCCGCTCATCTCCGCCCCTCCGCTTCTATTGGACGGCTGCCATGTGATGTCGCTGTGACGCCGCACGACCCCCCCCCTGAGAAAGGAGGCGGATCGCCGGCCAGAGTGACGTCGCAGGACAGGTAAGGCCGTGTGACGGGTGTTAGCGAGGTTATGCGCGACGGGCAGCGATTTGCCTGTGTCGCACAACCGACGGGGGCGGATACGATCACTTGCGATCTCGCTAGCGACATCGCAGCGTGTAAAGCCCGCTTTAGACTCTTACAGGGTACTGATGAATCGTCAGGGCAGCCATGGACCTAGTGAAGGGCAAAATATAGGGGGTGAAGGGTAGTGATCCTTATCAATATCTAGCACCAGCTTTGATTCATGTGGAATAGTATTGAACTGCAATACCAGACAAAGCCTATAGACTAGGGTGGCGCTGTTTCTACAGGAATGTTGTTTTTCTAACCCCTTTTGAGAGGTAGGATTAACCCCATCCAAGCCAAAGACAGAAGTGTATCTAAAAAGAAGAAGAATTAGTCTGTCTTTTATATTTATTGTTCCTTTTTTAATCTATTTCTGGTTTTGGCTCAAAAAAACTTTCCAAGTGTGATGCCAGCCCGAGACCCGTAGTAACTTGTCGATAAGGGTTTGGTAAAACATGGGTAAGGCCAGATAGGATAAAGGGAAAAATTAAACTTCTCCAGCTACAGTGTAGTCTTATAGAAGAAGTGCAAATTCAGGAATGTCTTGTGAATATCTTGGGGTGGAGCTGTAATCTTAGACCACCTTTCCTATAAAAGTAAGAGATGGGGCACGGGATAAGGAGACGAGACTCAGACTCCGCAGCACAGACGATCCCCGCACTCACCAGCCATGAAGACCTGGATTACAGTCGCCTTTTTTACTCTTCTGGCTTGCCATTTAGGTAAATAGCAATTAATATGTCCTTTATGTGAGGATGAGGGAGAGGAGTGGATAATACTATAGAGGCTACAAGAAGGATTTCATGGGCGAAGTAGTATATGAGGAATGACTATGACTACATTGTACTGATGTTTGATGCTGAGACAGGGCACTGATGTATAGTGAGAAAAAGCCAACAAAGTAAATTATACTTTCTATATTTTTCGATATTATATTAAGATATTATATTTCGATATTATATTAAGAATGTCCTAGAATGGAAAATAAGATTTGTGTATAAGTAAATTACTATAATTCTTTATGCCAATGTATGTAATATGTGTCATATTATACATATCAGCATGTAAAGAGGAAATTACACTGCTGTGTGCACTGTGCTGTGTATACAGGTCATGGTGTAGTAGTGTGAGGAGGAGATGACACTGCTGTGTGCACTGTGCTGTGTATACAGGTCATGGTGTAGTAGTGTGAGGAGGAGATGACACTGCTGTCTGCACTGTGCTGTGTATAGAGGTCATGGTGTAGTAGTGTGAGGAGGAGGTGACACTGCTGTGTGCACTGTGCTGTGTATACAGGTCATGGTGTAGTAGTGTGAGGAGGAGGTGACACTGCTGTGTGCACTGTGCTGTGTATACAGGTCATGGTGTAGTAGTGTGAGGAGGAGGTGACACTGCTGTCTGCACTGTGCTGTGTATACAGGTCATGGTGTAGTAGTGTGAGGAGGAGATGACACTGCTGTCTGCACTGTGCTGTGTATAGAGGTCATGGTGTAGTAGTGTGAGGAGGAGGTGACACTGCTGTGTGCACTGTGCTGTGTATACAGGTCATGGTGTAGTAGTGTGAGGAGGAGGTGACACTGCTGTGTGCACTGTGCTGTGTATACAGGTCATGGTGTAGTAGTGTGAGGAGGAGGTGACACTGCTGTCTGCACTGTGCTGTGTATACAGGTCATGGTGTAGTAGTGTGAGGAGGAGATGACACTGCTGTGTGCACTGTGCTGTGTATACAGGTCATGGTGTAGTAGTGTGAGGAGGAGATGACACTGCTGTGTGCACTGTGCTGTGTATACAGGTCATGGTGTAGTAGTGTGAGGAGGTGACACTGCTGTGTGCACTGTGCTGTGTATACAGGTCATGGTGTAGTAGTGTGAGGAGGAGATGACACTGCTGTGTGCTCTGTGCTGTGTATACAGGTCATGGTGTAGTAGTGTGAGGAGGAGATGACACTGCTGTGTGCACTGTGCTGTGTATACAGGTCCTGGTGTAGTAGTGTGAGGAGGAGATGACACTGCTGTGTGCACTGTGCTGTGTATACAGGTCATGGTGTAGTAGTATGAGGAGGAGATGACACTGCTGTGTGCACTGTGCTGTGTATACATGTTATGGTGTAGTAGTGTGAGGAGGAGATGACACTGCTGTGTGCACTGTGCTGTGTATACAGGTCATGGGGTAGTAGTGTGAGGAGGAGGTGACACTGCTGTGTGCACTGTGCTGTGTATACATGTTATGGTGTAGTAGTGTGAGGAGGAGATGACACTGCTGTGTGCACTGTGCTGTGTATACAGGTCATGGTGTAGTAGTGTGAGGAGGAGGTGACACTGCTGTGTGCACTGTGCTGTGTATACAGGTCATGGGGTAGTAGTGTGAGGAGGAGATGACACTGCTGTGTGCACTGTGCTGTGTATACAGGTCATGGGGTAGTAGTGTGAGGAGGAGGTGACACTGCTGTGTGCACTGTGCTGTGTATACAGGTCATGGTGTAGTAGTGTGAGGAGGAGATGACACTGCTGTGTGCACTGTGCTGTGTATACAGGTCATGGGGTAGTAGTGTGAGGAGGAGGTGACACTGCTGTGTGCACTGTGCTGTGTATACATGTTATGGTGTAGTAGTGTGAGGAGGAGATGACACTGCTGTGTGCACTGTGCTGTGTATACAGGTCATGGTGTAGTAGTGTGAGGAGGAGGTGACACTGCTGTGTGCACTGTACTGTGTATACAGGTCATGGTGTAGTAGTGTGAGGAGGAGATGACACTGCTGTGTGCTCTGTGCTGTGTATACAGGTCATGGTGTAGTAGTGTGAGGAGGAGATGACACTGCTGTGTGCACTGTGCTGTGTATACAGGTCATGGTGTAGTAGTGTGAGGAGGAGATGACACTGCTGTGTGTACTGTGCTGTGTATACAGGTCATGGTGTAGTAGTATGAGGAGGAGATGACACTGCTGTGTGCACTGTGCTGTGTATACATGTTATGGTGTAGTAGTGTGAGGAGGAGATGACACTGCTGTGTGCACTGTGCTGTGTATACAGGTCATGGTGTAGTAGTGTGAGGAGGAGGTGACACTGCTGTGTGCACTGTACTGTGTATACAGGTCATGGTGCAGCAGTGTGAGGAGGAGATGACACTGTTGTGTGCACTGTGCTGTGTATACAGGTCATGGTGTAGTAGTGTGAGGAGGAGATGACACTGTTGTGTGCACTGTGCTGTGTATACAGGTCCTGGTGTAGTAGTGTGAGGAGGAGATGACACTGCTGTGTGCACTGTGCTGTGTATACAGGTCATGGTGTAGTAGTGTGAGGAGGAGATGACACTGTTGTGTGCACTGTGCTGTGTATACAGGTCATGGTGTAGTAGTGTGAGGAGGAGATGACACTGTTGTGTGCACTGTGCTGTGTATACAGGTCCTGGTGTAGTAGTGTGAGGAGGAGGTGACACTGCTGTGTGCACTGTGCTGTGTATACAGGTCATGGTGTAGTAGTGTGAGGAGAAGGTGACACTGCTGTGTGCACTGTGTTGTGTGTACATGTCATGGTGTAGTAGTGTGAGGAGGAGATGACACTGCTGTGTGCACTGTGCTGTGTATACAGGTCCTGGTGTAGTAGTGTGAGGAGGAGATGACACTGCTGTGTGCACTGTGCTGTGTATACAGGTCATGGTGTAGTAGTGTGAGGAGATGATGACACTGCTGTGTGCACTGTGCTGTGTATACAGGTCATGGTGTAGTAGTGTGAGGAGATGATGACACTGCTGTGTGCACTGTGCTGTGTATACAGGTCATGGTGTAGTAGTGTGAGGAGGAGATGACACTGCTGTGTGCACTGTGCTGTGTATACAGGTCATGGTGTAGTAGTGTGAGGAGGAGATGACACTGCTGTGTGCACTGTGCTGTGTATACAAGTCATGGTGTAGTAGTGTGAGGAGGAGATGACACTGCTGTGTGCACTGTGCTGTGTATACAAGTCATGGTGTAGTAGTGTGAGGAGATGATGACACTGCTGTGTGCACTGTGCTGTGTATACAGGTCATGGTGTAGTAGTGTGAGGAGATGATGACACTGCTGGGTGCACTGTGCTGTGTATACAGGTCATGGTGTAGTAGTGTGAGGAGGAGATGACACTGCTGTGTGCACTGTGCTGTGTATACAGGTCATGGTGTAATAGTGTGAGGAGGAGATGACACTGCTGTGTGCACTGTGCTGTGTATACAGGTCCTGGTGTAGTAGTGTGAGGAGGAGATGACACTGCTGTGTGCACTGTGCTGTGTATACAAGTCATGGTGTGGTAGTGTGAGGAGGAGATGACACAGCTGTGTGCACTGTGCTGTGTATACAGGTCATGGTGTAGTAGTGTGAGGAGATGATGACACTGCTGTGTGCACTGTGCTGTGTATACAGGTCATGGTGTAGTAGTGTGAGGAGGAGATGACACTGCTGTGTGCACTGTGCTGTGTATACAGGTCATGGTGTAGTAGTGTGAGGAGGAGATGACACTGCTGTGTGCACTGTGCTGTGTATACAGGTCCTGGTGTAGTAGTGTGAGGAGGTGATGACACTGCTGTGTGCACTGTGCTGTGTATACATGTTATGGTATATAGTGTGAGGAGGAGATGACACTGCTGTGTGCACTGTGCTGTGTATACTGGTCATGGTGTAGTAGTGTGAGGAGGAGATGACACTGCTGTGTGCACTGTGCTGTGTATATAGGTCATGGTGTAGTAGTGTGAGGAGGAGATGACACTGCTGTGTGCACTGTGCTGTGTATACAGGTCATGGTGTAGTAGTGTGAGGAGGAGATGACACTGCTGTGTGTACTGTGCTGTGTATACAGGTCCTGGTGTAGTAGTGTGAGGAGGTGATGACACTGCTGTGTGCACTGTGCTGTGTATACATGTCATGGTATATAGTGTGAGGAGGAGATGACACTGCTGTGTGCACTGTGCTGTGTATACTGGTCATGGTGTAGTAATGTGAGGAGGTGGTGACACTGCTGTGTGCACTGTGCTGTGTATACTGGTCATGGTGTAGTAGTGTGAGGAGGAGATGACACTGCTGTGTGCACTGTGCTGTGTATACTGGTCATGGTGTAGTAATGTGAGGAGGTGGTGACACTGCTGTGTGCACTGTGCTGTGTATACAGGTCATGGTGTAGTAGTGTGAGGAGGAGGTGACACTGCTGTGTGCACTGTGCTGTGTATACAGGTCCTGGTGTAGTAGTGTGAGGAGGAGATGACACTGCTGTGTGCACTGTGCTGTGTATACAGGTCCTGGTGCAGTAGTGTGAGGAGGAGGTGACACTGCTGTGTGCACTGTGCTGTGTATACAGGTCATGGTGTAGTAGTGTGAGGAGGAGGTGACACTGCTGTGTGCACTGTGCTGTGTATACAGGTCATGGTGTAGTAGTGTGAGGAGGAGGTGACACTGCTGTGTGCACTGTGCTGTGTATACAGGTCCTGGTGCAGTAGTGTGAGGAGGAGGTGACACTGCTGTGTGCACTGTGCTGTTTATACAGGTCCTGGTGTAGTTGTGTGAGGAGGAGATGACACTGCTGTGTGCACTGTGCTGTGTATACAGGTCCTGGTGCAGTAGTGTGAGGAGGAGGTGACACTGCTGTGTGCACTGTGCTGTGTATACAGGTCATGGTGTAGTAATGTGAGGAGGAGGTGACACTGCTGTGTGCACTGTGCTGTTTGTACAGGTCCTGGTGTAGTAGTGTGAGGAGGAGATGACACTGCTGTGTGCACTCTGCTGTGTATACAGGTCATGGTGTAGTAGTGTGAGGAGGAGATGACACTGCTGTGTGCACTGTGCTGTGTATACAGGTCATGGTGTAGTAGTATGAGGAGGAGATCACACTGCTGTGTGCACTGTGCTGTGTATACAGGTCCTGGTGTAGTAGTGTGAGGAGGAGATGACACTGCTGTGTGCACTGTGCTATGTATACAGGTCATGGTGTAGTAGTGTGAGGAGGAGGTGACACTGCTGTGTGCACTGTGCTGTGTATACTGGTCATGGTGTAGTAGTGTGAGGAGGAGATGACACTGCTGTGTGCACTGTGCTGTGTATACTGGTCATGGTGTAGTAGTGTGAGGAGGAGATGACACTGCTGTGTGCACTGTGCTGTGTATACAGGTCATGGTGTAGTAGTGTGAGGAGGAGGTGACACTGCTGTGTGCACTGTGCTGTGTATACAGGTCCTGGTGTAGTAGTGTGAGGAGGAGATGACACTGCTGTGTGCACTGTGCTGTGTATACAGGTCCTGGTGCAGTAGTGTGAGGAGGAGGTGACACTGCTGTGTGCACTGTGCTGTGTATACAGGTCATGGTGTAGTAGTGTGAGGAGGAGGTGACACTGCTGTGTGCACTGTGCTGTGTATACAGGTCATGGTGTAGTAGTGTGAGGAGGAGGTGACACTGCTGTGTGCACTGTGCTGTGTATACAGGTCCTGGTGCAGTAGTGTGAGGAGGAGGTGACACTGCTGTGTGCACTGTGCTGTTTATACAGGTCCTGGTGTAGTTGTGTGAGGAGGAGATGACACTGCTGTGTGCACTGTGCTGTGTATACAGGTCCTGGTGCAGTAGTGTGAGGAGGAGGTGACACTGCTGTGTGCACTGTGCTGTGTATACAGGTCATGGTGTAGTAATGTGAGGAGGAGGTGACACTGCTGTGTGCACTGTGCTGTTTATACAGGTCCTGGTGTAGTAGTGTGAGGAGGAGATGACACTGCTGTGTGCACTCTGCTGTGTATACAGGTCATGGTGTAGTAGTGTGAGGAGGAGATGACACTGCTGTGTGCACTGTGCTGTGTATACAGGTCATGGTGTAGTAGTATGAGGAGGAGATGACACTGCTGTGTGCACTGTGCTGTGTATACAGGTCCTGGTGTAGTAGTGTGAGGAGGAGATGACACTGCTGTGTGCACTGTGCTGTGTATACAGGTCATGGTGTAGTAGTGTGAGGAGGAGATGACACTGCTGTGTGCACTGTGCTGTGTATACAGGTCCTGGTGTAATAGTGTGAGGAGGAGATGACACTGCTGTGTGCACTGTGCTGTGTATACAGGTCATGGTGTAGTAGTGTGAGGAGGTGACACTGCTGTGTGCACTGTGCTGTGTATACAGGTCATGGTGTAGTAGTGTGAGGAGGAGATGACACTGCTGTGTGCACTGTGCTGTGTATACAGGTCCTGGTGTAGTAGTGTGAGGAGGAGATGACACTGCTGTGTGCACTGTGCTGTGTATACAGGTCATGGTGTAGTAGTGTGAGGAGGAGGTGACACTGCTATGGGCACTGTGCTGTGTATACAGGTCATGGTGTAGTAGTGTGAGGAGGAGATGACACTGCTGTGTGCACTGTGCTGTGTATACAGGTCATGGTGTAGTAGTGTGAGGAGGAGATGACACTGCTGTGTGCACTGTGCTGTGTATACAGGTCCTGGTGTAGTAGTGTGAGGAGGAGGTGACACTGCTGTGTGCACTGTGCTGTGTATACAGGTCCTGGTGTAGTAGTGTGAGGAGGAGGTGACACTGCTGTGTGCACTGTGCTGTGTATACAGGTCATGGTGTAGTAGTGTGAGGAGGAGATGACACTGCTGTGTGCACTGTGCTGTGTATACAGGTCATGGTGTAGTAGTGTGAGGAGGAGATGACACTGCTGTGTGCACTGTGCTGTGTATACAGGTCATGGTGTAGTAGTGTGAGGAGGAGATGACACTGCTGTGTGCACTGTGCTGTGTATACAGGTCATGGTGTAGTAGTGTGAGGAGGAGATGACACTGCTGTGTGCACTGTGCTGTGTATACAGGTCATGGTGTAGTAGTGTGAGGAGGAGGTGACACTGCTGTGTGCACTGTGCTGTGTATACAGGTCATGGTGTAGTAGTGTGAGGAGGAGATGACACTGCTGTGTGCACTGTGCTGTGTATACAGGTCCTGGTGTAGTAGTGTGAGGAGGAGGTGACACTGCATTAGATGATCACTGTGTTCGGTATTACTTGTATATATCACTTGATTTGTGTTTTCTTCCTTTAGGTAATGCTCTAGAATGCTATACCTGTGATTATGGTACCTGTATTCTTCCCCCAAAAACCACCCCCTGTGAACCTCTAGAGGTGTGTCTGACGGAGACAATGAAGACAGGTAAGACAGTGTGTGGTAATTGTTGCTGGACATCTAATGTTGGTGCCTTCCACCCTTAGCTTGGATAGATGACATTCCACATTCTCTGAGCCAGGATTACATTTTGAGAGATGTAGAATTAGTGACATCATTTGGAGTAGACGGGATTCTCACATTTTAGGATGGATACATAATAACTTTACTGACTACTCACAAACTTCCTAAATCATGGAAGACACGGGTATATTGTTTGGCATAACACTAATGGTTGGAACAGGAAAAAGTTTGAAAGGTGATGATCTCTAGGTTTAGATTCGAGGAGCGTTTTGTCACGATGGCTATGGGATAGCAAGGAACCAAGACTCCTAAGCTGTCCCTCAAGCTAGGAGGCCCAATCCTATCCCTAATCTCAGGGATACTCCTAATGGTGAAGAGACCTGGGTCTCCTTCCTGGCCCTGCTCCTGACCAGTCCTGATCTGATTCCCCCTCCCCCCAGGGAGGGATGGGACAGGAGTGAGAGGAACACCCCAGATAAAGGGAATGAAGAGAAAACCAAAACTCTGTCACACAGCACGCACACACAAAGGTTAAGGCAATAACAGATTCAGGAGGAAAAACAAGAGAAGGATGCTATAAAACAGGTGTAAACTCCACAACCGCAACTAGCAATAATCGCAAGGAAGTCTTGGTCACCACTCCTCACACGTGAACAAAGATAAGCTATAGCTGGCATTGGTGGAAGGATTCAACCAGCATAAATAGGAGGAGAGCAGATGTGATAGGCCTCCTGAACCATGTGATCAAAGGAGCAAGCAGACCAACAGAGATTAACCCTTGCTAGCCTGCCTAAGAATCAGCACACAGCAGGTCAATGCCAGAGTCTGCCTGTGTTGATCCCAGGAATCAGAGAAACCATCAGGCTGAATGTCAGAATCTGCAATGTGAACAGAGCCTGACGCCGCCATGACAGTTGGCAAAGTTTGTGCAAAGCCCCCATATGACACCTTTGTGTTACCGTTCTACCCCCTTCTTCGTGACTATTGTTACTTCTCTCTAGATTTCTGCACAGTAGATGCAAAACAAATTCTACCCACTTCAGCAGGGGCCCCAGCAAAACCTTATGATATATAGTGTGTAGGTGATAGGTAGATGCTTCTGCTCCATGGGCCTTTGTCAACATTTGGTTACATGGCTTTTAACCCCTTGGTGAAATCTGTTATATGGCAGCAGATGTACAAAATAGATGAAGCAGACTATGAAGCAGTTTAACCCCTTGGATGTGTGGCGCCCCTGATTCTCCAGTCGCCACAGAGTATTGCACCTTACTTAAGGTGCGATATTCGCCTCGGATAATGAGGGGGGTTTATCACTGCTGTTCCACATTCACACCTTACATAAAGCTTTGGAGCCTTCCCACAGGGGGAGATGGCTCAGGATAGGCAGGGGGGTGGCCATCACGATGCATGGAACTTCCCCGATCACTTAAGCCAGCCACCTGGTAAAAGTAGGAGCACACTCACACAATCTTGAGCCAGTCTACCCGGGACACCAGTTCAGGAACACCATCACCACTTTCTTCTCTTCTCTTCACGGGGCCTGCGGCTTGGAGCAGAGTGCTCAGCCCAAGTTCCTCACGGCTGGAAGGCAACTCTGACAAAGGACTTTCTTCTTTAAAACACCAGTGACTGCTTCTAACTTATCTGAGGTCGACGAAGCCCATCACAGCGGGTGACTATTACTACCGGGGCGAGCAGCACATAGAGTTAGTAAAGACACCTGGAACCGCAGCATCTGACTCGGACTCTTACTACCGACGCCCCCGCGCCTCGGCGCCAAAGGCCATCACCATCATTACTCCTCTCATCATCCCTCCTGTGGAGAGCGACACCATCTCTGCTGCTATTACCATGCGCCCCAGAGGACAGCGACAGCAGTGCCGGCTAATTTCTGGCCGCGTACCACAGGTGGCGTCATAACAATCTTCCTATTACAACCCCCATCATACTCCCTCCTTATTGGTGTACACCTCCGGGCACGAAGCCGGGCAGGAACAGTGACATCTCAGATCACCACACCGGCCTGGTGACAAGTAAAGCAGGTACGAGACCCGTGCCTGAAATCCCCGTGCTACAGATGCTTTTCTAGCTCATCACAGAAGCATTTAAAGGGTTGAGTGGTGGCATGTAGGCCTTTGACAGCAACTAAGAAACTGAAGGTTAAATTACCCAATAAGGACTAAGTAACAAAGAAAAATAAACAAAGAAAAGTTCGATTTACCCCCAAAGATAAAAAAAAACCACAACAATAATGAAACGGCTGTAGTTAATAATTCTGTGGGGGGTTTTTTTACTACTATTTTCACTTATGTATATCTCTCTTTCCTCAGGTCCGCTCTCCTTGCAGAAAAAGTCTTGTTCTTCACCCACAAACTGTTTTCAGGACTCTCAGACCACATACGCTGGTGTAAAAGTGACCACGTCTCCTTCATGCTGCTACACCCAGCTCTGCAATTCAGCCGCCATTCCCTCCGCATCCATCCTGACCGCCATTGCGATCCTCATTTCACTGTGGGTGGTTCGACTCTGAGGGAATGTCTAAAATGCCTGCCGTCTGCACCATTTGCCTGGTTCCTTTTGGACACTCATATAATCTGCTTTGTTTGCTATTTTACTTGTTCGCTGGTCACAGTACAGGAGACTTTTTGTCTTTTTTTGGCCCCTTACTGTCACCATTTGACCTGTGGGTTATTAGATTAATCCCTTTTTAAGTGGCTCTCCCCACTGTACATAGTTGGCTTGTAAACTAATACTTGTATCGTGTGTAAAGTATGTTTTTCTAGACTTGTTTTCACATAACTGAAACATACACAGTGGAAGTGTAGACCAGTCTTAGTCACTGATACAGTGGAGGTGTAGACCAGTCCTAGTCACTGATACCGTGGAGGTGTAGACCAGTCCTAGTCACTGATACCGTGGAGGTGTAGACCAGTCCTAGTCACTGATACAGTGGAGGTGTTGACCAGTCTTAGTCACTGATACAGTAGAGGTGTAGACCAGTCCTAGTCACTGATACAGTAGAGGTGTAGACCAGTCCTAGTCACTGATACAGTGGAGGTGTAGACCAGTCCTAGTCACTGATACAGTGGAGGTGTAGACCAGTCTTAGTCACTGATACAGTGGAGGTGTAGACCAGTCCTAGTCACTGATACAGTGGAAGTGTAGACCAGTCCTAGTCACTGATACAGTGGAGGTGTAGACCAGTCCTAGTCACTGATACAGTGGAAGTGTAGACCAGTCCTAGTCACTGATACAGTGGAGGTGTAGACCAGTCCTAGTCACTGATGCAGTGGAGGTGTAGACCAGTCTTAAGGCCGCTTTACACGCTACAATATATCTAGCTACGTTTGTTTTTGTTTTTTGTTAATATATCTTACGATGTGTCGGCGGGGTCACGTCGTAAGTGACGCACATCCGGCATCGTAAGGTACATTGTAGTGTGTGACAGCTACGTGCGATTGTGATTGAACGGTAAAACGTTCATCGCATGCACGTCGTTCAATTCCTAAAAATTGAACGTCAGGTTGTTCATCGTGCCTGGGGTAGCACACATCGCAGTGTGTGACACCCCTGGAACGATGAACAGATATTACCTGTGTCCCACGGCTCCCAGCCAACAATGCGGAAGGAAGGAGGTGGGCGGGATGTTTACGCCTCCGCTTTTATTGGCCGGCTGCCACGTGACGTCGATGTGATGCCGAACGTCCCTCCCACTCCAGGAAGTGGACGTTGGCCGCCCACATCGAGGTCGTATGGACGGGTAAGTACGTGTGACGGGAAATAATGGTATGTGCGACACGTTGAACAAATTGAACGTGCCGCACATACGATGGGGGCGGTTACGATCGCATACGATATCGTGTGCAAAATCGTAACGTGTAAAGCAGGCTTTAGTCACTGATACAGTGGAGGTGTAGACCAGTCCTAGTCACTGATACAGTGGAGGTGTAGACCAGTCCTAGTCACTGATACAGTGGAGGTGTAGACCAGTCCTAGTCACTGATACAGTGGAAGTGTAGACCAGTCCTAGTCACTGATACAGTGGAGGTGTAGACCAGTCTTAGTCACTGATACAGTGGATGTGTAGACCAGTCTTAGTCACTGTTACAGTGGAGGTGTAGACCAGTCCTAGTCACTGATACAGTGGAGGTGTAGACTAGTCCTAGTCACTGATACAGTGGAAGTGTAGACCAGTCCTAGTCACTGATACAGTGGAAGTGTAGACCAGTCCTAGTCACTGATACAGTGGAGGTGTAGACCAGCCCTAGTCACGGATACAGTGCCTTATACTCTCTTTCTTCTCACACTACAAAAAGAGAGGAGAAAGATGCTTAAATTATTACTGACTATTACCCATTCAGTGCTCAAATATCCCTTAGGATGTCCCTTACAGCTCATTTATTTGCACAGCTCTCCTTAATTTAATTTTTGGAAATTAGAATAATCAGCTAGATACAGTGGAGGTGCAGGCCGGTCTTAGTCACTGATACAGTGGAGTTGTAGACTGGTCTTAGTCACTAAGGCCGGTTCCAGATGTCCGTGTTTAATCAGGTACCAGTCACATGCATGGTTATGGTCATACATGTGTCACACGTGTGACATCCATGTTTACATACGTGTGACAGATACCGGAGAAAACACGGGTCCGTGAAATAAGATTTTCCATATTTACCTGCTGTCTTCGGCTCTGCTGCCTCCCGCTCACAACCGCCGCTCATTATATTCATCGATTATTCACCGCACTCAGGACCTGAAAGCCGGAGCAGCAGCGCTGGGGACAGCACCACCGAGGACAGCATCGCGGGGACAGGTGAGTATTCTGCAAGCACAGTGAACACTGATGACATCCTGATGACCCCCGCGCCACAGCTTCACGGGTTCATCAGAGTTCATTGGGAACTGTGATAACGAGTCCCCGATGCTGTCCCTGTGATGATCTAGCTTCCAGGTTCTCACTACACACACACACACACACACACACACACACACACACACACACACACACACACACACACACACAGCTGTATACTCACGCAGTGATGCGGTCCCCGGCACTGAAGTCCCCAGCGCTGCTCCTGCTTCCAGCTCCACAGGGCACTGAATATTCAGTGAGTATAATGTCACATACGTGTCACACTGATGGCACACGAATCACATCAGTGTGTAATCCGTGTGACATCCGTACTGAGAAAAAAACGGACACGTCTGCGTGTGTACGTGCGGGGTCATGAGAGGTCACACTGTCCATGTGAAAATACGGACGTGTGAGTAACAGCAAATAATAACATGAGTACGGGTGGCATCCATGTTAAAAACGGATGTCACACGTACCTGAAACATGGACGTTTGAAACCAGCCTCATACAGTGGCATATACTCCCTTTCATCTCACACTGCAGGAAAAGAAAGGAGAAAGATGCTTAAATTATTGCTGATGCTGCTGTAATCACAGGACTTTATTCATTAGCAGATTCCATATTTAAACACTGTTTGCAATTTCCTTTTTTGATAAAATAGGGAAGTTATTTCAGCTAAAGATTTCTATCCTAGAATAGAGTTCTGTCATGGCAAGGAGGAAGTAAAGGTCTATAGAAATTCAAGTATCGTCTCATTTTGCCCCCTATTAAAATGAATATAAAGGGGAAGCCTGAATGAATCTCATAACAAATATTGAGTTTTTAATTCTAGATTGGAAACGTGAACCTCCTCGCTGAGTGACTGGTCACAAATGTTTTTTTTTAATGGCTTTGCTGTAGGTCTGCATTAAGAGACCCCTTCAGACAAAACCTATACATAAGGGAAAATGAATAATGCATCTCCCCTCGGCATGTCCCCATAAAAAAGTCTGTCCTGCAGGATTCCTTTAAAGTTTAGGGATCACTCCTTACTCCATTTTTTTATAAAATCTCGCTTTTGTTATAATATAATGTAAAATAAAGAACAATTATATCCTGTTTTATTTGTGATTTTTTTTTTTGTGTTATTTCTTTTTGTATACATTGGATGTTTGCTTGAAAGGTGTACAATGAAGCTAAGAATCCATTTTGATTAGACGCATGGTGTAGGGGGTTTCGTCCATCCCAAACTCCTTTTATTTTTGGCCTGCCCATCCAGAAGTCAAAAAAACATGGCTATCAGAGGACATCTTTTGGAGAAAATGGGTTTATGAGAGTTATGGAAAGAGCTGATTCAGTACGGGGAGTAGGGGGGCCCAATTGCGGGATTTGGCAATATGTCATTGGACCCCCCCCCCCATACACTACTCTTAACACATGAATATTACTTTAATAAGAGACATTTATATCTACATCAATATGCGGGACAGATGAGTATTCCACTGGGACCCCCCATATATTTGAAGATAGAAATCCCTGACTCCATGTTTCGCACTTAAAGGGAATCTGTCAGCAGGTTTTTGCTACCTCATCTAAGAGCAGCAAGATGTGGACAAAGTAGCCCTGAGTTCAACGATGTATCACTTAGATTAGTGGCTTCAGCCGTTCTGACATAGTGAAAGATTTTAGATTTAGCATGTAAGAGTCCTGGGAGAGCTGCCTCCGCACACATCATGCTTTTTGTGTACATTTCCATAGCAGGCGCTAATCACAGAAGGGGGCGGAGTCTGACTACAACTCATACTGCTGAGACCCACTAATGATAAAGATAAGAGGCTTAAACTAACATTATTTAGCAGACATTGAGATAAGCACTAGGGCTGAATTCTCTGTTTTAACTCCTACAGCATGGTGTCTTTAGGTCACATTGCAGAAAACTGCTGACAAAGTCCCTTTAAGAAAAGAAGAGGTGAGGTGGCGCTACATATGTTACAGTTTATGAGGGTTATGAAAGCTGAACTGTGTCCATAAATCAAAAGGGTAGTTAAAAAGGATCTGTTAATGTTTTCCAGAAATAGCGCCACACTTATTCAAAGGTTGTGTCTGCTATTGCAGTTCAACAGTCAAGCAGGAATCAGCTGACCATCTGTCATGAGTGTGCCATGGCCTGATGTGATCTCGGGAGGGATCTGGGATGGAAAGGTCCTGACATATTGTTGATTGCTTTAGTGCCGCTTGTCGTTTACCCTAAGTTGGAGCGTATTTCATTCCATTTGGTACTGAAGATATTAAGGTTTTATTTCTGTTCTGAAGTGATCGAACAGGTGGTTGTAACCTCAGCTGCAGGCACTTCCTTCTGTTATAAATATACGCTCTTCACTACTCGCTATGCTGGCTATAGCTCATACCTATGTTCTCCACTTTGAAGAAGCCTGTCACTGTAGAAGCTGAGGTGTCGTTTCTGCTGCAGCTGGGGAGTTCCTGCTGGAGTAATATTTGTTTTGTCTTTCCCCACCTCATTTACCTACCTCATGTTGTCTCGCTGGCCTTCGCTAGTCAGATGAGTTCAGGGTCAGCAAGGGCCTAGGCACCTGATGGCGCATTGGGGAACGACCCATCTAGGGACGTTGGGGAGTGCAGGGATCCACCTTAGATGAGTGGTAGGAAGTGAACCCACTTCCCTCTCCCTCAGCCAGGGCCTTCCATTCTATTGCTTATCTTGGTGTTCCCTCTGTCTCCTGCCGCTCGCTGGGAATCCTCTGGTACCTGGCGTGACACCTACAGTCACATCCTGACACCACCATGCTGGGTTTCTCAGTTGAATTGTCCCTCAAGAATCAGTAGAGATTGATGTATTGATCAAATAACAACATAAACTGGGTATTTATGAGTGGAAGAAAGGAATTTTATGGACGAACTCTAGTAATTTTATTGTAAACTAGCTGTAGCTCGCGGTGTTGCCCGGGATAGTATCTGTCTTTCTGTCTCTCTCCTAGTCTCTGTCTGTGTGTCGCTGTCCGTCTGTCTCTTTCCTTGCCTGTCTGTGTCTATGTCTCTGTCTGTCTGTTTCTATCTCTCTGTCTGTCTTTGTATCAGTCTATCTGTCTCTATCTCTGTCTTTCTCTCTGTGTCTGTCTCTATGTCTGTCTGTCTCTGTCTGTCTGTCTCTTTTCTCGTCTGTCTCTTTCCCCGTCTGTCTTTGTCTCTCTGTCTGTCTCTTTCCTCGTCTGTCTCTTTCCAGGTCTGTCTCTTTCCAGGTCTGTCTCTTTCCAGGTCTGTCTCTTTCCAGGTCTGTCTCTTTCCAGGTCGGTCTCTTTCCCCGTCTGTCTTTGTCTCTCTGTCTGTCTCTTTCCTCATCTGTCTCTTTCCAGGTCTGTCTCTTTCCAGGTCTGTCTCTTTCCAGGTCTGTCTCTTTCCAGGTCGGTCTCTTTTCCCGTCTGTCTTTGTCTCTCTGTCTGTCTCTTTCCCCATCTGTCTCTTTCCCCATCTGTCTTTTTCCCCGTCTGTCTCTGTCCAGGTCTGTCTCATACCAGGTCTGTCTCTTTCCCTCGTCTGTCTCTTTCCAGGTCTGTCTCTTTTCCCGTCTGTCTTTGTCTCTCTGTCTGTCTCTTTCCCCATCTGTCTCTTTCCCCATCTGTCTTTTTCCCCATCTGTCTCTGTCCAGGTCTGCCTCTTTCCAGGTCTGTCTCTTTCCCCCGTCTGTCTCTTTCCAGGTCTGTCTCTTTCCCCGTCTGTCTCTTTCCCCGTCTGTCTCTTTCCCCATCTGTCTCTTTCCTTGTCTGCATGTCTCTGTCTGCCTCTTTCTTTGTCTCTCTATTTCTCTGTTTCTTATCCCATCTGTCTCTTTCCAGGTCTGTCTCTTTCCCCATCTGTCTCTTTCCTTGTCTGCATGTCTCTGTCTGCCTCTTTCTTTGTCTCTCTATTTCTCTGTTTCTTATCCCATCTGTCTCTTTCCAGGTCTGTCGCTTTCCCCATCTGTTTCCCGGTCTCTTTTCCTGTCTCTTTCCCTGTCCAACTCTTTGTCTGTCTTTTTCTTTGTCTCTCTATTTCTCTGTTTCTTATCCCATCTATCTCTTTCTAGGTCTGTCACTTTCCCCATCTGTCTTTGTCCAACTCTTTGTCCAACTCTTTTCCTGTCTGCCTTTCTCTGTCTCTTTCCCCGTCTGTCTCTATCAAGGTCTGTTCATGATTTCGTGATTGTAAATACAACGGTGAGGATTCCTTTAGCGGACATAGACACACACATACATACACGCACACACATACATACACACACACATACATACACACACACATACGTACACATATACACGCACACATACACTCATCATTATATATTAGATATAATATTGAAACCAAAGGGAGTTTATGGGACATTCTTACAATAAGGAGGTAAAATGGCCCAAAACGCGTCAGAAAAGACTTTTAATGGGTTTAGAGTTTGCACATTTTGCATAGTGCTGGAGATCCATCGTAAAATCCGTCTCTGCCACCAGCCGCTCTGACTCACTCCGATAATTGGGGCGCGGCTGTTAAATAATTTTAGTTAATGTACAGAATGCAGTTTCTTTCCTACAACAACAGAAGTTTGGAAGAACTTAAAAAAAGCCGCGCTGACTGCTGTGCGAGCAATGTGACCGCCACTCCCAAGGCAGCGCGCCAGGAAAATAGTATACAGGCCGGGATAATCTTTAGATGTCAGGAGTTATTCTTCCAAAACAAAGCTCTTTGGCAAAGATGCTCAAAGTAGCAGCAGTTAACTATTGCATGCCCTTTTACCCAAAACCTGTATACAATCATAATTCTGATGCCCTCTTACTCCAGAAAAATACTTTAAAGTACACAGACCTGTCTAATATGCACCGGAAATGTCATTATTATGTTACTCTGTAACTTACCATTATCTCTTATTTCAGTAGGTGGATCGTCGTCATCAGCATTCTGCCTGCACTATGAGTGCTGGAGCTTTCATTTGTTCTTTTTCTAGTATGAATAAGTCCTGTAAAAGATGGACTGTTATAAACTGAAAACTCACGTTCCTGGTATATCTGAATGCCGTTTGACAGCCAGGAAAGCAGGATCAGAGAGACAAAGAGGCTCCAATCTATTCAGAGACAGATTTCTCTTGCCATCAGGCGGTGGACAGAAATTACATTTTTGGAATTAGACAACATAATTTGGGACTAGACCCCCTAAATTTATAAGACCTCAGATCACTACATTTATGAGACCCCAGACCTGACATCTAAATGAATCAGAGCTCAAATCAGACAAAAAAAACCAAGAACTCAGACCTCAGACCTGACCCCAAAATTCACTTACCACTTCTTGCTTCTGGTTTCTTGCTTGTGCACCACTATACACAAAAATGATCGGCGTATGTCTGTAGAGTCAGCATAGACAACATCTGTACAGACCACATATGCAGAGACCACGCAACAGCAGCCGTGAGGAGCGGATGTCAGAGACTGCCAGATTCTACATACAGAAGGCAGAAACCGTCTGTTACCATCTCTGCCTTCCTGATTGCTGCATGCATAGCACTAAACTGCAGAACTAGCAGAGCCTAACCCAGTGATCAGGAGGGAGCAGGAGACTCCAAATGACTCCCTTCAAATAAAAGCACCATATTTTATGAAAGGGAAGTAATCAGCGTACGGAGCAGAACATCACTGATCTATCACACTGTTTACTGACTGCTTTGAAGGTCCCTTGGTCAAGTCTCGGTCAGTAGTGCCACCTGTATTGCCAGTATGTCTGCCCTGTTTATTACATTTTATTTGAGCACTATATGGCAGTATTTATTTATGCATTGTGGGGATAACTTGCTGATCGCTGCGGATACCCAACAATCCCGAGGTTGGAGTTTTGGAACCTTGAGAACGAGGCCCTCCAGGAATGGATCGGAGATGTGCATACATGGTCTCCACGCTATTCAGTGACTATAGGACTTATAAGTACCCCAGTTCCATAGACAATTGGAGTAAAAAGGGGATAATTTGGGAATAACCCTTTAAGAGATCATTTGGCTATATATGGCATTCTTGTACTGGCTCTATTATTATGAGTGTGTCTCGCCTTGTGGAGACCTCTGTCAAGTCTAGGACCAGAAGGTCACAACGCCTTATTATGCACAGGTCTACAACTTGTATTTGAGTGAATCTACTTCCTTTTAGTGATGCAGGGGCAAATGACTCTTTCCTATTTGTCACTCCTTTGTAGCCTTTTAATCTCAGGCGCAGCTCTTTTGTGACCATTCCCTTTTGCTATAAATAGTCACGTGTCTTACCATCTGACACCGGTTATAGATTCTCATTCTAGGCTGATCACTTTCGAAGGATCCAGTCTCTGGAAGAAGCTGAGGAGTTGTGACTATTGCAGCTGTGGTGTATAGCTGCATTAGAGTAGCTTGGCGTGTTTTCCATTTTCTACCTATTTTCTCTCTGTCTCTCTCCTTTACCTTGTGTTATATTATTGCAGTGGTGAGACTAGTGTTCTTGCCAGCCTTCTCGCTAGCCAGGGTGAGTTCAGAGCAAGCAAGGGACTAGGCACGTGACAGCGTCAGGGAGAAGGAACTGTATTCGGCTGTTAGTGAGCATAGGGTACAGACTCATGTGAGATACAGGAGCGCGTTTCTTTTTATACCATAATTATTATAAGGGCTGGTGGTAGTAGCAGCTGTATTGGTAGGACCTCTGCAGGTAAGGCTGTGCCTAGGAGATGTAACGGGGGCAATAACGGAGACAACACCAGGTTGTCTTTAACAGTCTCTACTCACTGTGGACCGAAGGGTTGCTGGTTCAGGTCCCCGGAGGACTAGTCCCAATGTAGTGACCCAGGTTGCTCTGTCCCCGGCACTATCTGTAGATGGAGTCCCCGTAGAGCATTTGGGGACCCCAACTGTTCCTTGTGGGGTACAGTCTCCTTCTCCGTACAGTGGGCAGTGCGGACCCTGCGGGGAGGTAAGTGTCCGAACCCCGATCATAGTTTACTGCTGTTGCCCCCGGATTATTTGGTTTGGTGAAGTCCGTGAAGGTGTCTCACCGGGCAGGTATTTGCCAAACAGTGTAAAACTTGCGCTTGACCTAGGGCCCTGTGCCCCATGCGTGCTCCGGTCCCAACGGTATCTCGGTACCTGTCCTCGCGACTTCTCTCCTGTTCCCCCGGGTCACGGTTAAGCGGGCTTTACACGCTACATCGCTAATGCGGAGTCGTTGGGGTCATGGAATTCGTGACGCACATCCGGCCGCATTAGCGATGCCGTTGCGTGTGACACCGATAAGCGATTTTGCATCGTTGCAAAAACGTGCAAAATCGCTAATCGGCGACACGGGGGTCCATTCTCAAATCTCGTTACTGCAGCAGTAACGAGGTTGTTCCTCGTTCCTGCGGCAGCACACATCGCTCCGTGTGACACCGCAGGAACGTAGAAGCTCTCCTTACCTGCCTCCCGGCCGCTATGCGGAAGGAAGGAGGTGGGCGGGATGTTACGTCCCGCTCATCTCCGCCCCTCCGCTGCTATTGGGCGGCGGTTCAGTGACGTTTCAGTGACGTCGCTGTGACGCCGCACGGACCGCCCCCTTAGAAAGGAGGCGGTTCGCCGGTCACAGCGACGTCGCCGGACAGGTAAGTATGTGTGACGGCTGTGGGCGATGTTGTGCGGCACGGGCAGCGATATGCCCGTGTCGCGCAACAGATGGGGGCGGGTACCCACACTAGCGATATCGGGACCGATATCGCAGTGTGTAAAGTAGCCTTTACACGGACCCAGCTCAGGCACGTCCGCACACCTCTCCTGTGTGCTGCACTCTCTCAAATGACTACCCACTGACCCCTCCCACTAGGCTGGCTATACCCAGGGACTCGTTCCCATGGCAACCATCCCCTTACGTGGTTAACCCTCTATGCCCAGTGTGTAGAGGAGAACTAGGATTTTGGTTGTGCTTTGGTGGTATCAGCACTGGTACTCCAGGTCCCACGGGAGTAGGTCCTGCATACCCAAGAGGATGCAGTTCCCTGTAGTGCCCTGAGGGTCTCAGGGGTGCTTGATATGTAGTTACGCAAGTGTGTGCCTCCTATAGAAGAAATAAATAAACCATCAGATACATAGGACAGTCTGCAGGATCACCTGTCCGTTTGCTTTGTTTCTTAGATCATAAAATGAAGAAATTTGGCTTTATCATGGACAATGAGGAACAAAACCAAATATTATATTCCAGACACTGAGACACCAAAGTGCACAATAATCACCAAACTGGCGGCATAAAGCTTCTCCTAGTGCAGAGTGGCAGGTTGGTGTAGGGAGACTTATAGGCCGTGCAATGCTGCTCTGGGATATTAAAGCCCCACTCCAGCGGTTTTTCAATTTCAGCACTGGAGTGGTGCTTTTGTGCCACCCCGTGCCAGCAGCCGGCGCTGCTCGAGTCCGGACCTTCAGGGGTGGTGGCTCGAGGGTCTCCGGACCCGGGGGCCTCGCGGACACGCCGAGTGAAAAGGGGGATGGACGTATATGTACGTTATAAGTTCGTGACGCCACCCACGGTGTGTGGTGAAGTGGGACACCACCGCTGCTGTTTTGGGACACCCGGGAGAGATGTTGTGCAGCAAGCTGTTAACCCCTCCGTGGGCAAGGATGGTGGCCCTGGGACCCGATGGCTCAGATGCTGAGGGAGTGACAACCGCAGGGAGTGTTGGTGTACTCACTGTTGGTAAATAACACACGAGTCTCTGGTAAACCACGGTGGTGGTGGCCGGTGCCACGCCCGGCTGTACTCAGGGTCCCCCACCCGGCTGGTGGTCTCTATCCTTCTCCTGAACTGTTTTCTTAGAGAATGACTTCCCCGTGTATAACGTAGGAGTCCGCTCCCGGCTGGATGTGGCCTAAGGAGCCGTGACCGCAGACGCTGGCCCGTGGGATCTATGGGCCTTGGCGGTGACCGCTTATCCCTAATCGGTGGGCTGTTGTCTTCTATGAGGGACTTTGGGTGGGACAGAACCTCTAGTCCTGGCCTCAATCGGTTAATTAACCAGCTCCATTCGATTCTGGTTTCTGGCTTCAGGGTCCAAGTACCCCGCTTTGTGCTACGGTTTCCGGGTCGGTTCCCCGTGTCGGTACCGGCGGGCTACAACCCTGGCCCGGCACGCCTCGGTTCTTCCTGTCTCCTGCTGACGGAGACCACCGTCTGCCTCCTAGCCAGTGGCACCAGGGCTCCAACCCTGGCACCTTCAAATTGAACTCTCTCTCTTGCTGCTGGGACTACACCTAGCCCCAGCTCCTCTCAACTTGAACTTCAACACTTTACAGTGCTGTCTACTTTCCCACCCTGGGCTGTCTAAACCCCTGGCTGGGTGTGCACCAACCGCCTGGCCACACCCACTGGTGTGTCTATCTGTCCCTAAGGGGGTGACTAGGGTTTAATGGTTGGCTGAATGTCTCCTGGTGTGGGAAGGTGTTATGCAGGGGCCTAATTGTGACTACCTGGATTCTCCAGGGCGTCACACTTTAAATGTAAGTCCCCTGCCCCCAGTCTTATACTCACCTGCCACCATCTTTATCTGTTTCCAGCGTCGCTCTGGTTGGTCTTTGGTAATTTGTGACCTGCAGCTCTGGTGTTTGATAGAGTGCACCAGAGCTCACAACTAAATACAGGTCTATGGGAGCCTTGTCTTGGCCTCGTTTCGGCCTCATTCTGGCTCCCATAGAGTTACATTAAGAGCTTGTAACATAACTTGACTTCCGGACAGTCAGAATTTTCAGGCACAAGATGATGTTGTGGGATCAGAGTGTGACGCCCTGGACTAGCCAAGTAGTCACATACATAACAACATACACACCCCCCACCCTAGACAGTAACAACAGTCAATCAAAACCCCTTGTTGCCTCCCTCCAAGGTCTGATGTCCACACCAGGTGGGGCAGAGCCAGGCGGTTGGCCCCACCCACCGAGGAGTTCACAGGCCTGGAGGCGGGAAAAGTGACAGTTTAGTCTTGGAGGTGAAAGTAGGAGGACACGAACTGCAAGTGTCTGGGTCGGAGCCCAGGCACTGACAGCAAGGGCGGCAGACGGTGGTGGCCGTCTGCTGGAGTTAGCGGGACTCTGCAGAGCCGTAGGACCGGGGTCGGGCGTTGGCCCGCCGGTACCGAACCGGGGAGCGGAGTGAAGCTAAACACACACAGGCAGGGCCATCGGACCCCGACCAGGCTTGGAGCCGCCGTCAATAGTCAAATCCGAGTGTGACAGGAACCCCAGGGGTTTCCCAACAACCAAGTCCCGACAGAAGGCAACCGCTCACACCGTGAGGATATACAGCCACCGCCACAGGCTAGAGATCCATGGGCCAGCGCCTGCGGGCAAAAACGGGCTCCTACGGCACCTATACGCGGACTACCGGTGGGCAACCACAGGAGTCAGAACATTCTACAAGGTGCAGGGAAAGACAGGCACCATCAGCCGTCCGGGGAGAGCACAACAACACTGCAGCCGGCTGCGGGACCCGTCCTTCCGGCCGTTTTGGTTTACCAGAGACTCTGTCAGTGATTGTCTGAGTGAGTATGTAAGGGGTAGTCGGACCCCTGGTAGTGAAGGAGCGTTTTTTCCCCCCCTGAAGACGCCACAGTAGTATGGTGGCAAATTGTAAATGTTAATGGTAAAATGTTACCTGTCATAAACTGTTTCCCCACTAGGTGCCAGTGTAGAGCAGTGGTTCCCCTGGTAACAGTGGCAGGGAAGGAGGGGCAGGGCAGCCTAGGTGGGGAAGGAAGGGTTCTGAATGCAGAGTCCAGTGTGCAGTGAAATGTGACTGGAGAAAGAAGTCTGAGGTGACGGGGCAGAGTGTGGAAGTGGTGCAGTGGCAGAAGAAGTGGAAGAGTCAAGACTAGTCCCAAAGCCGGTAGTGTGTACTACAGTGCAGTGCAGCTATCAGGGGGATAACAAGTGGCCCCTGCAGGCGAAGGGTAGTGCCCTGACAAAGAAGTGAAGGTAAATGGGAACGCCCGTAGGAAACAAGTGAAGTAGTTTCCCGGCAAAGAAGTGGAGAGGTGAGAACTTATCCGGAGCCGGTAGTGTGCTAGATCTGCCCTACAGTGAAACAGGGTTCAATGTGCAGCTACTAGGGGGTTAACGTATGTCCCCTGCAGGCGAGGGAAAGTTACCGGGGAAAGAGGAAACCGTCAGCAAGAAGTGTAACCTGTAAACCAAAGTGACTTGATGCTGAAAGGTGTAAAGAAGAGTGGAAGCTGTGTTCAATAAAATGTTTCTTGGTTCATCAACTGCCTGTCTGTGGCTCTTTACTGGGAGTGGTGAAGAGGCCTGTGAGCCGAGAGAAAAAGAAGTTACCAAGAAGCAAATGGCTCACATGGAAGTGTCCCTGCCATCCACATTCTGCCCCACAAACAACACCTCTGTCTTAATAGCGACGGCCGGGCCGGGGGTCAGCCTGTCGCCCAAAGGGGCCACGACTACATCCCCTGAGGCACCCCCTGCCCCCGTTTCAAACTGGCGTAGTCGGCAGGATGAAGCCTGCATGCAAGAAACCCCGACCAGAGACTGTGAGGAAGATCAAGTGGTGCCTGACATGCTGAACAGGCCACAAGATGGCGGCCGTCCTCATGGACCTAGCAGAGGCGTCAAAAGTTGGTGCCAAACGAAGAGCGCTGGGCTGGCCTGGGAGGAAGAAGCCCGGAGTGTGCCGCCCAAATAGGGGAGGTACCTGCCCCAAGAAGCTGCAGAGGTCTAGAGACGTGGGCGGCGCCGCAAGAAAGAAGAGGCGTCGCAAACGCTGTGCCGACCTGGTGGGTGAGGCCGGGGGCGGAGTATGGGCGGAAGCGGGAAAAGAAGAACTGCCTCCACCTTCCCCGGTGCCATTGCAATCCCAGCAGCAGAAGCAACAGTTCCAGTTACCTGCGCTAAACAGAATGGAGGCCAGGACAGACAAGCAAGCCGTAGCGGGCACGCTGGTGCCCGTAGGACGCGGAAGAGGACGTCCGATGGAGAGCTCGGTGGGAGAGTTACCCACCATCACGTTGCCGGCAAGCATGATACCGGCCGTGACTGGAGTCTCGGAGAAACCAGCGAAGATCACGTGGTTTACCACCTGGGAGTGATTTGTTTGTTATTGAAAGCCGGTACTGTTGAAAGCCGGTGAATGTTTCCAGTTACAGTAACGTTAAAAGTACTGAACCCGGGAGGAGCTTAATGCAGAACTGTGCGTGGACTCCTTCCGTGACTGTTAAGAAGGAATCTTGTTGTCTTGTTCTTTTCTGCCCACCCAAAGACCGGGAGCGCTTGGAAATAGCCTCCGGGCAGAAGGTCAGCTAAGACCGGGAGCGCCTGAGGAGGGCCTCCGGGCAGATGTGCGACTAAGACCGGGAGCTTCCCTGGAGGGACTCCGGGCACCAAACTTGTGTGCCAGTCTGTGTGTTTTTAAGTATTGTGTTTTCCTTCATGTGTTGTTTTGCAGGTACGAACTTCGCCAGGAGGCTGAGGTTAAAGAGGGGAGGAATGTAAGGGGTAGTCGGACCCCTGGTAGTGAAGGAGAGGTTTTTCCCCCCCTGAAGACGCCACAGTAGTATGGTGGCAAATTGTAAATGTTAATGGTAAAATGTGACCTGTCATAAACTGTCTCCCCACTAGGTGCCAGTGTAGAGCAGTGGTTCCCCTGGTAACAGTGGCAGGGAAGGAGGGGCAGGGCAGCCTAGGTGGGGAAGGAAGGTCTCTGAATGCAGAGTCCAGTGTGCAGTGAAATGTGACTGGAGAAAGAAGTCTGAGGTGATGGGGCAGAGTGTGGAAGTGCTGCAGTGGCAGAAGAAGTGGAAGAGTCAAGACTAGTCCCAAAGCCGGTAGTGTGTACTACAGTGCAGTGCAGCTATCAGGGGGATAACAAGTGGCCCCTGCAGGCGAAGGGTAGTGCCCTGACAAAGAAGTGAAGGTAAATTGGAACGCCCGTAGGAAACAAGTGAAGTAGTTTCCCGGCAAAGAAGTGGAGAGGTGAGAACTTATCCGGAGCCGGTAGAGTGTGCTAGATCTGCCCTACAGTAAAACAGGGTTCAGAGTACAGCTACTAGGGGGTTAACGTATGTCCCCTGCATGCGAGGGAAAGTTACTGGGGAAAGAGGAAACCGTTAGCAAGAAGTGTAACCTATAAACCGAAGTGACTTGATGCTGAAAGGTGTAAAGAAGAGTGGAAGCTGTGTTCAATAAAATGTTTCTTGGTTCATCAACTGCCTGTCTGTGGCTCTTTACTGGGAGTGGTGAAGAGGCCTGTGAGCCGAGAGAAAAAGAAGTTACCAAGAAGCAAATGGCTCACATGGAAGTGTCCCTGCCATCCATACTCTGCCCCACAAACAACACCTCTGTCTTAATAGCGACGGCCGGGCCGGGGGTCAGCCTGTCGCCCAAAGGGGCCACGACTACACCCCCTGAGGCACCCCCTGCCCCCGTTTCAAGTACACCAGTGCCGTCTGGCACCACGCTGTGCAGTCCCTGCACCCCAGCCATCCAGTCTCCCCGTTACATCACCGGGCCCCGGGATCACCAACCCCCTACCCACGGAGGGGACAACATCCTATCTGCTCCCTACCATCTTTCCCGGGATCCCCATCACCAGCAGCGGTGGTGCCATCATCACCACGTCCCGTGGGTGGCGTCACGAACAATCTCCCTAACCATACCACCCCTTTTCACTCACGGGCGAGGAGCGCTGCTCGAGTCCCAGGGTCCGGCCCACCGCTCGAGCCACCGAGCAGCAGCAGCAGAAGCCCCGGACCCGAGCGTGGCGAGCGCGTTCCCCTCCGCCCGCGACAAGAGCGGCGCTGAAAAAGGATGAAAGTGCTCGAGGGTGAGTATACCACAGCGCTGAAAAAAAAAGCCTTAGTGGTACTGTATAAGAATGTCTATTCAGAGAGGAAGAAAATAGAACCTCTACTGCCACCTACTGGAGGTAACAATCTTAAAAGTCATTGTCAATTCTTTAAAGGGTCAGAAACTCCATATCTTCTGATTGGCGCTGTAGGACATCATCTACCTGGATCGCTATAATCATCTGCTTCTCCCTCCGAGGACGTCCCTGAGGACAAATAGGATTTATCTCCCCAATTAGATCTCATCATGGTTTGATTGCATGGGATAGACACGTGATGATGCTCCCCAGGGGAGGCCTGATGGACAGAGGGAGAGGGGCAGGGGCAGGAAGGAGGAGGGTAGGCAGGGGTGGGAGTGGGGACAGATTACTGCCTATCCCAGCGCCGAAAAATGGATAGGGCAGATCAAAAGTGGTCTGTTCCATCATCCAGGAGATAGACTATAATCCCCCAGGTGGAATGGTAGAAAGTGTAGGTATAGCAGGGGATGGTCACACCCAGTTGTCAATTTATTCCTAACTTTACAGGAGAAATAACGAAGGAAACATAGACATAAAGACATAATTTCGTAGAAAATACCAGACCTCACTACAGCGCACGTCTGGAGAAGTGACGGCTCCGCTCACAATGTGCAGACTAAAGGCTGCTTTACACCAGGCAATCTATCGTGCGATAGATCGTCGGGGTCACGGTTCTTGTGACGCACATCCGGCATCGCTGGCGATGCCGGCCTGTGTGACACCTCCTAGCGACGCAGTATCGCTCACAAATCGTGAGTCGGGTACTGCTCGTTAGGTTCCATAATATCGTTTAATTTAGTTGACCATCGTTTCCGTGGTAGCACACGCCGCTCCGTGTGACACCACGGGAACGATGAGCAGCTCACCTGCCTCCCGCGGCCGCCGCCGTCTCTATGTGGAAGGAAGGAGGTGGGCGGGATGTTTACGTCCCGCTCATCTCCGCCCCTCCGCTTCTATTGGCCGGCGGCCGTGTGACGTTGCTGTGACGCCGAACGTCCCTCCCACTCCAGGAAGTGGACGTTCGCCGCCCACAGCGAGGTCGCACGAGAGGTAAGTATGTGTGACGGGGGTTACTAACTTTGTGCGACACGGGCAGCGATTTGCCCGTGACGCAAAAAGGACGGGGGCGGGTACGATCGATTGTGAAATCGCACAATCGGTCGTACCGTGTAAAGCAGGCTTTAGATTACATCAACCTCATGACTCCAGTGTAGAATAACTGAGAGGCCATTACTGTCACAGGCGCGAGTCAGCGGGGGCAATGGCGCCCCCTGGGCTGAGAGATGGAGCACTGCAGGTAAGGTGGCACTCAACCATTTCAGAAATACATATATTTCGGGACTATTTTTTTTATTCATTTTTTTATTTAATTACTCTGCAGTATATGTGACAGAGTAACTTTATTTTGCAGGTCAGTAAGATACCAAATTTATATGAGGGCTTTATGTTACTAATGTTACACATTAATATATATATATCCGCTAAAGGAATCCGCACCGTCTTATTTATAATCACAACATTTTTCACAGCCGCCTCATGTGACTCAGGGAACATCATAGACAATGTTGTTAGGGGAGACTTAACCCCGCGCTTTACAGTTACTCTCCAAAACCCCACCTCTAACTTACTATTAACATTGATATTTATAGCAACCAATCACAGCTCTGCTTTTATTTTGCTACAGGTCATTAATAGGAGCTGTGATTGGTTGCTATCAGCAACAAAGGATATTCTTAGTATAAGAAGCTTACGTGTCAGTTAACATAATTTTGGTGGTGAGAGGGATAAAGGGAGAGTGGGAGAGTTGGAGAGAGGGAGAGTAGAAGAGAGTGGAAGGGAGGGAGAGTTGGAGAGAGGGAGAGTGGGAGAATTGGAGAGAGGAAGAGTGGGAGAGTGGGAGAGTTGGAGAGTGGGAGAGAGTGGAAGGGAGGGAGAGTTGGAGAGAGGGAGAGTGGGAGAGTTGGAGAGAGGAAGAGTGGGAGAGTGGGAGAGTTGGAGAGTTGGAGAGTGGGAGAGTTGAATAGTGGGAGAGAGGGAGAGTGGGAGAGTTGGAGAGAGGGAGAGTTGGAGAGAGGGAGAGTTGGAGAGAGGGAGAGTTGGAGAGTTGGAGAGTGGAAGAGTTGGAGAGTGAGAGAGAGTGGAAGGGAGGGAGAGAGTGGAAGGGAGGGGGAGTGGGAGAGTTGGAGAGTGGGAGACTTGGAGAGTGGGAGAGAGTGGAAGGGAGGGAGAGTTGGAGAGAGGGAGAGTGGGAGAGTTGGAGAGAGGAAGAGTGGGAGAGTGGGAGAGTTGGAGAGTGGAAGAGTTGGAGAGTGGGAGAGTTGGATAGTGGGAGAGAGGGAGAGTGGGAGAGTTGGAGAGAGGGAGAGTTGGAGAGTGGGAGAGTGGGAGAGAGGGAGAGTGGGAGAGTTGGAGAGTGGGAGAGTTGGAGAGTGGGAGAGTTGGAGAGAGTGAGAGTTGGAGAGAGGGAGAGTTGAAGAGTGGGAGAGCGGGAGAGTTGGAGAGTGGGAGAGTTGGAGAGAGGGAGAGTTGGAGGAGGGAGAGTTGGAGAGTGGAAGAGTGGGAGAGCGGGAGAGTTGGATAGTGGGAGAGAGTGGAAGGGAGGGTGAGTTGGAGATTTGGAGAGTGGGAGACTTGGAGAGTGGGAGAGAGTGGAAGGGAGGGAGAGAGTGGAAGGGAGGGAGAATTGGAGAATGGGAGAGTTGGAGAGTGGGAGAGTTGGAGAGTTGGAGAGTGGGAGAGTTGGAGAGTTGGAGAGTGGGAGAGAGGCAGAGACTTAGTCACTATATTGGCAATGCCAGGAACTACAGCTAGTATATGTATCTATATACTTATACTGTATGTGTATATATATACACAGCTCTGCTTCTATTTTGCTACAGGTCATTAATAGGAGCTGTGATTGGTTGCTATCAGCAACAAAGGATATTCTTAGTATAAGAAGCTTACGTGTCAGTTAACATAATTTTGGTGGTGAGAGGGATAAAGGGAGAGTGGGAGAGTTGGAGAGAGGGAGAGTAGAAGAGAGTGGAAGGGAGGGAGAGTTGGAGAGAGGGAGAGTGGGAGAGTTGGAGAGAGGAAGAGTGGGAGAGTGGGAGAGTTGGAGAGTGGGAGAGAGTGGAAGGGAGGGAGAGTTGGATAGAGGGAGAGTGGGAGAGTTGGAGAGAGGAAGAGTGGGAGAGTGGGAGAGTTGGAGAGTTGGAGAGTGGGAGAGTTGGATAGTGGGAGAGAGGGAGAGTGGGAGAGTTGGAGAGAGGGAGAGTTGGAGAGAGGGAGAGTTGGAGAGAGGGAGAGTTGGAGAGAGGGAGAGTTGGAGAGTTGGAGAGTGGAAGAGTTGGAGAGTGAGAGAGAGTGGAAGGGAGGGAGAGAGTGGAAGGGAGGGGGAGTGGGAGAGTTGGAGAGTGGGAGACTTGGAGAGTGGGAGAGAGTGGAAGGGAGGGAGAGTTGGAGAGAGGGAGAGTGGGAGAGTTGGAGAGAGGAAGAGTGGGAGAGTGGGAGAGTTGGAGAGTGGAAGAGTTGGAGAGTGGGAGAGTTGGATAGTGGGAGAGAGGGAGAGTGGGAGAGTTGGAGAGAGGGAGAGTTGGAGAGTGGAAGAGTTGGAGAGTGGGAGAGAGGGAGAGTGGGAGAGTTGGAGAGTGGGAGAGTTGGAGAGTGGGAGAGAGGGAGAGTGGAAGAGTTGGAGAGAGTGAGAGTTGGAGAGAGGGAGAGTTGAAGAGTGGGAGAGCGGGAGAGTTGGAGAGTGGGAGAGTTGGAGAGAGGGAGAGTTGGAGAGAGGGAGAGTTGGAGAGTGGAAGAGTGGGAGAGCGGGAGAGTTGGATAGTGGAAGAGAGTGGAAGGGAGGGTGAGTTGGAGATTTGGAGAGTGGGAGACTTGGAGAGTGGGAGAGAGTGGAAGGGAGAGAGTGGAAGGGAGGGAGAATTGGAGAGTGGGAGAGTTGGAGAGTTGGAGAGTGGGAGAGTTGGAGAGTTGGAGAGTTGGAGAGAGGCAGAGACTTAGTCACTATATTGGCAATGCCAGGAACTACAGCTAGTATATGTATCTATATACTTACACTGTATGTGTATATATATATATATATATATATATAGACCAACAGTATATACATTACATTTTTTGATGTCTAGGATGAACACAAAAAGGTAGGTTTTTTTCATTTTTCTTTTTTATCTTTTCAATAATTTTTAATATTTTTATTACAACTCTTTTTTTCCCTTTTTTCTTTTGTATCGGTAGAGGATGTGCACTTTTATGTGCTTGTTTGTTTATATAATATGATAGGATTTAGTATACCATGCCGACACATGACAATGCGGCTGCGTGAGGTGGAAGGGGGGATGAGGTGACACAGGGAGACCCCTCCATCTTACCACTTAAGGCTTCTTTATGCGGGATGACTTCTGCCCATAAACAAACACTGATTGACAGTAGACAAGTTGTTTATGGTCCAGTTCACATGGGCTGACATATTGTATGGATTTAAAATAAACATTGATGCGTTTATTCTCCCCAGATCCGGCCTCCATGTTGTCGGCAGCATATCTTCTTTTTCTATGGGGCGATGATCTGCCAGAAGAGATATTAACCCCTTCATCACCTCGCGATTTTCCATTTCGTTTTTTCCTCCCCTTCTTCCAAGAGCTCAAACTGAGGACTTATTTTTTTTTTTTTTGCGGCACACGTTTTACTTTTGAAAGAAGCCATTAATTTTACCATATAGTGTACTGGAAAGTAGGAAACAAATTCCAAGTGTGGTGAAATTGCAAAAAATATGCAATTCTACAATTTTTTTTTATTTATCTCATTCACTAAATGGTAAAACTGACCTTATAATATGATTCCCCGGGTCAGTACGAGTACGTAGATACCAAACATGTATAGTTTTTATTTTATTGGTGAAAAACAATTCAGAAATTTGTCCCAAAAATGTTTTGCTTTTGTCGCCATTTTCCGAGACGTGTATTGTTCTCATGTTTCAGGATCTGGGGCTCGGTGATCGCTTATTTTTTGCACCCTGTGCTGAAGTTTTTATTTATACCATGTTTGGCTAGATGTGATGTTTTTGATAGATCAGACATTTCTGAATTAGGTGATAACAAATATGTGTATTTTTTTAATTGCTTTACTTTCAATGGGGGCAAAAGAGTGTCATTTGAACTTTTGTGTTTTTTCATTTTTTTTTTAATTCCCACTTTTTATTGTTTTTACTAGTCCTCTTAGGGGACTTGAAGGTGCAATCTTCTGATCAATGGCATTGTACAGACAAAGGCATCAACATCAGCACCAGCAGCAGCAACAGCACCAGTATCAACACGAGCATTAGCGTCAGCATCAGCATTAGCATCAGCACCAGCATTAGCGTCAGCATCAGCATTAGCATCAGCACCAGCATTAGCACCAGCATAAGCGTCAGCATCAGCACCAGCATTAACAACAGCATAAGCGTCAGCATCAGCACCAGCATTAACAACAGCATAAGTGTCAGCATCAGCACCAGCATTAACAACAGCATAAGTGTCAGCATCAGCACCAGCATTAACAACAGCATAAGTGTCAGCATCAGCACCAGCATTAGCGTCAGCATAAGCATCAGCACCTGCATTAGTGTCAGCATCACCATTAACATCAGCATAAGCGTCAGCATCAGCACCAGCATTAGCGTCAGCATCTGCACCAGCGTTAGCGTTAGCGTCAGCATCAGCATAAGCATCAGCACCAGCATTAGCGTCAGCACAAGCATTAGCATCAGCACTGCTCTGTACAGCAGAAATACTGACTTCCTACTAATTCTGGCACACCACAGAGTGTCAGCATCCGCATCAGAACCAGCATCAGTTCCAGCATCAGCACCAGCATTAGCGTCAGCATCAGCACTGCTCTGTACAGCAGAAATGCTAACTTCCTACAAATGTTGGTGCACCACAGAGTGACAGCATCAGCGCCAGTATCAGCCCCAGCATCAGCATAAGCACCAGCATCAGCGCCAATATCAACACCAGCATCAGCATCAGCACCATTAGCATCAGCATAAGTGTCAGCATCAGCACCAGCATTAGCATCAGCATAAGTGTCAGCATCAGCACCAGAATTAGCGACAGTATTAGCATCAACATAAGCATCAGCACCAGCATTAGCGTCACATTAGCTCCAACATTAGCATAAGCGTCAACATCAGCACCAGAATCAGCATCAGCACTGCTCTGTACAACAGAAATACTGACTTCCTACTAATGCCAGTATGCCACAGAGTGTTAGCTTCAGCACCAGCATTAGCATCAGCATCAGCACTGCTCTGTACAGCCGAAATACGGACTTACTACTAATGCCGGCACGCTACAGAGTGTCAGCACCAGCATCAGTGCCAGTATCATCACCAGTATCATCAACAGCATGCATGTGACGCCCTGGACTAGCCAGGTAGTCACAGACATAACACCACACACACACCCTCCCCTGGACAGTAACACCAGTCAAACAAAAACTCTTGTTGCCTCCCTCCAGGGTCTGATGTCCACACCAGGTGGGGCGGAGCCAGGCAGTTGGCCCCACCCACCGAGGAGTTCACAGGCCTGAAGGCGGGAAAAGAGACAGATTTTAGTAGACAGTGAAAGAGAGAGGTCAGAAAACTGTCGGTGTCTGGGTAGGGGCCCAGACACAAACAGCAAGGTCGGCAGACGGTGGTGGCCGTCTGCAGGAGTTAGTGGATCTCTGCGGAACCGTAGGACCGGGGTCGGGCGGTGGCCCGCTGGTACCGAGCCGGGGAGTGGAGTGAAGCTAAGCACAAAGGCAGGGCCATCGGACCCCGACTAGGCTTGTAGCCGCCGACAACGGTCAAATCCAAGTGTGACCGGAACCCCAGGGGTTTCCTAACAACCAAGACCCGACAGAAGGCAACAGCCCACACCGTGAGGATATACAGCTACCGCCATAGGCTAGAGATCCAAGGGCCAGCGCCTGCGGGCAACACGGGCTCCTCTGGCACATATACGCCGGGGAGCGGACTACCAGTGGGCAACCACAGGAGTCAGAACATCCTAACCAGGTGCAGGGAAAGACAGCCACCATCACCCTGTCTGGGGAGAGCACAAACACTGCAGCCGGCTGCGGGACCCGTCCATCCAGCCGTTTGTTACCAGAGACTCTGTCATTGACTATCTGGGTGAGTACACCAGTGCCATCTGGCACCGCGCCGCGCTGCCCCTGCAACCCTGCACCCCAGCTACCCTGCCTCCCCGCGTCACCATCGGGCCCCGGGATCACCAACCCCTACCCACGGAGGGGACAACATCCTAGCTGCTTCCTACCATCGCTCCCGGGATCCCCGTCATCAGCAGCGGTGGTGCCCTCATCACCACGACCCGTGGGTGGCGTGACGAACTATCTCCCCAAACAAACCACCCAACACCCCCTTTTCACTCGTGGGCGAGGAGCGCTGCTCGAGTCCCCGGGTCCGGCCCCACCGCTCGAGCCACCGAGCAGCAGCAGGAGCCCCGGACCCGAGCGTGGCGAGCGCTTCCCCTCCGCCCGCGACATGCGCACCAGCATTAGCGTCAGTATCAGCACTCCTGCGTACCAGTTTACCCTCTCAAAGGCCTTTTCTTCGTCAGCGGATAAAGCATAAGGGGCTGAGTCTTTATCCTTGCTCTGTGTATAAGGTTCCTTGGTAGTGTTGTCCCTAGCCTCCCCCCTCATGAATTCCACCTAATCTGGATGGATAATTAAAAGAGGGCGTAGTCTGGATGCAATCATCTTCACAAACAATTTAATATCTACATTAAGGAGTGAGATAGGTCTATAACTTGCACATTGGAATGGATCTTTCCCTTCCTTATGGATAACGGATACATGATGTCATAAGGAGTGGCCCGGGAAATAGGAGCCCTTGGAAATTGCATTACAATTGTTCAGCAAATGATGGGAGAGGGAAGAACCTTCTATAGTAGAGTAAGGAGAACCCATCTGGGCCAGGAGCTTTCCCTGGTTTGGACTCCTTTATGGATGCCTGTAATTCCCCTTCAGTGAAAGGCTACTCAAGGAACTCTGTGTCCGCTTCCGACAAAGTGGGTAACGTATACCTTGTAATGTGGCACATAAAGTCGGCTCTTTACGTTTCAGGATTAGTTGAGTATAGGGAAGAGTACAAGGTTTCAAATATCGGGCAGGAGGTGTCTACTTTACTGCGATTGGTCCAAGATGGACCCAACATATTTGTTGTCTCTCTGTACTCTTAAGACCCTAACTAATTACTTGCCCATGTTTATAGCAACGGCAACGGCTTTTGGAAAAATCAGCTTTCGTTTTATGCAGGAGCAAAGAAAGGAGAGGTTCACGTTTAATTGTAAGGGTCTTCCTTATATCATTAGGGGAACATCGTTTATGAGATCTTTCCAGGTCACCAGTCTCCCCCCGAAGACAAGCGATCTAATGAGTAGAGACAAGTTTTTATACGGTGTTAATCGGAGGCGGATGGTATGGAGAGTGCTATGGTGATGGTCTAACGTAAGACGGTATAGAGTGAAGAACCTATTCCCTTGGTCAGGAGATGTAGATAACTAGGTCCAATGTGAGGTGCAGTGAGCGGCCATTGTTGGAGAGCTCCACCGTGACTTTTGCGGTGGCTGTTATTACATTCTCATGTGGTCACGATACTATTTTTTGGTGTCCTAGATAAATGTAAATCCATAATTTACATTTTCTACATGGCCTTGTGTGAGGGACATTCTTGATTTCTTCTGCTTTTCAAACAATACAGCGACTGTTTTTAACTTCCTAGTAAATTTGCAATAGAAAGGACATGGTGCATTACTGAACGGAGGGACATTTATCCAAAGAGACAGCCAAGGTCTGGAGTAAAATTTGTGCTCCAAAATCGGGTGTATAATTGAGGAAAATATAATTTACTAGATAAACAGCCTCATTTGTGCACAGACCTGGTTTTCATTTGGTGTTCTGGTTTTGTTTAGCCTGCCGCTTTATTGAAGAGCTTCTTTTATTTGGTTTTGGGTTTTGACTTTTCACCAAAAATTAAGATGACCTACAAATAAAAAGCAACATAAGAGGGACATTAAAATAAAAGTGGGACATAAACAGGACATAATTCCCCCCCACACACAAAACAGCAAATTATCCCCAATCCATAGTGATCACTGCACAGTAACCCAAAAATTATCCCCCATCCATAGTGAACATGGCTCAGTAACCCAAAAAATATCCCCATCCATAGTGATCATGGCTCACTAACCAAAAAAATATCCCTTATCCATAGTGATCACGGTTCTGTAACCCAAATACTATGTCCCGTCCATAGTAATCATGGCTCAGTAACCCAAAAAGTATCTCCATCCATAGTGATCATGGCTCAGTAACCCAAAAATGATCCTCCATCCATACTGATCATGGCTCAGTAACCCAAAAAGTATCCCCATTCATAGTGAACACAGCTCAGTAACCCAAAAATGATCCCCCATCCATAGTGATCACAGCTCAGTAACCCAAAAATGATCTCCCATCCATAGTGATCACAGCTCAGTAACCCAAAAATGATCTCCCATCCATAGTGATCACAGCTCAGTAACCCAAAAATGATCTCCCATCCTTAATAATCACGACTTAGTAACCCACAAATTATGCCCCATCCATAGTGATCACGACTCAGTAACCCAAAAATGATCCCGCATACATAGTGATCATGGCTCACTATCACTAACCCAAAAATGATCCCCCATTCATAGTGAACACGGCTCAGTAACCCAAAAATGATCCCCCACCCATAGTGATCACAGCTCAGTAACCCAAAAATGATCCCCCATCCATAGTGATCACAGCTCAGTAACCCAAAAATTATCCCCCATTGATAGAGAACACTGCTCAGTAATCCAAAAATTATCCCCAATCCATAGTGAACACTGTTCGGTAACCCAAAAATTAGGCTCTGCAGAGTGTCGTCTGGATCAAGCAGAGGTGTTCATGCTCGATCTTCTATGTATTCATCGTCTATTGGACTACTGGAAACACACTGTATTTGGCTTTTTCTGGCCAGCGCTTTTCCAGTGACTGGAGAGGGGGTTGAATATTGTCACCTCTGCTCCATTCACACAGCGCTATGCAGAGCCCAGTTTTCAGATTCCTGAGCACTGTTCTTGGGGTTATTGGGGGCCTCAGTGGTTTGGTGCAGACCCTTTTCTGTTCTCTATGACTGTGCCCAGAGCACGAAGTCCATGCACACATGGGTGGGGGAGTTTTTTCGGATCTGTGTCACTGAGATTGTGATGTCGAACCTATGTGATGGTGCACCACGTGTAAGAATAAAAATGAAACTTTTGTCATGACCACATGTAAGAAACATGCAGTATTGTGCCTGCTGCCCGTTATAGTTATTGATCTTACAAAACTACAGTAAAAGGAGTTTTGTTTTTAACTCTAATGCCCTTTTCTACTTCTGTGTCTGCAATCTGGAACATGTGTTGAGCCTTTGCCACCGGCCAACGACATAATCAGGTAGTAGATAGGAACTGAGCGAGTGACACCTTCATCTCAGGCCATGAGACATTCGGGACAGTGCTCTATTTAGGCAAACTTTACATATCCATTAATAATTCCTTTACGGTACAGTCCCAATGTGCAGCCAAAGACCACACACAAGTGGGGACAAATGTGTGCAAGAGTTTTCGTGTAACACCCCAGTGTTCCTGCTCTCAATCACCCCTGTAGATGGCTCTTGCCTCAGCCACATTGTGGGTCCCAAGGTTTAAAATGTTCTAATCAATATACTATAAAGCAATGGCCCCCAACCAGTGGCGTAACTAGAGTTTGATGGGCCCTGGTGCAAACTTTGGACCGGGGCCCCCCTCCATGTACACAACACTTAGGGTACGGGATAATGATGCTGACACTTGGCTTTTACCCACAGCACCCAGGTTTCCCATGATCTAAAATCCCTCTATCAGCACCCTGCTTTCCCATGCTCTGTCATACATCTTTCCCTCAGCACCCAGCTTTCCCATATCAGAGCATGGGAAAGCTGGGTGCTGAGAGATGTATAGCAGATCCTGGGAAAGCTGGGTGCTGAGAGATGTATAGCAGATCCTGGGAAAGCTGGGTGCTGAGAGATGTATAGCAGAGCATGGGAAAGCTGGGTGCTGAGAGATGTATAGCAGATCCTGGGAAAGCTGGGTGCTGAGAGATGTATAGCAGAGCATGGGAAAGCTGGGTGCTGAGAGATGTATAGCAGAGCATGGGAAAGCTGGGTGCTGAGAGATGTATAGCAGAACATGGGAAAGCTGGGTGCTGAGAGATGTATAGCAGAGCATGGGAAAGCTGGGTGCTGAGAGATGTATAGCAGATCCTGGGAAAGCTGGGTGCTGAGAGATGTATAGCAGAGCATGGGAAAGAGCCCTTTTCCCTCAGCACAAAACATTCCCATCCCATACTTGTATCTTTTTCCTCCCTCATATATAGTTCTCCAAATACTATAATGGCCCCCACATAACCTTCCATATAGTATAAAGGGTCCCACATAACCCTTTATATATTAGAATGCACCCCCATAGTCCTCCATGTATTATAATGCATTTCCCATAGTTCTCCATATTTTATACTGCACCACAGTCCCCCATGCTTTATAATGCACCCCCACAGACCATGTATAAGTTAGCCTCCATAGTCCTCAATATATTATAATGTAGCCCCCATAGTCCTATATGTATTATAATGCAGCCCCATAGACCTCCATGTATAATGCGCTGCTATAGTCTATGTATAAGGTGTCCTTCATGTTTATTATGCAGTCCCATAGACCTCCATGTATCATGCAGCCAGCACCCCCAGGCCTCCATGTATTATGCAGCCAGTCCCACCAGGGCCTCCATGTGTCATGCAGCCAGCCCCACCAGGTGTCATGCAGCCAGCTCCACCAGGGCCTCCATGTGTCATGCAGCCAGCTTCCCCCGGGCCTATATGTGTCATGCAGCCAGCCCCCCCAGGGCCTCTATGCGTCATGCAGCCAGCCCCCCCAGGGCCTCTATGCGTCATGCAGCCAGCCCCCCCAGGGTCTCCATGTGTCATGCAGCCAGCTTCCCCAGGACCTCCATGTGTCATGCAGCCGGCCCCCCCAGGGCCTCCATGTGTCATGCAGCCAGCCCCCCCAGGGCCTCCATGTGTCATGCAGCCAGCCCCCCCAGGGCCTCCATGTGTCATGCAGCCATCCCCCCCAGGGCCTCCATGTGTCATGCAGCCATCCCCCCCAGGGCCTCCATGTGTCATGCAGCCAGCCCCCCCAGGGCCTCCATGTGTCATGCAGCCAGCCCCCCCAGGGCCTCCATGTGTCATGCAGCCAACCCCCCCAGGGCTTCCCTGTGTCATGCAGCCAGCCTTCCAGGGCCTCCATGTGTCATGCAGCCAGCCCCCCCAGGGCCTCCATGTGTCATGCAGCCAGCCCCCCCAGGGCCTCCATGTGTCATGCAGCCAGCCCCCAGGACCTCCATGTGTCATGCAGCCAGCCCCCCAGGGCCTCCATGTGTCATGCAGCCAGCCCCCCCAGGGCCTCCATGTGTCATGCAGCCAGCCCCCAGGACCTCCATGTGTCATGCAGCCAGCCCCCCCAGGGCCTCCATGTGTCATGCAGCCAGCCCCCCCAGGGCCTCCATGTGTCATGCAGCCAGCCCCCCCAGGGCCTCCATGTGTCATGCAGCCAGCCCCCCCCCAGGTGCCATGCAGCCAGCCCCCCCAGGGCCTCCATGTGTCATGCAGCCAGCCCCCCCAGGGCCTCCATGTGTCATGCAGCCAGCCCCCGGGGCTTCTATGTGTAATGCAGCCTGCCAGCCAGCCCCACCAGGGCCTCCATGTATCATGCAGGCAGCTTCCCCGGACCTATATGTGTCATGCAGCCAGCAAAATAAAAAAACAAGTACCTCTCAGCTCCTTCTGACCCCTGCGACTGCGGTAGTTATGCCCCTGCCCCCATATCTCACACCCTGCTCCCTATACAGCCTGCACCCCCATATCACACACACACCCTGACCCACATATCTCACCCTGCCCGTACCCCAACTTACCCCTCTCAAACACTCTGCACCCTTCACATGCTTCTGTCACAGTCTGCAGCCCTCATATCCCACTCACCCTGCAGCCCCCCCCTCATGTCCCCTCTTTTCTCATTACCACTCATGTGTTCGAAGTATCTTCTCCTGCTTTCTCCCCGGCCTCCTGTGTCTCCTCCCACACAGTCACATGGGCGTGACATCATCGCAGGTCCTGGTAGGGATGGTTTCCGTCTGCCGTGCAGGAGCACATCTCCTCTGCAGCAGGTCAGGAACGCCTGGTGGCCTCTCCAGGTCAGGGGCCCCTCTGCCCCCTGCAGACACTGGGCCCCCTGACTCACAGGCCGGCCCCCTAACGGTCGCGCAGTCGGCCACTACATAGTGGCACTACACATAGGGGCCCGGCAGCCGGCTCTGCAGAGCGGCTGCCGGGCCCCTATAACCCTGCGGGCCCGGTCGCAGTGGCGACCTCTGCGACCGCGATCGTTACGCCCCTGCCCCCAACCTTTCTTACTTTAATATCCCCATTCAGCTCTGAGAGATGGCCTAAAGCCATATCCCCCACTGTAGTTACACCCGGTACTCCATCCTACCAGTATAATGATAGCCAAAGTGCACACCAAGGCCTTGTGCCCCTCTCCCCACTATAGCATCTAGATAAACGCATTTTCCTGGCAGAATCTCTTACCCCCCCCCCAATCAGTATATATTCATCCAGATACGTTCGTTGGTGCGGGGCTACTCCCAAATTTTTCTTCTGAAGACCTTTTCTTCATAGCAGTTTTCCAGACTGGGCACTACTACACCAATGTGGCAGACAGCAGCAAGCCACGCTTCATGATCCCAAGGTCCAGATGTTTCCCCCCAAGCCTTAGATTGAGGACCCCTGCACTAATACAATTATATGAATATCCCCACAATCAGTGATCCTTCATCTGGAGCTGGTGCCACCACACCGCTCAAAAATGACTCCTATGAAAAACACAATGACCATTTTTTGCCGCCACGCCCCGCTCATCTACCTCTGTGAAGGACTCTCCAAGGTTGACATCTTTTGACACTTTTTGTAAGTGTTTCTGTAATCTTATGAAGACTTCATGGCAGTATATAAGACACAGGAGGACTCGAGAAGGTGGCAGGGTAATGCAGAATACTGAAGGGGAATCACAGTACTAACATGGCAGTGCCAGGCAGGAAGAGACATTAATTCGTGTGCATACCTGACCTGAAAGAAATTCCTCAGCATCTGGCACCCATGACATTCGCCTTCGGGCAATCCTGCAGAACCGGTGAATTCTAGGTACTGGCACGGTCAATTCAATGACAATTTACAGTCAGCAAACCATAACCTGAGACCGCCCAACACATACAGTTTGGGTATTTTGCCTGAAATGCCCTAAAAGGTTACCTTTTGTCGATCTCACGACCCAAACTAAAACAGCCTTGAACGGTGGAATTGATTTTCGGGGCGCACCCTATTGCACATAGAAATATTGCTTGGTCACATTGAGCCCTCACATACAGTGGGGAAAAAAGTATTTATTCAGCCCCAATTGTGCAGGTTCCCCTACTTAAAAAGAGGAGGTTGGCCTGTAATTGACATCATAGGTGACCACAATTATGAGAGACAAAATGAGAAAAAAAATCCAGAAAATCACCGCGTCTGCTTTGATAAGATTTTTTATGCAAATTATGGTGGAAAATAAGTATTGGGCAATAACAAAAGTTCCTCTCAATATTTTGTTATATATACTTTGTTGGCAATGACAGAGGTGAAAGGTTTTCTGTAAGTCTTCACAAGGTCAGCACACACTCATGGTGGTATTTTGGCCCATTCCTCCATGCAGATCTCCTCTAGAGCAGTGATGTTTTGGGCCTGTCGCTGGGCAACACGGCCTTTCAACCCCTCCAAAGGTTTTCAATGGGTTGAGATCTGGAGACTAGCTAGGCCACTCCAGGACCTTCATATGCTTCTTACAAAGCCACTCCTTCGTTGCCCTGGTGGTGTGCTTGGGATCGTAATCCTGCTGAAAGACCCAGCCATGTTTCATCTTCAATGCCCTTGTTGATAGAAGGAGGTTTGCACTCAAAATCTCACGATACATGGCCCCATTCATTCTTTCATGTACACGGATCAGTCGTCCTGGTTCCTTTGCAAAGAAACAGCCCCAAAGCATGATGTTGCCACCCCCATGCTTCACAGTAGGTATGGTGTTCTTAGAATGCGGAGTTGCATACAATCTCCTCCAAACACTACGAGTTGTGTTTCTACCAAACAGTTCTACTTTGGTTTTATCAGACCATATGACATTCTCCCAATACTCTTCTGGATAATCCAAATGCTCTCTAACAAACTTCAGATGGGTTCAGACATGTACTGGCTTAAGCAGGGGAACATGCCTGGCACTACAGGATCTGAGTCCTTGGCAGCGTAGTGTGTTAGGCTGCTTTCACACCTCCGGTTTTTGCTATGCGGCACAATCCGGCACTTTGCAGGAAAAACGCAACCGTTTTTTTTTTGCTGCCGGTTGCGTTTTTTCCTGCATAGACTTTAATTAGTGCCGCATGGCCTTGCGTTCGGTCCGGTTTTTGCCGCATGCGGCAGATTTAGCCGATGCGGCGGCCGGATGGAACAATGCCTGGCATGTTTTTTTGTGCGGGAGAAAAAAAAAAAAAAAAAAAAAAAAACAAAATTGCGCCGCGTCCGGCGCTTTTCTCAATGCATCCCTATGGATGCCGGATGCAGCAAAAATCGCATCCGGCCACCGCATGCGGTTTTTGCCACTGCGGACGCTTAGTAGCATGCCGCAAGCGGCAAAAACCGGACGGGCCGCATGTAAAAAACTTGCAAAGGATGCAGTGTTTTCACCGCATAGGTTTCACAGCCGGATTGAGCCCCACGGCTTAAACCGGATGTGTGAAAGCAGCCTTACTGATGCTAGCTTTTGTTACGGTGGCTCCCACTTTATATAGGTCATTCACTAGGTACCACCGTGTGGTTCTGGGATCTTTGCTCACTGTTTTTGTGATCATTTTGACCCCATGGGGTGAGATCTTGCATGGAGCCCCAGATCGAGGGAGATTATCAGTGGTCTTGTATGTCTTCCATTTTCTTATTATTGCTCCCACAGTTGATTTCATCACACCAAGCTGCTTGCCTATTGCACATTCAGTCTTCCCAGCCTGGTGCAGGGCTACAATTTTGTTTCTGGTGTCCTTCGACAACTCTTTGGTCTTCACCATAGTGGAGTTTGGAGTGTGACTGTTTGGGGTTGTGGACAGGTGTCTTTTATACTGAAAAAAAAAGTTCATACAGGTGCCCTTACTACAGGTAATGAGCGGAGGACAGAGGAGCCTCTTAAAGAAGAAGTTACAGGTCTGTGAGAGCCAGGAATCCTGCATGTTTTTAGGTGACTAAATACTTATTTTCCACCATAATTTGAAAAAAAAAAAAAAAAATCTTCCCAAATCAGACGAGATTATTTTCTGGATTTGTTTTCTCATTTTGTCTCTCATAGTTGTGGTCACCTATGATGTCAATTACAGGCCTCATCTTTTTAAATGGGATAACTTGCACAATTGGTGGCTGACCAAATACTTTTCCCTAGCGTATGTGCGGGAGAGATTTAGCACATAACGCAATGTGAAAGACAGATGTATTGCAGTCGGCACTCTTCAAAGTGCAGATTTCCGTAGACAATTGAAACATGGGCAAAATTGGGGAAAGAGCTAAGCCACTCATTTTGATCCACGTGCATAAGCACCCCAACACCCAAAGACCAACACACTCTACTGGAAAGTTACATTAAATAAAAAAAAAGAAACTTTATTGAAAAGTGGAAGACATTGGAGCACTTGTCAGATAAATTACATTTTGTGGGGGATTGTGGGGGGAGGGGTACAAGTCACATTGGTTAGTAGGAATACAACAAGGACTGATTAGTGCAATTGAAACACACAAACTGAGCCAACGTGTCCAGGCTTAAAACATTTTGGCAAACGCCAGAGCCAGCAAAACGGCAACTCCAGTTATCATTGAGACTTTGGGGGCAGCTGCTGAGTTACATAGCTCGGTAAAACAACAACTACGTGTAGTGGTCACAGTGATGCCCATATAGGAGACAGAGGACTCCGTCAGGCAGTCTGTAGGGTCAATGCATCCTTTCTTTTTCATGCCAATGTAACCTGCAAGAAATAAAAAAAAGGACAGAGTTAAATTTTATCATAAATAAAAGGAAATACACAGTATGATGGTAAAGAATTCTAAGTATCTGGAGCAGACAGTTGTGCCTCCTGTACCGCCTCGGTGTTAGTCGGGCTGCTCAGATCCGGGATTGTTGTGGCTCGAGGGGTCCAGACCCGGCATGGCGGACACTTTGATCCGTATAAAGGGGGCATTTACAGGGGATAAGTTCATGATGCCACCTGTGGGTTGCGGTAATGGGAGTACCGCCGCTGCAGTAATGAGTACCGGGGCAGATGGTGTTAAGCAGCCTGATATTAGTCCCTCCACAGGTAGGGATGGCACCGGGCTCAGGGTGTTGGTAGTTCTTTGGGAGAGCAGGTTGCAGGGGACCAGGGGACTCACTGCGATAGTCGTGCTGGATGAGGTTTATAAAAGGAAACACACACGCTGTAGGTAAACCAAATTCTCTGTGTGCTGCTGCCTATGCGGTGAGCCCGTCCAAGTACCCGGTCCCACCAGTGTCACATAGTAATCCAGAGCCTACCTCCGTGCACAGTTTCATGTCCATGTGGGTCCCTATAGCCTGAAGCAGTAAGATCCCGCTCTTCAGTTTTTAAGTGAAGACTTGCTCCCAAGGGCTGGCACTTGGGACTTTAGTGGGTTGCTTTCTCTGGAAAACTCTGTCCCCCGCGGTGTGTTGATGCACTCAGTCTGAGCTCTCTGGGAAGGTCCCTGATGGTCCCCTTCCTCTACAGGTCAATTGTCAGGACATTGAAATCGGCTCCTGACCTAGGGTCCTGTACCCCATCGAGCTCGGTACCGGTCAGTTCTTTTGGGCTTTCTGGCGCCGACAGTCCACCAAGACTATGTGTATGACTACTACCGGTCCCCAACTCCTCTGGTTCCGGACCACTGTCTGCGACCCAACCTCAGCCCTTCTAGCTCCCCAGGAGCTAACACTCCAGCTCCACTCACTTTGAGGGCTCTCATTAGACTCCCTCTTTGTTCCTCCTACCAGTCTGCCTGACCCCTAGGTGGGTGGCCCTGTTCCAGCTAGACCAACTCACTGGTGTGTCTGACAGGTCATGATGTGAGGCGTTAGTTGGAATTTGTGGTGCTGATGGAGGTGACACCAGTTTCTAGGAACCTGGAACCATGGGGGGGTGGGGGGGGGGTAGGTCCTGCACCCTGGGAGAAGGATGCAGTTCCCTATGGCATCCTGATGTATTCAGGGGCGTTATACCTCCAAGAAGAGACGCCTTTGTTTGTAGCGGAATAGGAACGTCACCGGTAACACAGAAAGTTGGGTGGCTACTTTGCATTTCGCAGTCTTGTGTCAGGGAACAATTGGTGAGACAGCAAGGTGACTCCTAGGGGAGTATGGCTTGAGAGACTTTCCAACTTCCAGGTATTTTCCTCATTTCAAAACAGTCTCATGGGGCATTAGTAAGGAGTCAATTGGCATTTTAACCTTGTAGCCTAGATCATTGGTCTCCCATATAAAGCATGTCTTCATAACCACATGTTCAGAATCAATAATCTAGAGCAGATTTTCCCCAACGCCAGTCCTCCAGAGCCACCAACAGATCAGTTTTTCAGGATTTCCCAGATGATATTGCACAGGAACCCTATATAACAAGAAAAAACAGCATAAAAACAACCTCCACTCAAAAATATTATGTATTGCAAAGTGTGCACAGTACCAACATTCCAAGCTGTACTATTGAAAAAATGAGATTTTTGGCAAAAAATTGCAATTGTGCACACTTTGCAATACATAATATTTTTGAGTGGAGGTTGTTTTGATGCTGTTTTTTCTTGTTATATAGGGTCCCAGTTGGTTCTCATCTTGCAGTGCACCTCATGTTTATTTTTCCATCTGTCCTGATTTTTGGCGGTTGGTGGCTGTTCACACTTGCCATCCAACCCCGTCCACTGGCTATTTATTCTAAGCAGCATGTGCTCGGGCCTGTCCCGCCCACAACCATGAATCAGTCATGGAGACGGTGACTGAAAAGCACAAGGTACGTGCTGTGCAGTCCTAATTTTGCATATGTGAGGCCACATGGCACACTTTAAATAAAAATATTTTAGTGTTAGGACTGCCCCAGGAGATTTGCCGTGACGTTGGCGGGGTGGCTCGAAAAATTGCAATTTTTTGCCAAAAATCTCATTTTTTCAATAGTACAGCTTGGAATGTTGGTACTGTGCACACTTTGCAATACATAATATTTTTGAGTGGAGGTTGATATTGCACAGGAGATGGATTTTTTTTCAAGAAACCCTGAAAGGGATCTATTAGTGGCTCTTGAGAACTGGAGTTGGTTGAACACTGATCTAGGCCATTCTTTCGAACCTTCAGGGATGGCTTTCCTGGAAGTTGCTTGCAGCATGTACATTTTTTAGGATCACATTCCCCCCTAGTGCCAGTCACCTATCCCCTTGCATTTGGAAGCTTGGGCCCATATCATAGGTTTTTGCACTATAAGGTCGGGGTCAGATGGCTGTATAACTCAGACAAGGATTGTATCATTGCATGGACTGGTTGCGGCTCTCCTAATTAGGGTGTGACAGCTTCATGTAATTCTATGCAGCGGTCACGCTGGGGTCCTTGAGAGCCACTGTTCATTCAGGGTATTTTGAAGCGATAGTAATCTGTGTTACACAGCCGTCTGACTGCACTCTAAAATGAAGGTTACAGGAATGTGCGAAAATATATATATATCCCTACAGTAAGTGAATCTTAAGATGACTCACTTCACTCTTTAAAAAGGGTTATTCCAGCTCCACTTCCATTTCATGAGATAACCTATATCAATTAGGTCACATTGATTCCTATCAAGAAAAGTTTACATATTCGTCACGTATTGTACACCGGTCCTACTTATTGGGATACTACTACGCCGCCGATCTGCTTATTGCACCTGCATCCTGTAATCAGTAGATACTCGCATGACGCCCCTGGACTATCAGGTCGTCTGTAAAAACATTAAAATTAATACATCTAGTTATCAAACATTGTTGGAGGGCATAGTTTATTGATTAAGTTGATATAAGGAATGATAGATATAAATATCTATATCATTCCTCATATCTATATATCATTCCTCATATCTATATATCATTCCTCATATCTATATCATTCCTCATATCTATAGATATAGAAGCTTCTAGAGATTACACCATGTGACATGCGTCCAGCAGTAATTTCCCTATATGGTTTGAACAGTTGTCATATAACACACGATGGAGGGGGCTATTGCGGCTCCTGCACGTCGTCAGAATGCTTCCAGGCTGCAAGATGAACACATGCTGAGAGGCTATGGTATATCACCCCTGCCTTGCCATTCAGAATCCAAGGAGAGATGGATGAAGATTTTCTATTGATCAGTATGGACTAAATGAACTCTTTTACGTAAGCTAATGAAGTATATTATTTTTCCTTTCTGTAACTGAACCCTGGCAACCATTTTTAAATAGATAAAATACATTTATTTTTTACATTTTTGAAGTTATTTCTTTCATGCGCTTTTACGTATTTGAAGAAAAATATATTTAAGAGTATATTTTTAACATCGTCACAGGGTACTGCACAAGTTGCCCTTCCGTGCAGTATTCTGCCTCCCTCTTGGATCTGGGTCCCTACCTAAGTGGTGTTGCCTCTACCAGCAAATCAAAATCCTAGAGACACCCTGCGCCACACCCGCTTGACACACCAGTGGACAGCTTGAGGGGTATAGAGTCGCCCACCGGGAGGGGGGGGGGGGGGGGGGTCAGCAAGAGTTGAGTAGAGTCAGTGAGTGGAGAAGGAGGTGGAAAGTAGCCCTCAAGCTGTGAGGAGCTCAGAGGAAGTCAGGAGTGGGGACTCCCGAAGTAACTGCGTAGGTTGCAGACGGTGGTCTGGGCCTAGAGGAGTCGGACCCTTGGTCGCAGGGGGATTGTGGCGAGGTGCTCGGACCTGTCGAGGAGGACGTCCGGCAGCCTGGCCCTGTCACCGGTCCGGGACCAAAGGCATGATGAGGTACACGGACCATAGGTCGGGGAGTAGCTTCAGGCAACCCGACAATTCACCTGAGGAGAATGGAGCCTTCACGATCAGTTTCCACCCGCTCCAGAATCGGGGCATTAGCGCAACGAGGGGGATAGGACTTTCCAACCAAAACGATCCAGAAAATCCAAAGCATGAGCCCTGAGACCAAACTCCTTTAGCCATAGGGAGCGGGGCCCGGCTAGTTCCAAGCTACCGGGCCATGAAGTTGAAGTCTAAAGTAAGTGCCAGGAGGCAGGTCATGGACTACCAGGGAGCACCACTTGGGGACGGGATCTGGACGAGCTCCCCTCAGTGGCAGCAGTACCCAGAGACTTGGTTTATCCGGTTGTCGGTGTCTGCTTATGAACTGAGTGAGTACGAGAGTGACCCCTTCATTCCCACGGCACTTCCCCCTTCACAGAGTCCCAGGGAATCCCCTACCCGTGGAGGGTTCCAACACCTTGCTGCCCCGTTCCATCATCCCTGGGTACTCCCAACAGCAGCGGTGGTACTCCCAATTACCACACACCACGGGTGGCGTCACGAACTATAACTCCCCTGTAAATCCCCCCCCCCCCCCCCTTTTCATTTGAGTGGCCCCTCGAGCCACAGCAAACCTGGATCTGAGCAGCTCTGCTACTTCCACGGGGGCGGTACACCTCGTATCACGTCTTGAAAGTGAAAGGAGTGGAGCCAGAACACATTTTACTACTTCTATAAGTGTTCGAGTGGTCCACACTTTGCCTTGAGATTGTAGAAAGTCAGTGCAGAGTAGAGTAAGCAGCTTACACAAGATCATACAGCTGAGGGGCAGAGATCTGGCTGTCAGACACAGCCAGACTCCACACAGTTTGATTAACATGATTTCCTGCTTCATCATTGTGTACACAGATTAGGAAGCACAGACCATGCTTTCTTCTTGAGACCCAGCAGTAATGCTATTGTGTAAGGTATTGAATTCGTATGCCCCAACACATTACATTGAATACATGGTCCTGTATGCGTGTGGGGAATTGAGTCGCATGGGCTGGGAACCCATGCAGGCCTCATACTGCCATTGGCCAGGACCCGATGTCTCGTACTCACAAGGAGAACTAGAGTTAATTTCAAACACCTGATTCTCTGCAGCAACTTTAGACTTCAGATAGTGGGCACACATCTTCCAGCACATTCCAGTTCTACAAGGCATAAAATTTAGACAGTCCTAATTCCCGCTAAGTGGCTTCAGATCTTACTGGTCCTGTGAGTTCCAGCACAACCGAGCCAAGCTCATAACGGTCACTTTCCCTTGCAGCAGTCCCACATCTCCTTACAGGGGGTGAGGATCAGGAGTCCCATCATGATGCTCAGATTAGAGGCTTGCAATCTTACACGCTTAGGGAGAATCCGCTCGGATAAGCAGACTTCAGTCACACGCCAGTAAGGGTACCTTCACACTTTAGCGATGCAGCAGCGATCCGACCAGCGATCTGACCTGGTCAGGATCGCTGCTGCATCACTACATGGTCGCTGGTGAGCTGTCAAACAGGCAGATCTCACCAGCGACCAGCCCCCAGCCAGCAGCGACGTGCAAGCGACGCTGCGCTTGCACGGAGCCGGCGTCTGGAAGCTGCGGACACTGGTAACTAAGGTAAACATCGGGTATGGTTACCCGATGTTTACCTTAGTTACCAGCTCACACCGCTTAACTTAGCGTGTGCAGGGAGCAGGAGCCGGCACTGGCAGCGTGAGAGCTGCGGAGGCTGGTAACGAAGGTAAATATCGGGTAACCACCTTGGTTACCCGATGTTTACAGCTTACCGCAGGCTGTCAGACGCCGGCTCCTGCTCCCTTCACATTCAGGATTGTTGCTCTCTTGTGTGCTTATCAGCAGGAGAGCAACAATAAAAAAAAACGAACCAGCGCTGTGTCTAACGAGCAGCGATCTCACAGCAGGGGCCAGATCGCTGCTCAGTGTCACACACCGCGAGATCGGTAATGAGGTCACAAAAAACGTGACTCAGCAGCGATCTCAGTAGCGATCTCGCTGTGTGTGAAGTACCCCTTAGGATAACCCCGTTACCTTGTTGGCTAATAGGCCTGGCAACAAGACTCCTGTCCTCTTCTCCTATTGTCTGGGATCTTCTGCTCAAGGATCAGTCACTCATTTCAAAGCTGTTGCACTCAGTCAACTCAAGGTTCACACTATTCCATCTCCTTTTTTCCCGTTAGGCTATGTGCGCACGTGTGCGCTCTGCACCGCACCTAAAAAGGTGCGCTTCAGAGCGCAGCTGAAAAGCTCCATTCTGAAGCGCATGGTGCCGGCAGAGAACGTGCGCTCTGCCTGCAGCTCCTCCCATAGACAGAGCAGGGACTTCATGCAGAGCGCACGGAAGAAGTGACATGTCACTTAGAACGCGCGCTTCGGGCAGCAGCCGAAGCGCTGCGCTCTAAGACGCCACGTGCGCACGGCCCCTGCACAATCTCCATAGATTATGCAGGGGACGCAGGATGCATGCAGTTATGCTGCGCTACAAAGCGCAGCGTAACTGCATGAATTACGCACACGTGCGCACATAGCCTTATTCCCACTGTATGAGACCTCCAAACTATTCGTCTGCAACTAGTGCTCAGTAGATCTTCATGATCCAAACTCAACTGACTCTAGAATGAAATGTCTCACCCTTTCAGCTAATCCCTCCCATTGTGGGCTAGTCCCAACACTTAACTGTTGCTTACCCTATGGTCTGGTAACTTCCTACACAATGCTATGCCACACTCACCATGACAATCCACACAGTTCACCTAACATGATGTATAACACATTATTCACATTACACTACAATGATATGAATGGTGACTTCAGAGGCAAGAACGCGACAGTCATAGTCCACCACTCACAAGCGGTGTGTAGGGAGCAGGAACTGCTGTATCATAGGAGACTCAGCCAGCTCTGCAAGTATGAAGCTGAAAGTCTCCTGCAATTGGGACTAATAGAATAATGTGTGAAAATTATTTAAAAGGAAAAGGGAAAATTGAGCTACTAGACTCAGAACATCATGAAACCTGAAAAGTGCCTGATCTGGAACAGGGTACATGGCCCAGTCATGCACTGGTAGAGGATTTACTCACCCGCTTTTGCAGTCTCAGTTCCACAAAATTGTATAAAGCCACAAGTCGTCTTGAAGGAATTAAACAGGTTCCATAGTCACAAGAATAGCAGACAAGGGCTTGTCCTACAACAAAACATAGAAAGTCTTAACTCACCCAAGACAGGTCTTATAATTCATATATTTAGCGATTGTAAGGATCCAGTTTGCGGCTCTTAACACAAGAGCCTATTGCCGCTCCCTCCCCTTGGTAATCATTTAGCCTGCTTAGTACCAAGTGCCTAGAATCCTTCACATTGCTACCGTGATGGTCATAGAGTATGACTCGTTGTTGGGGAGGGGGAAGTCACTGATCGGTTTTAATTTATCTTCATTGTATTCTTAGGATGCTGTACAACAATAGATTATGAGTAGGGGCGATGTATGCACCAGAAACATCAGCAGGTCATGATTTTCATGGATTGATTAAAGAATTTACAAGTTCTGATTTCTATTACAAGTATGGTTTTCTGAGGATAAACACGTTAGCTTGGCACCCGATTATATGAGGCTGGTGACTTCCTACACCGACAGTGGTAAACTCACTTATTGTCAGTTTGTCATCCAGGACAACCATAGACATGGTCACAGGAGATCACACCACAGAAAAATGGTTTCTCTGTTCACTTTGGGACTAGACATGTAAACACATTCCCACAACTATTGACTTACTCAAAATTTGTAAGACGAAAAGTCTTAAAACATGACCATTAGAGTATGTGTACACATGTCAACAAGCACCAGAGGTTTTTCCTAAGGACCAAGTGTTACCATTAAAGTGCTTATTCTGGGCAGTCAGATTTTAAACATCTGGTTGACTTTAGTCATTCTTGTGTATCCATTACCAACTCCATTCCATGTACCTCTAGAAGCAGGACATTGGAGAGGGTACCATTTTAGTTTTTCCTAATACTGTCCTTTTTCTAACATGCCCCAAACCTTAAAACGTCTTCTGAAACCCCAAAGTGTGAATCAAGACCATAAAGGAGCACCATCTTCTCGTCAACCATGAGTGCTCAACAGAATGAGGTTTACCCTATAGAGTCATAATGGCACTAGGGCAATCTGTCAACTGTGGTGACTAGCTCACTACTGCAGGAAACTAGGGGCATCCGGACATCTTAAACTGTAAAGACATACATACTCCCATGATTCAAGTGAATCAAACTTGATCATCGTTATGGGATTCTATGGTTATGCAAGTCTGGGTATAGAGTTCCAACTCTTGCGGTTGTCTGAGGTTTTGCTGTATATATACTTCCATCTTCTTGACAGATCACACATAAGAGAATCCAAAACCCACATACTTTCCCAGAAGCATTAGTGGTGAGTCAATTACGGTAATCACGTTTCCATCCATGAGGTAATTTATCATGTGGGCTTTATCTTGAGGCACATTGACTAGTTATACTTCCCACAATGGCTACATTTGCTTATCTGTTTGATGCCATACTACATTTGCCAAAATGCAGGAGGTAGAGTGTAAGGAGTTACATTGGATGTCATTAAAAACCATTATGAATCCAGTCTCAGACACTGAGCATGTGACTTAGCCTTGAATGCCACCAGGTTGGGTCTACTGGACCACCAAGTTCTTACCCTAATGTGGCCAAAGGATTTTATGAAGGACCATGCTTCAGGGTATTTTAGCAAATGAGTCCTGGAAATTGGCACATATTTGAAACATCTTAATGCTCACAAAATCCATATGCTAGAAGTGGTATTGTTGGTGGGATCCAACAGTAAAGACACCCCTCCATTGCAAGATTTGCACACAAAGTATGAAGGAATCTAGTGGTTCAACCAAAACACCATATACTCCTACAGCTAGATAATGAAGCATTGGTCACACATGCTTTACCCATATACACGAACCCCCCACCCCCTCTACCTTCCAACTCATCCTCTTGATTAGCGGAGGTCCCAAGGGTCATACATTGATCACCCACAAGACAGTTTTAAGAGACGAGCCCCACCTTAGATGAGGTCACCTCCAGCATGACCCAGTCCTAATGGAAGGGTTAAACCATGGTTCCACAGCAACGAACAATTATCTACGATTGGTTCTATAGCAAGACAATAGGAAGGGGGCGATTAAGAGGATTACTTGTAATGCCACTTACGTGGCAGCAGCACGCCATGCCAGCAGATTATATAAACTGTATATTTTATATATTTCATTAGAACAGTTATTCATAGGTCTAAAAATCTAAAAATTAACCCCAGAGGGAAGATAGATCTCACTTTGTGGTGGTATGTCGCAGTATCGGTTTCCATGCAGTCACTAGCAAAACGTGAAAACGTGCTCAGACAACACACACACACTATAGGTCTTATCTTATAGGCATTATATTTTAAAAAGAAAAATGGTAAAGTGACATCTTTCATCAAGACAATACATAGAAACCCACCACCCACAGGGGCTGCAGTCAGATCATCATATATCATCAATACTATATAAACAGCCCAGCTTGGACTACAGGACAATAACCAAAGGCTGCAGAAAAAAAAAAAAAATAAAACCCATATTATATAATATATATATTACAATTATTAATTATATGCATTTTGTTTAATCTACAGATTTTTCTACCAGTTATTAATCGATTAATTCAGGTTTCCATACACAGATAACATGCAGGAGCCGCCATACATAACATAGGGTACCATACCTATCATGGCAGCAGCTCAGGAGGAGGAGGCCGGCAATGACTGCTGCTTTCCCCGTCATGTCTTCCCCAGGCTCTGGCTATGCACCCTGCCTCTCTTTGTCTCTTATATAGAGACCCCTCCCTGCTTTGTTAGATGGATGGAAAACCACTAAGGTGATGGGGGATGGATCAGTGATGTTTTTTTTTTTCCAGTGATGTAGAAAGGCAGAAAAGAAACTGATTCTGTTTTTGGTTCCTCTCATCGGTCATGTAAATCACGTAGGTGCCAGATTACACATTGTAGGATATATGATATTTCAAAAAATTTCAGAACACATTGCAGCATAGCCTCAGATTACACTTTAGGGATAGACGTGTGTTCGCACATTGCAGTTTTTTGGTGAAAAAAAAAAATCACTATTTGCTACGATTTTCAAAAATTGTTGCAAAAAATGGTTGTGATTTCTCCCTGATTGTGACAAAAAATATGCAATGTATGAACAGAAAGCAATGGTGATAAAAGGTGCAAAGGTAACCCACAAAAAGGTTGTGTCCCCAGACAATTAGGCGCACTAGAAACTGACTTTTTCTTAAGGAAAAACCACACCCTCTGAAAGAATCCCGCACCTGCGGTAAAAAACACACCAAAACCGCAACAAAATCAACATGCGGTTTTGCCACGGTTTGGTGTGGATTTGGTGCGGAATTTCTGCATTTTTTCCCGCGGGTTGGTCCCTGCAGGTTTTTTACCAATAATTAATGGCAAAACCGCAGGGACCTGCAGAAAAGAAGTGACATGCACATTAATTCCGCAGCAGAAATTCAGCGGGTAAATCCGCAGGTTTAAAAAAACGCAGTGTGCGCACAGCATTTTTTTTATACCCATAGGTTTTGCTGGGGAATGACACATTTTCTGCAGCAAATCCGCAGTAAAATACGCAGCGTGCGCACATGGCAATAGGCAATGTTTATATGGAGGGTTTTTTAGGAGTTTTTCCAGGGCAAATCTTCTCCTAAATCATTTTCAAGAACCGCTTCTAAATCATTTCCTATTTATGTCCATTGGAAATCCACTTTGCTGTTCTTGAGAGTTATTTTTTCCCCTTTTTCCCCTCACAAAAATGCAAAACTCCTCTAAAAATTTGATTTTTTTTGCTCAGTTTCTGCTCCAAAAACTCTGCAAAAAAGACTCTGTGCACATAGCCTTACATAGTTTTCAAGTACATCCTGGCAGGTTGGAGTATCCCTGTCCAAAAGTGGGTGTTCCTGTCCGCTTTAGGCCTCTTTCACACGTACGTGCCTCCGGTACGTGTTTGCAAGTTTTCTCACATACCGGAGACACGTACACACGTAGACCTATGTATTCCTATTGTTTTGGACACACCTAAGTATTTTCGCACGGAACGTGTGTCCGTTCCATACTTATATGGCACCCTTGAGGCTTCAGTTGCCACAGAGATATTTCACCTCAGCCAGAGGTGTGATATCCCATCCTGGGTAAGAATGGGGTCACCTACCGGTCCACAGACTAAACTTGCACACACCAATTGTTAGGCATACACTGGGTCAGGGATAGTGGCAGCCACCCCCATAGATGTATTGATGGGGCCATAAGTCCCATTTCTGGTCCTAATAGTGTGGGTGGGGCCTAGTCAGTGGGTGTGTGGGAGGAGTCAGCAAGAGTGAATAGACAAGGAAACCAGGAAGTTCAAGTTCAGTCAGTCTGTCAGGCAGTGAGGGAGAAGGAGTGAGGAGGTGGGCTGTCAGGAGAGGACAGCAGATAGAGATGAAAGTGACAGAAGGAAGTTCCTGGTGGAGATCCTGGGGTCTAGTTAGGCCCAGGTGACACCGAGAAAGAGAGGATCCCAGGGCCACGGAAGGGCATATTGGCTCGTGGCCTGTTCCACTGAAAGATCGGGTGGAGGGATCTGGCTGCATTTGGGGACGGTCCCCAGACTGAGGGAAGAAAGACTATTCCTCAAAAGTAACACCGAAGGCCTGGGGTGGTTGCAAGCGCCCCAGGCCACAACCTGCTACAGATCCCCTATGAAGGGGGCAAGATACAACTGCGGTTAGCTCCCTTTGTACAGGCCCTGTGGTGGAGGCCGAGACTAGCACAGCTGCAATGGTCAAGGCTGAGAAGACAGTCAGGAAAGGACACAAAGAGGGGTGCACCGGTACTGGCCCTTGGACTACCCGGGATTGGCGGAGGTCCCTGAATCCCAGCATACTGTGGGCAACCGGTTTGCTGCAGCAACTGAAACAGTGAGTAAAAGACATAAACTGCAAGCCCTGTGTCGTCTGATTCATTCTGCACCTCGTCCACAAACACCATAGACTTTACCAAGCACCAAAGGTCGCCCCGGGGTACCCGCTCTACCTGTGGAGAGCAAGCAACATCTCAGCTGCTATAACATCAGCCCCAGAGGTCCCTTCCAGCAGCTGCGGCCCTAAAGAGCTGCAATTTACCACAGGTGGCGTCACGAATCATATATAAACATTATCACCATCTCCCCCAATATCGCCACATTAATTGACTCCTCCAGGGTCTCGGAATCGGGCCCTGCCACCGCTGACTACCCCGGACTAGTCCAGCCCAACACCGAGTCACCTAAGGCCCTGGGGTGGGCGAGTCATCTCACGTGTGTCCGTGTGTTTCTCACGGCAACATGTCTGTTTTCTCTCCGGCAAACGTGTCACACATAATGCAAAAGGACCACACGGATGTGTTCTGTGTGACACGCACCGGAGAAAAGACATGTGTCTGTGAGAAAAAAAAACAAACTTTACTCACCTTCTCCAGCCCTGCAGTCTCTGCCGCTGCTGTCACTTGCTGCCAACCACCGCTCATTATGCTCATTGCATATTCACTTCACTGTGGCCGGAAGCAGCAGCAGTGGGGAGTCGACAGGATCGGAGACCGTAGATCAGCACCATGGACAGCGACGCCAGGGACAGGTGAGTAGAAAGTTCCCGTTCTCCGTGTGTTATCACGGATAACACATGGAGAACACACGTCTGCCATACACACGGCACACTGATAGCAATACGCACCTTTGACACGTCCATGAAAAACGTGCGTGATTTTTACGGGCGTGTGAATGAGGCCTTAGTCATATTCCCTTTCCTTTGGTGCTGAAAGGGTTAATGTCAGTTTTACTTTACAGCAGCTTCCAACTCCTGGCCTCAGGTGATTCCAGTTGGTTGAACTAGATGGACCTAGGTCTTTTTTCAACCTAAGTAACTATGTAACTATGTAACCACTCCTTTCTTCTGTAAAGGTCACATATCCCAGTAGAGGGCACCGATTATTCTGATTCATCCTGAAGCTAGGCCTTGTGGCGGAAGGAGCTTTATCCTGTTGGGCTTTATCCTTTGTTGTTTCCCCTGTCTGTTGTACCTTGCCTTCTTGTTGTATTAGTGCAGCAGTGGGACTAGCTATCCTCACCTGCCAGCTCACTTGCCAGGGTTATCACCGGGTCTCTCAGGGCTTGAGGTCTCCTGCTCGGCAACAGGTTTGGAACCTGTATAGGAACTCGCTAGGAGGGCAGCTGCAGGGGAGTGCAAGAGGTGTCCCACCATCCCTCTTCCTAGTATCTGGGCCCAATGTTGTTTAAGTGTCCCTGGGATACTCCTTGTTTGTTGTGGTGTAACCCTGTTTGTTGTGTGTCTTGCCACACGCCAGACTTTCCCCAATTCGTGTGTGACAACAACTTGTAGCATTTTCATTTTCACTTTCTCAGTCATTTAATACTAAAACTCAACTGTCGCCTATCTTATGCCAGCATCTGCATGAGAAACGTTCTCTGCGCACTAGTTTCTAGAGACTTTGTCAATTTCTCCAGAAGCCCTGAAGGTCTCCCCTTTTTCAGGTAGCTTGAACATTATGACTGCTTTTACACAAATCTTCCTTTTTAGAAAAGTCTCAAAACGGTGGCTAAACACACTGTCTAAGTTGGTGCTCACCTTGTAGACCACAGAGTAAGATGTCTCATGTGTATCACAGGCCACACAATGAAGAGATTGGGTCTCCGATGGAAGATCAGAATGGGACCTTTGGTTTTACCACCCAAGATGGAGGGACGTAGGGTTTGCACCTTGAAATTTCCATTACTTTTTTGGCATGTGTTCTCAACAACCAATCCAATGGCAAAATGGATTCACCCAACCAGAGCAGGGCTCTTTTGTGATACTTCTGCGATTGTGTCTAAGTTCGTCTGCAGGGGAATTTTCCAACCCTGGTTATGAATGTTCCATCCAGAATGGTCCTTCTAGACCAGTGTTTCCCAAACAACTGTCCTTTTGGACCCCAAGAGGTCATGTATTCAGGAATTCCTTAGCATTAAACAAGTGATAAAATCATTATCAAGGAATCACCTGTGGAATACTAAGGAAATCCTGAAAACATGACCTGTTGTGGGGATGTGAGGACTGGAGTTTGGGAACCACTGTTCTAGACTGACTAACTATATTCCGTGGTTTGTAGAGTCAGGGTGCCCCCATTTGCGGTGGACCTTGACATGTTAGATTACTTGGGATCTCACCATTTAGGCCACCACCAATCATTCAATCTCACTTTGCTTCTCCAAAGAAAGGTCCTCTCCTCAGGCCCGTAGAAGCATGTTCACACGCAAAATGGCCATCATCTGCCAGCACTCTGCAAGCTCCCTGATTTATTACCTGTATGTTTTAAAGGAATGTAATAAAGACTTAAAATTTACTCCTATTGATGAATGCCGCTCCATCTTTTTCACAATGGTTATTTTGATTTCCATTTTATGGACTTGGCAGCTGAGCACCACTTCTATTTTTTTGGTTTTATAGCAGCTTTTTTGGTTAGCATTAGAGATGAGCGAACCTGAGGTTTGGTGTTCCTACCATACACAGACTTTACAAAAGAACAGGACGGAGTTCGGGTGCTTTATGTATGCTGACCACTAACACGAGCATTGCTGTGCTCGGATTCTCTCGGTGCTCAGTGTCGCGGGCGGGGAGGACGCCGTCGGATGCGCTCACTAACGCTCGGGTCCGGCGCTGCTGCGGCTGCTGCTCGGTGGGCCGGATCCGGGGACTCGAGCGGCGCTCCTCGCCCGTGAGTGAAAAGGGTGGTTGGTTTGGGGAATTTAGTCCGTGACGCCACCCATGGGTTGTGGTGAAGATAGGCCCCACCGCTGCTGGTGACGGGGATCCCGGGAGCGATGGTAGGGAGCAGCTGGGATGTTGTTTTCCCCCTCCGTGGGTAGGGGTCGGTGGTCCCGGGGCCCGGTGGTGTGACGGGGAGGCAGGGTTGGTGGGTTGCAGGGACAGCGCGGCGCGGTGCCGGATGGCACTGGTGTACTCACTCAGCAAGAGATGCACAAAGTCCTCGGTAAACCAAACAGCTGGATGAACGGGTCCCGCAGCCGGCTGCAGTGTCTCTCCCCGGACAGGTGATGGCGGCTGTCTTTCCCTGCACCTTTGTGTACTCGTTTGACTACGATGGATTCCCATCGGAAGTCCGCTCCCCGGTGTATGGGTGCCGGAGGAGCCCGTTTGCCCGCAGGCGCTGGCCCTTGGGTCTCTAGCCTTAGGCGGTAGCTGTTTACCCTCACGGTGTGGGCGGTTGCCTTCTATCGGGTCTTTGGCTGTTAGGAAACCCCTGGGGTTCCAGTCACACTCGGATTTGACTATTGTCGGCGGCTCCAAGCCTGGTCGGGGTCCGACCGATGGCCATGCCTGTGTGTGGTGTGCTGGCTTCCCTTCGCTCCCCGGTCGGTACCAGTAGGCCGTCGCCCGACCCCGGTCCTACGGTTCCGCATTGATTCACCACTCCTGCAGATGGCCACCACCGTCTGCCAACCTTGCTGTCAGTGCCTGGGCCACAAACCCAGACACCCAAGTGTTTACTCCTCACGCTTCACTGCTCAACACTCAACTAAAACTTTTCTCGCTTCCAGGCCTGTGAACTCCTTGGTGGGCGGGGCCAACCACTTGGCTCCGCCCCACCTGGTGTGGACATCAGACCCTGGAGGGAGGCAACAAGGATTTTGGGTTTGGCTAATGTTACTGTCTAGTGGGAGTGGGGTGTTTGTGTGTTATCTGTGACGACCTGGCTAGGCCAGGGCGCCCCACTCAGCCAAGTGCGAGCTGCAGTATGTGAACAGCTCGCACTGGGGGTAACAAGAGCATGATCGGATGTAGTGTGCACCCCCCTTCCAAAAAAAAATGGATAAACCCTGCCCACCTGTCCTTGGAAGAGATCCGTCTATGGCTGGCTACATGTGGGCAGAGACCCGTGTGGCGCCCTTGAGGCTTCAGTCACCACAGGGTACGGCACTTCACCAGAGGTGCAGTATTCATCCTGGGTACAGAGGAGGTCATTGCCGGTAAACCACCACAATTCACCAAAATACACAGGTGCCCTCTCACCGTGACTGTGTTAGGGTACTTGGATGGTCACCACAAGGTATGGGATCTCCCACCCACCAGTTCAGAAACCCGGGGGGGTAGAGCTATATAACAGGGAGTAAGGCGACACACACAAACAGACATTCAGTCAGTGACAGTTAGTCAGCAACAAGCTAACAAGTGAGACGTGGGGAGAACACAGTCGCTAAGGGGAGAGCTTATGAGGGAACCATAGTTCCCTCAGGACCGAGCGCACAGAACAGGGTGTGGAGCCCTAGGCTGGTGGGCACTGCACCTCTCGCCAGCAGAATCTGCCGGGCAGAGGATTTCAAGTCTTCTGGCCCACACAAAGTGCCCGGGGCACAGCAGCATACTAGAGCCAGGAGCCGTGACAGAAGAGTGGCACCAGTAAAGGACTCGCGCTGCCTGCCATAAGGGACAGGAATGGAGCCCATCCAAGGACTCGGGTCCCAATGTGGCGCCCTGGACAAGCCAGGGGCCACAGAGAACAACACCCACACACCCCACACTCCCAGCAGGCACACCGAAGTCAGAACACAAAACCCTTGTTGCCTTCCTCCAGAGGCTGATGTTCACACCAGGGGGTGGGCCAGGCGGTTGGTCCCGCCCACCGAGGAGTTCACAGTCCTGGAGGCGGGAAAACAAACAGTTGAGTTTTGGAGGTGAAAGTGGAAGGAAGTAGAGTGGTAGTGGAGCAACTAACTGACGGCGTCCGGGTGTGTGGCCCGGGCGGTACAGCAAGGTTGGCAGATGGTGGTGACCGTCAACAGGAGTGACCGATTGGAGTCTACCGTAAGGACCGTGGACGGGCGGTGGCCCGGCGGTACCGGACCGGTACACAAAGAAGTCAGCACCATCAGGCAGGGGCTTACGGACCCCGGCAAGGCTAGGAGTCGCCGTGAATTTGCCAAATTCTTTAGTGAAGGGAACCTCCTGGGTTTCCCAACAGCCAAGTCCCGACAGAAGGCAACAGTCCAACCAAGTGAGGGAGACACCGCCACCGCCAAGGCAACCGTTTCTCAGGGCCAGCGCCTGCGGGCAAAAGGGGCTCCTCCAGCCTATATCCAAGCCGGGGAGCGGGTTACCGGTGGGAACCCATTGGAACCATCTACAGTATCTAGGTGCAGGGAAAGGCAGTCACCATCAACCTGCCGGGAGAAAACAACACCGCAGCCGTCTGTGGGACCCGTCCATCCAGCCGTGTGTTTTACCGAGAACTGTGTCCTCATCATTGGCTGAGTGAGTACCACCGTGCCGTGCGGCACAGCGCTGCCCCTGCGACCCTGCACCCCGCCAGGCCCCGTAACCCGCCTGCCATCCATCCTTTCCCCATCACCGGGCCCCGGGACAACCAACCCCCTACCCACGGAGGGGAGGAATAACAACCAAGCTACTCCCTGTCACCGCTCCCGGGATCCCCTTCCAGAGCAGCGGTGGTGTCACCAATATCACCACAACCGTGGGTGGCGTCACGGACAATAATCAAAACCCCCACAATCAAAATCCCCTTTTCACTCACGGGCGAGGAACGCCGTTCGAGTCCCCGGGATCCGGCCCACCGCTCGAGCCACCACCGAGCAGCAGCAGCCGCAGCAGCAGCCGCAGCCGGACCCGAGCAGTGGGAGAGCGCAGCGTCCCCTCCTCCGCCCGCGACAACTTGGCGTCACGAACAGGATCCTACCGTTCTACCGACTGGTGGAAGTGCGCCTTGTGTGACCGCCGGAGGTGTCCGGCCGGAAAATTTGAAAAGCCGCCATCTTGGGCGTGAAGAGTTCCCGCTCGAGCGTCTCCTCGAGTAGTGAAGGCGCGAAGGCCTAAGCCCCGCCCCGATAGAGGAGGAGCCGGAAAGAGGCTAAGGGGGACGAAATGGCGACTGGTCGAATGTGAGCGCGGCTATAAAAGCAGGGACGCCAGGACCCTGCGGCCATCTTGTTCCTGGGAGAGGCCACCAGCAAGATGTACATGCCGTCCCGAAGCACCGTAGCCCCCCGCGCCTGGAACCGCGGCGTGGGTGGAGATCCGGACCGCGCAGCTCCAACAACGGCTGCAGGTCAAAATGCAGATCCTCTTGGAGGAATGGGAGACCGACATGGCGGAGGTCATAGCGACCGTGCGGAGACGCGAGGAGGAAGTTGCGGAAGGGAGGGTGAGTGACCCACGCCCCGATATCCCTAGTGGGTCGGTCATCTCGGCTGCGGGACCCGGTCTGAACCCCCTCGCCCTACTGCCTCCCTCGCCACCCGACCCGGCTGCCGTGACCCCGCCACTAGGCCCGCTACCCCCGCAACCGGTAGCGATACCCCGCATGTCCGCCAGGCGGACCGACCTGTAGCCGGAGCCTGTGGCCGACCGGAGGTGCTACCGTGGAAAGCCCCGAAGCCTGAACCGGAGGTATCCCCCGAGAGATTCCCCGAGCCGGAGCCGACAGACCGCTCCGTGCCGAAGGCCCAGCGGAGGAAAGCCCCTGTGCCCATCCCCCACACCTCGGCTGAGGTTGCGCCGGGTTGTCGCTGCAAGGCGGCGTCTAAGGCCAAGTCACCGCGGGACCTTCTGCCCAGATCACCGGCAGTGGGCAGTGTCCAGAAGGTCTCGCGGGGCCCGACCCGTGCGCCGGAGCTCGCAGCAGCACCGTATTGGGACAGGGAGCCAATACCGCTGGGCCCGGAGATTGCAGAGAGGGAAAGGAAGAAGGCGGAGATGGTAGCCCGAACGATCCGGGAGAGGGAGAGCCTCCGCCAAGCGACCTTTCATGTTCGGGGCCCCGTGTATGAAGGGCAGGTGAGGCGGTTTGATGTCCGCCGGGGCTTTGGCTTCATATATGAACCGGGCCTGGAGGCCGAAGTATTCATAGCCCGGCGGGATGTTAATGCCCACCTGCCGGAGGAGCACGCAGGCCGTAACTTGATGCCGGGCGACCTGGTGCAGTACACCCGGCACTGTGGGGAGAGGGGGTGGTTTGCGCTGGATGCCAAGCTGAGGGACAGCCAAGAGGCCCAGGTGTCCCCCCCCCCCCCCCGTTGGGACCCCCCCTTCACCATTTTGCATAAGGGACTCCTTATGAACAGGCCCGAGAACTAGCAGGGCAACCACAAACTAGTGGCATGTAAATAATGTTTGTTGTGGCTTTTACCGTTATCGCCTCCGGAGAGGCAGATTGGAGGAAGGGCCCGCAGTGGAGCAGGCTGGGGCCCAGCCACCACCGGAACCGGTGGCAATCCTCTGGGGGTTTCAGGGGTTCCCCATGGACGTGGGTCCCCTGGAAAGGACACAACCCTCTCGGGCAACTTGTGCAGGACTGGGGTCAAGGGGTGCTGCCTGTCTGCTTAGGGGCAGCATCAGGGCCAGGTTGCTTGGGTGGGAGAGAGCGGAAGCCGTAACCGTAACGTTTAAGTAAGAGTACCTCCCGATGTGGGAAGAAGTTATTATAATTGTATGTGTGTTACCGTTTTTTATATTTTTCAGTTGGTGAAAATAAAACCGGTGATGGACGGGCAGCCCGCGGACGGTCTGCATTTAACTAAGGGGGAATGTGGCGCCCTGGACAAGCCAGGGGCCACAGAAAACAACACCCACACACCCCACACTCCCAGCAGGCACACCAAAGTCAGAACACAAAACCCTTGTTGCCTTCCTCCAGGGGCTGATGTTCACACCAGGGGGTGGGCCAGGCGGTTGGTCCCGCCCACCGAGGAGTTCACAGTTTTGGAGGCGGGAAAACAAACAGTTGAGTTTTGGAGGTGAAAGTGGAAGGAAGTAGAGTGGTAGTGGAGCAACTAACTGACAGCGTCCGGATGTGTGGCCCGGGCGATACAGCAAGGTTGGCAGACGGTAGTGACCGTCTGCAGGAGTGACCGATTGGAGTCTACCGTAAGGACCGTGGACGGGCGGTGGATGGGCGGTGGCCCGGCGGTACCGGACCGGTACACAAAGAGAAGTCAGCACCATCTGGCAGGGGCTTACGGACCCTGGCAAGGCTAGGAGTCGCCGTGAATTTGCCAAATTCGTTAGTGAAGGGAACCTCCTGGGTTTCCCAACAGCCAAGTCCCGACAGAAGGCAACAGTCCAACCATGTGAGGGAGACACCGCCACCGCCAAGGCAACCGTTTCTCAGGGCCAGCGCCTGCGGGCAAAAGGGGCTCCTCCGGCCTATATCCAAGCCGGGGAGCGGGTTACCGGTGGGAACCCATTGGAACCATCTACCGTATCTAGGTGCAGGGAAAGGCAGTCACCATCAACCTGCCGGGAGAAAACAACACCGCAGCCGTCTGTGGGACCCATCCATCCAGCCGTGTGTTTTACCGAGAACTGTGTCCTCATCATTGGCTGAGTGAGTACCACCGTGCCGTGCGGCACAGCGCTGCCCCTGTGACCCTGCACCCCGCCAGGCCCCGTAACCCGCCTGCCATCCATCCTTTCCCTATCACCGGGCCCCGGGACAACCAACCCCCTACCCATGGAGGGGAGGAATAACAACCAAGCTGCTCCCTGTCACCGCTCCCGGGATCCCCGTCCAGAGCAGCGGTGGTGTCACCAATATCACCACAACCGTGGGTGGCGTCACGGACAATAATCAAAACCCCCACAATCAAAATCCCCTTTTCTCTCACGGGCGAGGAACGCCGCTCGAGTCCCCAGGATCCGGCCCACCGCTCGAGCCACCACCGAGCAGCAGCAGCCGCAGCCGGACCCGAGCAGTGGGAGAGCGCAGCGTCTCCTCCTCCGCCCGCGACACCAGCGTGGCTTCAAGCCGCTGGGACTCACACAACACAGCACAAGTAGGAAGGACTCACAGAAAGAAACAGCGGTTCTGAAATCCGAACTATCCTGGATTGTCTGGAGCCCATGATAGCGGAGTAGGGCACTCCAGAGGCGGTGACATCTCAGTGAGTAAAGAACTATAACTGCAAACTCTGTGTCGTCCACTCCTTCCTGTGCCCTGCGCTTCTTTAATAGAGTGGACTACTACCCCCCAACCTCCCTGTGGGCCTGCGCTCTGCCTGTAGAGAGCTGTACCAACCCAGCTGCACTACCATCTGCCCTCAGAGGATACCTCTTGCAACTGGCGGCTCCTATTTTAGCCGCACACCACAGGTGGCGTCACAAATAACTACCATAACCCATCATCATCCCCCATTTCTTGACAAGGCCTGGGTCACGGAACCGGACTTAGCTGCTGTGACATCCCACCCCCTACATCGGCCTGGTGACGAGTTACCCCCAAGACCCCATGGGCGCATCACTCGAACTGCCCAATTAGTGACTTCCTTTGGGCTTCAGATCAAGTCCGCGTCCCAAACCGAACTTTATAGACCGGCTGAACCCACTGAACTTCCACGGGTCTGCTCATCTCTAGTTAGCATTACACTCCACACCTTGGTTTAAGAGATAATGCCGATCCCCCACCTCCCCCCACTTCTGTTCGCATTACACTCTCACTGAGAATTTGTACTTGACTTTTTTTAGGCTATTTATTTATCACCTTTTTTTTTTCAGATCAAATGTGAAAAACGAGTGACGGGGAAAACAATATCTCCTCCCCTGAGGGTTTCTGTAAATTCTCATGAGATTATTTTGTATATTGTTTTCTTGCCTGTTCTTGGGAGTTCCCCGCACCCTGACAGATTTATCTGGTGTCAAACGTCTTATAATAGTCATCATTGTATGAGAACTGGTAGCACAAGTTGTTCCATTTTTTGAATACTTTTCGGGCATCGTAGATATAACTGCCTTAATTTCAAATGGGATATGTTTTTTTGATATTACTTTAGGACATTTTAAAGTGTAAAAAAATCCTTTCCTACATTGAAGACTGGACTGCCTGTCCTAAAACATGTCAATAGTGTCCCCATGTCTATTACTATTTCTGGTAGTTCTTCATTTTAAGCTTTCCTCGGCATGCTTCAGCAATGTCCTCCAATGTTGGCCAAACCCATCCATCTGCTTCTCCATCTTGGTCAGGTCTTCTCTGGCACTGAGGTCTTGATTGTTTGTTTGCCGCCCCCGTGCCAGTAGTCGAGCTGCTCGGGTCCGCGGTGGCTCGAGGGGTCTCCAGACCCGGGGGTCGTGTGGCCACTCAAATGAAGGGGGGGTATTTACAGGGATTGTATTAGAGTGCGTGACGCCACCCGTGGTATGTGGTAATTAGGAGTACCACCGCTGCAGTTGGGAGTACCCGGGGATGATGGAATGGGGCAGCCAGGTGTTATGACCCTTCACGGGTAGGGGGAATACCCCGGGGCTCGGTGATGATGAGGGGTAGTGCCGTTGGATGCAAAGGGGTCACTTGTATACTCACTCAGTCCATTAAGCTGACACCGACAACTGGATAAACCAAAGTTCTGGACACCACTGCCGCTGAGGGGAGCTTAGTTCGGGTTCCGTCCCCAATGGTGCTGCCTGGTGATCCGTGACCTGCCTCCTGGCACTAAGTTTACTTCTCTGTTGGTCAAGTATGGAACTTGCCGGGTCCCGCTCCCCACTATGGCTAAGTGTGGGAGCTTGCTGTCAGGATTCACGCTTGGGATTTTCTGGACCGTATATGTGGAAAGTCCTATCCCCCTCGTTGCGCTAGGAACCCGATTTTGGAGCGGGTGGAGAGTGGATCTTGAAGGCTCCGTTCTCGTCGGGTAAATTGTCAGGTTGCCTGAAGCTACTTCCTGACCTAGAGTCCACGTACCCCGTCGTGCCTTGGTCCCAGCCCGGTAATGGTGCACGGCCACCGGCTGTCCTCCTCGACAGATCCGTGCCCCTTACCACGATCCCCTGCGACTGGGGGTCCAGATCCTCTGGGCTCAGACCACCGTCTGCCACCTAGATAGCTTCCTACGAGCCCTGCTCCTGACCTCCTCTCTCTTTCACTTCCAACACACAACTTCCTACTCCTGACACTCCTGACCTCGCCTCTCCAACCCCCCAAGTGGGTGACTCTATTCCACTCAAGCCGTCCACTGATGTGTCTGGTGGGTGTGGTGCAGAGTGTACCTAGGATTTAATTAGCTGATGTAGGCAACACCATATAGTTGGGGACCCATAACCAAGGAGGAGGTGGATACTGCACGGGAGGGCAGATTGCACAATACCCTGTGACAACCTGATAGTCCAGGGGCGTCATATTTGCAAGGCATCATTAAATCTTGAAGATTACCAAAGGATTTTGGGTGGAAATGTAGTGCCTCGTGTCAGAAAGCTGGGTGTATGTCATAAGTCATGGGTCTTCCAGCAGAACAATGACCTCCCAAACACTTCGAGAAGCCCCCAGAAATGGATGGAAACAAAGTCCTGGAGAGTCTGAAGTGGCAGCTATGAGTTCAGATCTAAACCCCATTGACACCTGAGGAGAGATCTTAAAATTGCTGTTGGGAGAAGAAAAGATGCCTTCAAATTTGAGAGACCTGGAGACGTGTATAAAGAAGAGTCTGAAATTCCAAGTGAGAAGAGTAAGAAGCTTGTGGACGGTTATAGGAAATGATTGATTGCAGTTATTTATTCCAAAGGGTAAAGGGTGCAGCCAAATATTAAACTGAGGGAGACAACAATTTGGTTCAGCCAGGATAGCACAGGCTTGATAAAGCCAATGATTGGCTGCAGCGGTTAGGTGACTGAAACAGCGTATAATTGGATGTTCCTCTGGTGACGCATTGTTTTTAGTCACCTGACTGCTGCAGACAATCTTTGGAGTTCCATGAAATCTGAATATTGGCCTCGCTTCTAGGTCTACCAGAATGGACAGAACTGGTTTCAGAAGAGTATTTTATAGTCTATACCTAAAAAAAAGAATTAATTCAGGACAACTTGTTCTTTATGTTTAATTTTGACGTCAATCTGTTTCTTTTTCATTAGTTTATTTATATGGTTAAGTGTGAGTTTTTGACATCATGATACTGCAAGAGGGATGGTTATGCTTGACGGCCAAGGAAAAATGGGAAAAAAATTGGGAAGGACCTTCTTGGTGACCAAGTGTCACATCATGTATAGGAACAGGCTCAGGGCTAGCTCTTACCTTACCATCTGGACCATGCACTTTAGGCCTCCAACACACATCCGTTAAACACGTGCGTGTTTGGTCCGTTTCCGTATATACCGGAGACACGGACAACCGTGCACCAATGTTAGGCTATGTTTGAGGTCCCACGTGCATTATTCCATGAGGTCCGTGTGTCCGTGTAGTGATCCGTATGTGTTTCCGTTTTGCACGGAAGCATGTCCGTTTTCTGCACGGAACACGCACACACGTCAGTTATGTTTCACACGCACACACGGACATTCCACACGCACACACGGCTAGCATACGCAATTCACACAGATGCCACACAAACCATAAAAACGGACTCAAAAACGGGACACGGACCCGAAAAAACGGACCGTAACACACATGCATGTGTTTTCACGGATGTGTGTTGGAGGCCTTAAACGTAGTTTTTTCCTTTAGGCACATTAGGGTTAATGCTTCCTCTGGTGAATTAGCAGACTGTCTCAGCTGGCAGCAGTTAAACTACTTCTAGCCGGTATTTAAGCCCTCTGCCTCCTGGCCTTGTTGCTGGTTATTCTATTCAGTTAGGAGCTAGCCTGGGAGCAGAGAGGACATCTTGTTTCTACTGCTGCTATCTGCTGTGTTTGTAAGTTGTTTCTACTACTTCCCTTTTTTTGTATCCTTAGCTGTACACCTTATGTGACGCCCCTGGACTATCAGGTCGTCACAGGGTACTGCACAAGCTGCCCTTCCGTGCAGTATTCCGCCTCCCTCTTGGTTCTGGGTCCCTAACTAAATGGTGTTGCCTCCAACATCAAATCAAATCTAGATACACACTGCACCACACCCACCAGACCCACCAGTGGACGGGTTAAGTGGAATAGAGTCGCCCACCTGGGGGCTCAGGGAGGTGAGGAGTGTAGTCAGTGTAGAGAGTCTGTGAGTGGAGAGAGGTTGGGAAGTAGCCTTCGAGCTGTGTGGAACTCAGAGGAAGTCGGGAGTGGTGATTCCTGAAGGAACTATCTAGGGTGCAGACGGTGGTCTGGGCCTAGAGGAGTCGGACCCCCGGTCGCAGGGGATTGTGGCGAGATGCTCGGACCTATCGAGGAGGACAGCCGGCAGACTAGCACTATCACCGGTCCGGGTCCAAAGGCACGACGGGGTATACGGACCCTAGGTCGGGGAGTAGCTTCAGGCAACCCGGCAATTCACCTGAGGAGAACGGAGCCTTTATGATCTGTTCCCACCTACTCCAGAATCGGGGCATTAGCGCAACGAGGGGGATAGGACTTCCCAATCCAAAACGGTCCAGAAAATCCCAAGCGTGAGCGCTGAGAGCAAGTTCCCACACTTAGCCATAGTAGGTAGTGGGGCCCGGCTAGTTCCAAGCTACCGGGCCATCAAGTTGAAGTCAAACTAAGTGCCAGGAGGCAGGTCACAGATCACCAGGCAGCACCATTGGGGACGGGACCCGGACGAGCTCCCCTCAGCGGCAGCGGTACCCAGAGACTTGGTTTACCCGGTTGACAGTGTCTGTTTATGAACTGAGTGAGTACGAGAGTGACCCCTTCATCCCATGGCACCCCCTCACCGAGTCCTGGGGCATTCCCCCTACCCGTGGAGGGTTACAACACCTTGCTTCCCCACTTCATCACCCCGGGTACTCCCAACGGCAGCGGCGGTACTCCCTAAATTACCGTGCACCACGGGTGGCATCACGAACTATACATCAACTCCCCTGTAAATACTCCTTTTCATTCGAGTGGCCGTACGACTCCTGGGTCCGGAGATCTTCGAGCCACAGAGAACCCGGATCCGAGCAGCTCGGCTGCTTCCACGGGGGCGGCACACTTACGTTATTCCATGGTGCAGCTTTTAGGTGTGTTTGAGCTTTTGTTTAACCACGTCTATTGTTCTGTGTTGGTGGGGTTTTTGGGAGATCCATCTGTGTCAATCCCCTGGGTGGTGGGAACATAGTTGTTAGTGCCAGGACATCAGACAGGGCCACGTTGGAGGCTCAACACTGACTACCATTAATTCTACCTTCGGGAAAAGGAATAGCTCAGGGTCCCCAGTCTTAGGGTCAGACGAGGAGACCTGTACCATCTTCTCTTCCCGTTACACTAAGTGATAGAGTATTTAACTCCCCGAGAACTAATTTTGCTCACAATTTTACCGGTCTGACAGCTACTTCTGGTCCCAGGAACTGTGGGCAGAGGAGATCCGGACCACAAAGATCACACAGTAACTGCACATACATGTTCAGATGTTGTCAAGTTTTATTTTTAGCAGAAGGTTCTCATCAGTGATAGCAAATGTTGATCACATATGGATGAGGCATAAGCTGACCACAACCATCAGTCCAAACCAAACCATGGGTAAGATGCCAGGGACAGCTCCGCTGTTACAAAGATCCGTATCACAGCATTGTCGCACAGAAGTCCCAACGGTTGTGTTGCACCGGTTCTTCACAAGACAACCTTTAGTCTTCGCTAGGCTTTCACCTGTAAAGGTAACGCAGGGCTGAGTAAAAAAACAGCAAACACAATGTAGTTGTCTCCTCCAGCAAACAATCCTATACACATAATTAGCTCAGAGGGAGCAGGAGTTGATAAATCTCCATCTTGGAGCCTCCCGGTAAGTACTGCAGCTTTGCTACTATTCATCTTATTAAACTCTGAGCTGAAGGACCCAAGAATAGGCCTTAAATGTCTAAGAAGTGCAAAAAATCCTTTGGTTTCCAAGCTGAATAGATTGGAGTCCAAAGGGATGCATGTTCTTTTAGACAAATTGGGAAAAAGAATTGGATAACATGTCAAAAACGGGACATAGCTACACCCATATATTGTCCACCTCCTACCACCTTCGGGAAACTAATGATGAGATCTTATTCATGCCTCCACCGCATTCCTCCATGGGTATCTAGTGATGGATATGTTCATCAGGGAACTAGGCTCCATGTTTTGTGTTCCTGTCTCATTATCTAACAATTGTGGACCTCACTTCTCTCTACTTTCATCTAGTCAATGTCTAACATCTCTGAGATCTCGGTGTTGTCTAAACTATCAAGATCACTCTCTTTGAGGATTTCCTTTAACACTTTTTTATGACAACTAAGTGAACCCCATGTCACCTTTGAGAGATGAATGGGTTTGGATTATGCCAGAACTAATAGTCCTTAGTGACATGGTCAACCCTGATTCTTACTCATTCCATACTATATTACTTCCTTAGGATGTCATCTAGAAACTCCCGGAGTTTAACATTGGCCTAACGGGACAATGAAACCTTTCTGTCATAAGAAGTCAAATTGGCCAACCCTGATTCTCATAAATTAGTCCAGGCCAACCACCTATCTAACCTCCGGTGTCACCGTGTGTCACGTCTCCTGTGATATCTTTGATGGAACAAATATTCCATTTAATAAACATTCCATTTATAGGCAATAATTAACCAACGTCTTTCCTACTATCTTTGATTTTCTCATCCTTTGCTACATAAATATTAATATCTATTAACTGTCAATTTTTTTGAGCCTTAAAATCTTGAAAGTAAACATACATATAGGTAAAAAAAGACACCTACCTAGTTGTTTCTCAATCCTGAAACAGGATTCACCGTTGTTGCATTCCTTCTCATCCAAAGAATCGCAGAACTCATCACATGAATAACACTTCAGAGCAGAACCTGTATATAGAGACAATCGTGTCACCTCCTCCTCACACTACTACACCATGACCTGTATACACAGCACAGTGCACACAGCAGTGTAATCTCCTCCTCACACTACTACACCAGGACCTGTATACACAGCACAGTGCACACAGCAGTGTCATCTCCTCCTCACACTACTACACCATGACCTGTATACACAGCACACTGCACACAGCAGTGTCACCTCCTCCTCACACTACTACACCATGACCTGTATACACAGCACAGTGCACACAGCAGTGTCATCTCCTCCTCACACTACTACACCATGACCTGTATACACAGCACAGTGCACACAGCAGTGTCATCTCCTCCTCACACTACTACACCATGGCCTGTATACACAGCACAGTGCACACAGCAGTGTCATCTCCTCCTCACACTACTACACCATGACCTGTATACACAGCACAGTGCACACAGCAGTGTCACCTCCTCCTCACACTACTACACCATGACCTGTATACACAGCACAGTGCACACAGCAGTGTCATCTCCTCACACTACTACACCATGACCTGTATACACAGCACAGTGCACACAGCAGTGTCATCTCCTCCTCACACTACTAAACCATGACCTGTATACACAGCACAGTGCACACAGCAGTGTCACCTCCTCCTCACACTACTACACCATGACCTGTATACACAGCACAGTGCACACAGCAGTGTCATCTCCTCCTCACACTACTACACCATGACCTGTATACACAGCACAGTGCACACAGCAGTGTCACCTCCTCCTCACACTACTACACCATGACCTGTATACACAGCACAGTGCACACAGCAGTGTCACCTCCTCCTCACACTACTACAGCATGACCTGTATACACAGCACAGTGCACACAGCAGTGTCACCTCCTCCTCACACTACTACAGCATGACCTGTATACACAGCACAGTGCACACAGCAGTGTCATCTCCTCCTCACACTACTACACCATGACCTGTATACACAGCACAGTGCACACAGCAGTGTCACCTCCTCCTCACACTACTACAGCATGACCTGTATACACAGCACAGTGCACACAGCAGTGTCATCTCCTCCTCACACTACTACACCATGACCTGTATACACAGCACAGTGCACACAGCAGTGTCATCTCCTCCTCACACTACTACACCATGACCTGTATACACAGCACAGTGCACACAGCAGTGTCATCTCCTCCTCACACTACTACACCATGACCTGTATACACAGCACAGTGCACACAGCAGTGTCATCTCCTCCTCACACTACTACACCATGACCTGTATACACAGCACAGTGCACACAGCAGTGTCATCTCCTCCTCACACTACTACACCATGACCTGTATACACAGCACAGTGCACACAGCAGTGTCATCTCCTCCTCACACTACTACACCATGACCTGTATACACAGCACAGTGCACACAGCAGTGTCATCTCCTCCTCACACTACTACACCATGACCTGTATACACAGCACAGTGCACACAGCAGTGTCATCTCCTCCTCACACTACTAAACCATGACCTGTATACACAGCACAGTGCACACAGCAGTGTCACCTCCTCCTCACACTACTACACCATGACCTGTATACACAGCACAGTGCACACAGCAGTGTCATCTCCTCCTCACACTACTACACCATGACCTGTATACACAGCACAGTGCACACAGCAGTGTCACCTCCTCCTCACACTACTACACCATGACCTGTATACACAGCACAGTGCACACAGCAGTGTCACCTCCTCCTCACACTACTACAGCATGACCTGTATACACAGCACAGTGCACACAGCAGTGTCACCTCCTCCTCACACTACTACAGCATGACCTGTATACACAGCACAGTGCACACAGCAGTGTCATCTCCTCCTCACACTACTACACCATGACCTGTATACACAGCACAGTGCACACAGCAGTGTCACCTCCTCCTCACACTACTACAGCATGACCTGTATACACAGCACAGTGCACACAGCAGTGTCATCTCCTCCTCACACTACTACACCATGACCTGTATACACAGCACAGTGCACACAGCAGTGTCATCTCCTCCTCACACTACTACACCATGACCTGTATACACAGCACAGTGCACACAGCAGTGTCATCTCCTCCTCACACTACTACACCATGACCTGTATACACAGCACAGTGCACACAGCAGTGTCATCTCCTCCTCACACTACTACACCATGACCTGTATACACAGCACAGTGCACACAGCAGTGTCATCTCCTCCTCACACTACTACACCATGACCTGTATACACAGCACAGTGCACACAGCAGTGTCATCTCCTCCTCACACTACTACACCATGACCTGTATACACAGCACAGTGCACACAGCAGTGTCATCATCTCCTCACACTACTACACCATGACCTGTATACACAGCACAGTGCACACAGCAGTGTCATCTCCTCCTCACACTACTACATCATGACCTGTATACACAGCACAGTGCACACAGCAGTGTCACCTCCTCCTCACACTACACCATGACCTGTATACACAGCACAGTGCACACAGCAGTGTCATCTCCTCCTCACACTATTACACCATGACCTGTATACACAGCACAGTGCACACAGCAGTGTCATCTCCTCCTCACACTATTACACCATGACCTGTATACACAGCACAGTGCACACAGCAGTGTCACCTCCTCCTCACACTATTACACCATGACCTGTATACACAGCACAGTGCACACAGCAGTGTCATCTCCTCCTCACACTACTACATCATGACCTGTATACACAGCACAGTGCACACAGCAGTGTCATCTCCTCCTCACACTACTACACCATGACCTGTATACACAGCACAGTGCACACAGCAGTGTCACCTCCTCCTCACACTACTACACCATGACCTGTATACACAGCACAGCGCACACAGCAGTGTCATCTCCTCCTCACACTACTACACCATGACCTGCATACACAGCACAGTGCACACAGCAGTGTCATCTCCTCCTCATACTACTACACCATGACCTGTATACACAGCACAGTGCACACAGCAGTGTCACCTCCTCCTCACACTACTACACCATGACCTGTATACACAGCACAGTGCACACAGCAGTGTCATCTCCTCCTCACACTACTACACCATGACCTGTATACACAGCACAGTGCACACAGCAGTGTCATCTCCTCCTCATACTACTACACCATGACCTGTATACACAGCACAGTGCACACAGCATTGTCATCTCCTCCTCATACTACTACACCATGACCTGTATACACAGCACAGTGCACACAGCAGTGTCATCTCCTCCTCATACTACTACACCATGACCTGTATACACAGCACAGTGCACACAGCAGTGTCATCTCCTCCTCATACTACTACACCATGACCTGTATACACAGCACAGTGCACACAGCAGTGTCATCTCCTCCTCATACTACTACACCATGACCTGTATCCACAGCACAGTGCACACAGCAGTGTCATCTCCTCCTCACACTACTACACCATGACCTGTATACACAGCACAGTGCACACAGCAGTGTCATCTCCTCCTCCTCACACTACTACACCATGACCTGTATACACAGCACAGTGCACACAGCAGTGTCATCTCCTCCTCATACTACTACACCATGACCTGTATACACAGCACAGTGCACACAGCAGTGTCATCTCCTCCTCACACTACTACACCATGACCTGTATACACAGCACAGTGCACACAGCAGTGTCATCTCCTCCTCACACTACTACACCATGACCTGTATACACAGCACAGTGCACACAGCAGTGTCATCTCCTCCTCACACTACTACACCATGACCTGTATACACAGCACAGTGCACGCAGCAGTGTCATCTCCTCCTCACACTACTACACCATGACCTGTATACACAGCACAGTGCACACAGCAGTGTCATCTCCTCCTCACACTACTACACCATGACCTGTATACACAGCACAGTGCACACAGCAGTGTCATCTCCTCCTCACACTACTACGCCATGACCTGTATACACAGCACAGTGCACACAGCAGTGTCATCTCCTCCTCACACTACCACGCCATGACCTGTATACACAGCACAGTGCACACAGCAGTGTCACCTCCTCCTCATACTACTACACCATGACCTGTATACACAGCACAGTGCACACAGCAGTGTCACCTCCTCCTCACACTGCTACACCATGACCTGTATACACAGCACAGTGCACACAGCAGTGTCATCTCCTCCTCACACTACTACACCATGACCTGTATACACAGCACAGTGCACACAGCAGTGTCATCTCCTCCTCACACTACTACACCATGACCTGTATACACAGCACAGTGCACACAGCAGTGTCATCTCCTCCTCACACTACTACGCCATGACCTGTATACACAGCACAGTGCACACAGCAGTGTCATCTCCTCCTCACACTACTACGCCATGACCTGTATACACAGCACAGTGCACACAGCAGTGTCACCTCCTCCTCATACTACTACACCATGACCTGTATACACAGCACAGTGCACACAGCAGTGTCACCTCCTCCTCACACTGCTACACCATGACCTGTATACACAGCACAGTGCACACAGCAGTGTCATCTCATCCTCACACTACTACACCATGACCTGTATACACAGCACAGTGCACACAGCAGTGTCACCTCCTCCTCACACTACTACACCATGACCTGTATACACAGCACAGTGCACACAGCAGTGTCATCTCCTCCTCATACTACTACACCATGACCTGTATACACAGCACAGTGCACACAGCAGTGTCACCTCCTCCTCACACTGCTACACCATGACCTGTATACACAGCACAGTGCACACAGCAGTGTCACCTCCTCCTCACACTACTACACCATGACCTGTATACACAGCACAGTGCACACAGCAGTGTCATCTCCTCCTCATACTACTACACCATGACCTGCATACACAGCACAGTGCACACAGCAGTGTCATCTCCTCCTCACACTACTACACCATGACCTGTATCCACAGCACAGTGCACACAGCAGTGTCATCTCCTCCTCACACTACTACACCATGACCTGTATACACAGCACAGTGCACACAGCAGTGTCACCTCCTCCTCACACTACTACACCATGACCTGTATACACAGCACAGTGCACACAGCAGTGTCATCTCCTCCTCCTCACACTACTACACCATGACCTGTATACACAGCACAGTGCACACAGCAGTGTCATCTCCTCCTCATACTACTACACCATGACCTGTATACACAGCACAGTGCACACAGCAGTGTCATCTCCTCCTCACACTACTACACCATGACCTGTATACACAGCACAGTGCACACAGCAGTGTCATCTCCTCCTCACACTACTACACCATGACCTGTATACACAGCACAGTGCACACAGCAGTGTCATCTCCTCCTCACACTACTACACCATGACCTGTATACACAGCACAGTGCACACAGCAGTGTCATCTCCTCCTCACACTACTACGCCATGACCTGTATACACAGCACAGTGCACACAGCAGTGTCATCTCCTCCTCACACTACTACGCCATGACCTGTATACACAGCACAGTGCACACAGCAGTGTCACCTCCTACTCATACTACTACACCATGACCTGTATACACAGCACAGTGCACACAGCAGTGTCACCTCCTCCTCACACTGCTACACCATGACCTGTATACACAGCACAGTGCACACAGCAGTGTCATCTCATCCTCACACTACTACACCATGACCTGTATACACAGCACAGTGCACACAGCAGTGTCACCTCCTCCTCACACTACTACACCATGACCTGTATACACAGCACAGTGCACACAGCAGTGTCATCTCCTCCTCACACTACTACACCATGACCTGTATACACAGCACAGTGCACACAGCAGTGTCACCTCCTCCTCACACTGCTACACCATGACCTGTATACACAGCACAGTGCACACAGCAGTGTCACCTCCTCCTCACACTACTTCACCATGACCTGTATACACAGCACAGTGCACACAGCAGTGTCATCTCCTCCTCATACTACTACACCATGACCTGTATACACAGCACAGTGCACACAGCAGTGTCACCTCCTCCTCACACTACTACACCATGACCTGTATACACAGCACAGTGCACACAGCAGTGTCATCTCCTCCTCACACTACTACACCATGACCTGTATACACAGCACAGTGCACACAGCAGTGTCACCTCCTCCTCACACTACTACACCATGACTTGTATACACAGCACAGTGCACACAGCAGTGTCATCTCCTCCTCACACTACTACACCATGACTTGTATACACAGCACAGTGCACACAGCAGTGTCATCTCTTCCTCACACTACTACACCATGACCTGTATACACAGCACAGTGCACACAGCAGTGTCATCTCCTCCTCACACTACTACACCATGACCTGTATACACAGCACAGTGCACACAGCAGTGTCATCTCCTCCTCACACTACTACACCATGACCTGTATACACAACACAGTGCACACAGCAGTGTCATCTCCTCCTCACACTACTACGCCATGACCTGTATACACAGCACAGTGCACACAGCAGTGTCATCTCCTCCTCACACTACTACACCATGACCTGTATACACAGCACAGTGCACACAGCAGTGTCACCTCCTCCTCACACTACTACACAATGACCTGTATACACAGCACAGTGCACACAGCAGTGTCCCCTCCTCCTCACACTACTACACCATGACCTGTATACACAGCACAGTGTACACAGCAGTGTCATCTCCTCCTCACACTACTACACCATGACCTGTATACACAGCACAGTGCACACAGCAGTGTCCCCTCCTCCTCACACTATTACACAATGACCTGTATACACAGCACAGTGCACACAGCAGTATCATCTCTTCACACTACTACACCATGACCTGTATACACAGCACAGTGCACACAGCAGTATCATCTCTTCACACTACTACACCATGACCTGTATACACAGCACAGTGCACACAGCAGTGTCCCCTCCTCCTCACACTACTACACCATGACATGTATACACAGCACAGTGCACACAGCAGTGTCATCTCCTCCTCACACTACTACACCATGACTTGTATACACAGCACAGTGCACACAGCAGTGTCACCTCCTCCTCACACTACTACACCATGACCTGTATACACAGCACAGTGCACACAGCAGTATCATCTCCTCCTCACACTACTACACCATGACCTGTATACACAGCACAGTGCACACAGCAGTGTCATCTCCTCCTCATACTACTACACCATGACCTGCATACACAGCACAGTGCACACAGCAGTGTCATCTCCTCCTCATACTACTATACCATGACCTGTATCCACAGCACAGTGCACACAGCAGTGTCATCTCCTCCTCACACTACTACACCATGACCTGTATACACAGCACAGTGCACACAGCAGTGTCACCTCCTCCTCACACTACTACACCATGACCTGTATACACAGCACAGTGCACACAGCAGTATCATCTCCTCCTCACACTACTACACCATGACCTGTATACACAGCACAGTGCACACAGCAGTGTCATCTCCTCCTCATACTACTACACCATGACCTGCATACACAGCACAGTGCACACAGCAGTGTCATCTCCTCCTCATACTACTACACCATGACCTGTATCCACAGCACAGTGCACACAGCAGTGTCATCTCCTCCTCACACTACTACACCATGACCTGTATACACAGCACAGTGCACACAGCAGTGTCACCTCCTCCTCACACTACTACACCATGACCTGTATACACAGCACAGTGCACACAGCAGTATCATCTCCTCCTCACACTACTACACCATGACCTGTATACACAGCACAGTGCACACAGCAGTGTCATCTCCTCCTCATACTACTACACCATGACCTGCATACACAGCACAGTGCACACAGCAGTGTCATCTCCTCCTCATACTACTACACCATGACCTGTATCCACAGCACAGTGCACACAGCAGTGTCATCTCCTCCTCACACTACTACACCATGACCTGTATACACAGCACAGTGCACACAGCAGTGTCACCTCCTCCTCACACTACTACACCATGACCTGTATACACAGCACAGTGCACACAGCAGTGTCATCTCCTCCTCCTCACACTACTACACCATGACCTGTATACACAGCACAGTGCACACAGCAGTGTCATCTCCTCCTCATACTACTACACCATGACCTGTATACACAGCACAGTGCACACAGCAGTGTCATCTCCTCCTCACACTACTACACCATGACCTGTATACACAGCACAGTGCACACAGCAGTGTCATCTCCTCCTCACACTACTACACCATGACCAGTATACACAGCACAGTGCACACAGCAGTGTCATCTCCTCCTCACACTACTACACCATGACCTGTATACACAGCACAGTGCACACAGCAGTGTCATCTCCTCCTCACACTACTACACCATGACCTGTATACACAGCACAGTGCACACAGCAGTGTCATCTCCTCCTCACACTACTACGCCATGACCTGTATACACAGCACAGTGCACACAGCAGTGTCATCTCCTCCTCACACTACTACGCCATGACCTGTATACACAGCACAGTGCACACAGCAGTGTCACCTCCTCCTCATACTACTACACCATGACCTGTATACACAGCACAGTGCACACAGCAGTGTCACCTCCTCCTCACACTGCTACACCATGACCTGTATACACAGCACAGTGCACACAGCAGTGTCATCTCATCCTCACACTACTACACCATGACCTGTATACACAGCACAGTGCACACAGCAGTGTCACCTCCTCCTCACACTACTACACCATGACCTGTATACACAGCACAGTGCACACAGCAGTGTCACCTCCTCCTCACACTGCTACACCATGACCTGTATACACTGCACAGTGCACACAGCAGTGTCATCTCCTCCTCATACTACTACACCATGACCTGTATACACTGCACAGTGCACACAGCAGTGTCATCTCCTCCTCATACTACTACACCATGACCTGTATACACTGCACAGTGCACACAGCAGTGTCACCTCCTCCTCACACTACTACACCATGACCTGTATACACAGCACAGTGCACACAGCAGTGTCACCTCCTCCTCACACTACTACACCATGACCTGTATACACAGCACAGTGCACACAGCAGTGTCACCTCCTCCTCACACTGCTACACCATGACCTGTATACACAGCACAGTGCACACAGCAGTGTCACCTCCTCCTCACACTACTACACCATGACCTGTATACACTGCACAGTGCACACAGCAGTGTCATCTCCTCCTCATACTACTACACCATGACCTGTATACACAGCACAGTGCACACAGCAGTGTCACCTCCTCCTCACACTACTACACCATGACCTGTATACACAGCACAGTGCACACAGCAGTGTCATCTCCTCCTCACACTACTACACCATGACCTGTATACACAGCACAGTGCACACAGCAGTGTCATCTCCTCCTCACACTACTACACCATGACCTGTATACACAGCACAGTGCACACAGCAGTGTCACCTCCTCCTCACACTACTACACCATGACTTGTATACACAGCACAGTGCACACAGCAGTGTCATCTCCTCCTCACACTACTACACCATGACTTGTATACACAGCACAGTGCACACAGCAGTGTCATCTCTTCCTCACACTACTACACCATGACCTGTATACACAGCACAGTGCACACAGCAGTGTCATCTCCTCCTCACACTACTACACCATGACCTGTATACACAACACAGTGCACACAGCAGTGTCATCTCCTCCTCACACTACTACACCATGACCTGTATACACAACACAGTGCACACAGCAGTGTCATCTCCTCCTCACACTACTACGCCATGACCTGTATACACAGCACAGTGCACACAGCAGTGTCATCTCCTCCTCACACTACTACACCATGACCTGTATACACAGCACAGTGCACACAGCAGTGTCATCTCCTCCTCACACTGCTACACCATGACCTGTATACACAGCACAGTGCACACAGCAGTGTCACCTCCTCCTCACACTACTACACCATGACCTGTATACACAGCACAGTGCACACAGCAGTGTCATCTCCTCCTCACACTACTACGCCATGACCTGTATACACAGCACAGTGCACACAGCAGTGTCATCTCCTCCTCACACCACTACACCATGACCTGTATACACAGCACAGTGCACACAGCAGTGTCATCTCCTCCTCACACTACTACACCATGACCTGTATACACAGCACAGTGCACACAGCAGTGTCACCTCCTCCTCACACTACTACACAATGACCTGTATACACAGCACAGTGCACACAGCAGTGTCCCCTCCTCCTCACACTACTACACCATGACCTGTATACACAGCACAGTGTACACAGCAGTGTCATCTCCTCCTCACACTACTACACCATGACCTGTATACACAGCACAGTGCACACAGCAGTGTCCCCTCCTCCTCACACTATTACACAATGACCTGTATACACAGCACAGTGCACACAGCAGTGTCCCCTCCTCCTCACACTATTACACAATGACCTGTATACACAGCACAGTGCACACAGCAGTATCATCTCTTCACACTACTACACCATGACCTGTATACACAGCACAGTGCACACAGCAGTATCATCTCTTCACACTACTACACCATGACCTGTATACACAGCACAGTGCACACAGCAGTGTCATCTCCTCCTCACACTACTACACCATGACCTGTATACACAGCACAGTGCACACAGCAGTGTCATCTCCTCCTCACACTACTACACCATGACCTGTATACACAGCACAGTGCACACAGCAGTGTCATCTCCTCCTCACACTACTACACCATGACATGTATACGCAGCACAGTGCACACATCAGTGTCATCTCCTCCTCACACTACTACACCATGACCTGTATACACAGCACCGTGCACACAGCAGTGTCATCTCCTCCTCACACTACTACACCATGACCTGTATACACAGCACAGTGCACACAGCAGTGTCATCTCCTCCTCACACTACTACACCATGACCTGTATACACAGCACAGTGCACACAGCAGTATCATCTCCTCCTCACACTACTACACCATGACCTGTATACACAGCACAGTGCACACAGCAGTGTCATCTCCTCCTCACACTACTACACCATGACCTGTATACACAGCACAGTGCACACAGCAGTGTCATCTCCTCCTCACACTACTACACCATGACATGTATACACAGCACAGTGCACACAGCAGTGTCATCTCCTCCTCACACTACTACACCATGACCTGTATACACAGCACAGTGCACACAGCAGTGTCATCTCCTCCTCACACTACTACACCATGACCTGTATACACAGCACAGTGCACACAGCAGTGTCATCTCCTCCTCACATTACTACACCATGACCTGTATACACAGCACAGTGCACACAGCAGTGTCATCTCCTCCTCACACTACTACACCATGACCTGTATACACAGCACAGTGCACACAGCAGTGTCATCTCCTCCTCACACTACTACACCATGACCTGTATACACAGCACAGTGCACACAGCAGTGTCATCTCCTCCTCACACTACTACACCATGACCTGTATACACAGCACAGTGCACACAGCAGTGTCATCTCCTCCTCACATTACTACACCATGACCTGTATACACAGCACAGTGCACACAGCAGTGTCATCTCCTCCTCACATTACTACACCATGACCTGTATACACAGCACAGTGCACACAGCAGTGTCATCTCCTCCTCACATTACTACACCATGACCTGTATACACAGCACAGTGCACACAGCAGTGTCATCTCCTCCTCACACTACTACACCATGACCTGTATACACAGCACAGTGCACACAGCAGTGTCATCTCCTCCTCACACTACTACACCATGACCTGTATACACAGCACAGTGCACACAGCAGTGTCATCTCCTCCTCACATTACTACACCATGACCTGTATACACAGCACAGTGCACACAGCAGTGTCATCTCCTCCTCACACTACTACACCATGACCTGTATACACAGCACAGTGCACACAGCAGTGTCACCTCCTCACACTACTACACCATAACATTATACACAGCACAGTGCACACAGCAGTGTCATCTCCTTCTCACACTACTACACCATGACCTGTATACATAGATTCCTTACCTATATGAATGCTTAGGTAAATATATAAAATAATGGCCGTGTATCTTGTATTCATATTTTTCTCCCTTTTTCTCCTTCGATCTCCTCTGGTGTGATCTTCTTGTATAGATTGCAGTCACCTCACTCCATGGGTTCATAGATTCTGGGGAGTGACCATCTAGATCTATGCCAATGATCAGGATCCACAAGCTGCGCTGGTTATTGCTCAATAATAGATGCAACAATTAATCTGCTCAGCGTAATAATGAATGTTCACTGATTAAAATTAACTGTGAAAGTGAGGGAAAGAACGGGGGCAAATACTTTATGGGTTTCACTTTTTCTCCACCTTGGAAGTTTCTCCAGCTCACCCAAAAAGTCCAAGTTAGTTCAGGTGCACGGGGCTCCATTCTGATCAGACGTGTGTAGCGAATATGAAAAAGGAAGAGATTCGTTCCAGCTCCTTAGGATAAAACTCTAAAGTTTTATTACAATATGAATGTAATTCCACGGCACTCAAGAATAGAAAAATCACAAAAGACTAAAAAAAAAACGCGTTTCGATCCTACTCAAGCTCTGCATAAGATCGCAGGGGCTCGACCGAAACGCATCACTTTTTTCCATTTTTGAGTGCCATGGAATCTTAACCAATAAATAAAGCTTTTGAATTTTATCCCAAGGAGTTGGAAGAAGTTCCTTTTGGGTATTTTTATAATTTTTTTTTTTTAACCCTTTCCCATCACTGTAAAATCTTTTTGAAGCGAATTACAAAAAAACCTCTGATGCTCCAAATTCGAAATTTATAAAAAAATTTAGGCAAATTTATTTCTACTTGAGCCGATTTTCTCATCTCTATTTTTTACAATAGTGACTGGTCAATGGTCAAAAAAGAACGAGAACTCACAGCTATCAAAATCAAAAAAGCTCTTATGTTTACGGGGAATCCCTCGGTCTCCGTTAGGTTTGACGATCATTCATAACCAGTGAAGATGAGTCTTGGTTCATCATTGTCCTCAACTGGTTTGTGATCCATATCGGCTTGTGTGATAATCCACGGAGAACCCATAGAATCTCAATGAGACTAAATTCCATGTACTTCGTATTTGATGTGTATGAGGATTCCGGCCGGTTGCACCTTCCTCTCACTTTCGCCAGTTGCATAAAACAGCCTCAGTGATGTCACTGGTTCCAGTATGGGAGCCTAAATGCGTTGGCTTGTCGTAATATTGCTCTTCATTGCTTCCCATATTTTGTATTTCCAGTTTTTGGATTTCTTTATTCTTCAGGAATACGTAACAGACATAAAAGTGGTGGTCAAAGAGGACCTGTCAATAGTGTTCATATTTTGCTCTTATTTCATTCCCCTTGTTGAAGATTCCGCTTTTTGCTTTTTTTTTTGCCAAACGGTTCTAGAGATAGGAGCCTTTTTATTGAGTGCAAATTTTTATGGTGTTTTACAAAGGGGGCTGTGATCACAGGGAAAACATACAGAGCAGCCTGCCTAAAACACGCCCTCATATAATCTCATAAGTCACACCTCATTGGTAAAGACCATAAGAAGCAGCAATAAATACAAAGGCCCATATCTTTTGAACCTTATGGCGGAAACAAACATTCCTCACCAGGTTGTTTTTGGCGCCATTTTCTCCTATTTAAAGGAATTGTCCAGGACTTTGAAATTGATAACCTTACTTTAAGATAGGTCATCAATATCAGATCAGTGGAGGGATAAACACCGAGAAACCACACTAATCAACATTTTACAAAGTTTCGGTCCAGCTTGAAGAGTCTACAAAGCCGGAACACCACAGCGCCGTATACTAAGCCTTGGCCATTCTTGGGTACTCCTCCTTTTTTTTTACAATATGCCATGGTCGTTCTTGGGTACCCCTTTCTTTATAATATGACGTGGTCATTCTTGGGTACTCCATTTTTTACAATATGCCGCGGTCGTTCTTGGGTACCCCTTTTTTTACAATATGCCGTGGTCGTTCTTGGGTACCCCCTTTTTTTTAGAATATGCCATGGTGGTTCTTGGGTACTCCTTTTTATAATATGCCGTGGTCGTTTTTGGGTGCTCGCCTTTGTACAATATGCTGTGGCCGGTCTTGGGTTCTCCACTTTTTACAATATGCCATGGCCGGTCTTCGGTACTCAATTTTTACAATTAGAACAACAATTGATACAAAAAGGCACCAGGGTTCAGGATGATAAATAACAACTTGGCATGGACCTTGATTAGTGCGAATAATATAAATTTTATTATACATGGGGTGAAAAAACACATTTAAAATCATTTAAAAACAGACATACACAATACTGTTTCCTGCATGGTTCAAACCTGGCACATGTTCAATAATTCAGGGAAAACATATATAATCCAAGATGAAGAATGGACTCTGTCCCCTAGGGAACTCTAAGTACTCTATATATGCATCCCATATACAATCAAGTGTGCCTGCATTGCACCTACTGGTTTTGAAAAGCCCGAAGACTACTATGTCTATGACTATGTCTGTTTTTAAATGATTTTAAATGTGTTTTTTCACCCCATGTATAATAAAATTTATATTATTCGCACTAATCAAGGTCCATGCCAAGTTGTTATTTATCATCCTGAACCCTGGTGCCTTTTTGTATCAATTGTTGTTCCAATGTTTTGTTAGATACTTGGCACAGTGGTTTTCATATTATTCATTGGTGGTGCTGAGGCTCTCTTTTTGAGGCAATTTTTACAATTAGCCGTGGCCATTCTTGGGTACTCCTTTTTTTACAATATGTTGTGGTCGTTCTTGGGTATTCCATTCTTTACAATTGCCGTGGCCGTTCTTGAGTGCTCCATTTTTTTCCAGTCCGGACTCCATGAGAGGGCTATGATTTTGGTTGGACGACAATTCTGTTACGGCAGCACCTTTTGATGAACTCTACGACTCATTACAAGTTGTTGTGTCCTTCTTTACGCATTTCCTTCTGTGCTGATTCTTGTACGTGGATGCTCCACAGTCTCTGTTGGGTCACTCTGCCCTTTTTTCCATACAGTTTCTCCGCATCCCTTAAGGGGGCTTTACACGCTACGATATATATCACTAGCGATATCGCTAGCGAGCGTACCCGCCCCCGACGTTTGTGGGTCTCGAGCAAATCGCTGCCCGTGGCGCACAATATCATTAGTCCCCGTCACACGGACTTACCTGCCTAGCGACGTCGCTGTGGCCGGCGAACTCCCTCCTTTCTAAGGGGGTGGTTCGTGCGGCGTCACAGTGACGTCACACAGCAGCCGTCCAATAGAAGCGGAGGGGCGGAGAGCAGCCGAAAGAAAGTGATGCCCACCTCGTTGCCGGAGGACGCAGGTACGGTGTTGTTCATTGTTCCTGGGGTGTCACACGTAGCAATGTGTGCAGCCTCAGGAACGACGAACAACCTGCATCCAGCACCATCAACGATATTTGGGATTAGAACGATGTGTCAACGATCAACGATAAGGTATTTTTGATCGTTAGCGGTCGTTCGTACGTTTCACACGCAACAACGTCGCTAACGAGGCCAGATGTGCGTCACAAATTCCGTGACCCCAACGACATTTTGTTAGCGATGTTGTTGCGTGTAAAGCGGCCTTTAGAATACAATGGTTATAACTCATTCTCGCTCTCTCTGGTCATTTTTGCCTTCTTCAGGTTATAGTAGAAGACACATATCTAAACCTGACTTGTTGTAAACTCCAGATTACTGTTGGGTGGAAGTTACTTTTTGGAATTTCTCCCAAATCACAATAGGTTACAGAGAACAGTGGGCTGGTGGTTATTAATTTTTAATCAAATGTTTTTAATTAGTTTATTATTCTCGATGTAGAAATAATCTGCTACTAATCCACAGCCAATCCCCATGATGATGATGACAGCAGATAACGCTGGGCAGACCTGCATGTGACCTGCTTCTTGGGATTTCATAAATTCTTAGAGGACGTAGCTTTGTTTGGAATCATTCCCGAATCACAATCTGTAGGTTAGAAGAAGAGTGCACTCGGTGTAATTAATTTTTAATTAAATGGTTTAATCACTTAATTATGTTTGCTACACTCGTAATCTGCCGCCACAGTGCAGGCAGTACGAATGTTGTTTGGCGACCTTACATATAATTTTTTATGAATTGTTTTTACATGTTTACATTTTCTTTCATGAGTCAAGAAATAGGAAAAAATGTATAACTCTTTATAAAATAACAAAAGTTCAAAAGGGTTAAAAAAAGGCACAACGAGTACATGCAAAAGGCAGCAGAAATAAACAGGAGGAGATTGTAGTGTCCGTCCCTGCACCACCCCAGCCATCCACGTGTGCTGCTGCCTCCTTCCCCTCCTGGACCCTGCACATGCCGCATAGGGTTCCCTGGAGTGCACCTAAGATGCGCGCACACAACTCTTAAAGGGCCAGCATGCTATTTTCAGGAAATGCATCTGAGTCTATGGCTGAGAGGCACCATGTATTTAAGGCACCCTCCCATTAGGGGAGGTGCCTGCTCAACACCTTCAGTTAGTCAGTGTCCTGTCGGTTAAGCGAAATGTAAGGTCTACCATACAGGGATCACCAAACACAAAACAAAGACTTTGCTCCCCTAAGGAAGCCACACATGTAGTGGCGATACGCGTGGGGTCTTTTCACACCATAGAAAAACCTCCACTTCTACCCTACCCCCCCATGGCATACCTGTCTCTCCACATTGTGTGAGTATGTGCCTGATCTTTGTCCCACTGCTCATACTGCACCTTTTTCCTTAGCTGTTCTGACATGAACGGAAGCTTGGAATTAACTCTTTCAGGTGCAGAGAAAATATGTCTCTTTTAGGCTACTTTCACACTACGTTTTTTTTAACATGCCTCATGAACGTTTTTTTGCTGCAAAAGCGGATCCTGTTTTTGCAAAGAGAAACGCATGTGTTATTTTACAGGATCCTATCACTTGACGTTTATGGGCGGGCATTGGAGTCATGTGATCGGGAGTGAGGGGAACGGAACGTGACAGACTGGATATTCAGACGCAGCTGGGGGCAAAAAAGAGGAGAGGGGGGAGAGAGGGGGGAGAGAGGGGGGAGAGAGGGGGGAGAGAGGGGGGAGAGAGGGGGGAGAGAGGGGGGAGAGAGGGGGGAGAGAAAGGGGAGAGAAAGGGGAGAGAAAGGGGAGAGGAGAGACAGCAGAGATAAGAGAGAGAAGAGAGGAGAGAGCAGAAAGGAGGAGGAGAGAGAGAGAGGAGAGAGAAAAGAGGAGAGAGGAGAGATGCGTCAATATGCGTTCACATGCGGTTGCGTGCGGTTTAGTCAGGATCCAGCGACTTGCAATATTTGGACACAGCTCAAAAACGCTACAGGTAGCGTTTTTGAAAAATGTTAAAAAACTGCAAGTCGCTGGATCCTGACTAAACCGCACGCAAACGCAGGTGAACGCATATTGACGCGAGTCCATTGCAAATGCATTGAAATGAAAACGCATTTGGACTGGATCCGTTTTTGCGTTAAAAAAAAAAACGTTCAGGACGCATGTTAAATAAACGTAGTGTGAAAGCAGCCTTATTGTGAGCAGATTATAGGATCGGGTTTATACGGCCCTGCTCCTTAATACAAATATTGACTGATTGAATGAGAGTGTGGGGTGTGTACACGGTATTGTGTATTGGTTAGTCAGGTCCATTGTTCATCACTTTTTTTTTTTTTTGCTGGATTCATTGGGGAATACTGCTCGAGTGCAATTATCTATCGTCTCACTGGCAATAACTTGTTTGCTTTAAGCCTCTGTACCTGAATAGGCAGTGTATAAGCTTCATATTTAGTGAGATATACCAACACTTGAGCATGCTCCTATGTACTGTTATATGTTTGACACCATATGCCGGCTTGTTATGTGGCGCCCTGGCCTAGCCAGGTCGTCACAGATAACACACAAACACCCCCAACAACAGGAAGATGAAAAATCGACCGCAAACAGCTGCTATGCCAAACAATTTCTTTTTTATTCAAGCGTTCTTTTCATCGGTGCAGATAAAAATGCGGGAGGTGACTAGGATGCGAGTCCCTCCAAAGGACGACGGCCGTTTCGTCTGTAAGCCAGACTTCTACGGGTCCACTAATACTTATGTTTGAAAATGTTTACATGTTATTTATATTTTTACAGCTTTTAAAAGAAAAATAAAACCGGTGATGGACGGGCAGCCCGCGGACGGTCTGCATTTCACCAAGGGGGAATGTGGCGCCGTGGACTAGCCAAGTCGTCACAGATAACACACAAACACCCCCACCCCCATTAGACAGGGACACCAGCCAAACACAAAACTCTTGTTGCATCCCTCCAGTGTCTGATGTCCAAACGGTTGGCCCCCACCCACCGAGGAGTTCACAGGCCTGGAGGCGGGAAAAGTGACAGTTCAGAGTTGAGTGTTGGAGTTTGAGGAGTGAGAAGTGAGCACTTGGGTGTCTGGGTTTGTGGCCCAGGCACTGACAGCAAGGTTGGCAGACGGTGGTGGCCGTCTGCAGGAGTGGTGAAGCAACGCGGAACCATAGGACCGGGGTCGGGCGTTGGCCCGCCGGTACCGACCAGGGAGCGAAGTGAAGCCAGCACACACAGGCAGGGCCATCGGACCCCGACCAGGCTTGGAGCCGCCGTCAATAGTCAGATCCGAATGTGACTGGAACCCCAGGGGTTTCATAACAGCAAAAGTCCCGATTGAAGGCAACCGCCCACACCGTGAGGGTATACAGCTACCGCCTAAGGCTAGAGACCCAAGGGCCAGCGCCTGCGGGCAAACAGGCTCCTCCGGTACCCATACACCGGGGAGCGGACTACCGTTGGGAATCCATAGTAGTCAGAAGGAGAACATCAAGGTGCAGGGAAAGACAGCCGCCATCACCTGTCCGGGGAGAGACACTGCAGCCGGCTGCGGGACCCGTCCATCCAGCCGTTTGGTTTACCGAGGACTTTGTACCTTTCTTGCTGAGTGAGTACACCCGTGCCATCCGGCACCGCGCCGCGCTGTCCCTGCAACCCTGCACCTCACCGACCCTGCCTCCCCGTCACACCATCGGGGCCCCGGGACTACCGACCCCTACCCACGGAGGGGGAAAACAACATCCCAGCTGCTCCCTACCATCGCTCCCGGGATCCACGTCACCAGCAGCGGTGGTGCCCATCTTCACCACAACCCGTGGGTGGCGTCACGGACTCAATCCCCCAAATCAACCACCCCTTTCACTCATGGGCGAGGAGCACCGCTCGAGTCCTGGGATCCAGCCCACCGCTCGAGCCACCGAGCAGCAGCGGCAGCTGCAGCAGCGCCGGACCCGAGCGTTAGCGAGAGCGCAGCAGCGACGGCGTCCTCCCCACCCGCAACAACTTGGCATCACGAACAGAATTGAAGCCCTCTACTTACCAGTAGAAGTGCGCCTTGTGATCTCCGCCGGCGCCGTCCGGCCGAAAATTTTGAAGCGCCGCCATCTTGGCGCGAAAATCTCCCGCTCGAGTGTCTTCTCCAAGCAGGGAAGGCGCGAAAGCGAAGCCCCGCCCCCCCAACAAACGGAAGTGCTGAAGAGTACCAAGGGGGGACGGGAAAAAGATGTCTGCGCCCGACGGAGCTGTCGGAGGAGTGGCGGTCGCAGCCGCGGCGGCATGTAACTAGCGCTGCAGGACTCTGCTGAAACACGTTCCTGGATCCAGCCGAAAGATGTGCCAGGAGCTCCAGGCCCAAGTCCACTTCATGCTGGCGAAGTGAACATCTGAGATGAAGGGCCTGGCCGCAACCGTTTGGGCATCCGAAGTGGAGGTGGTCTCAGAGGAGCGGGTAAGCGACCCACGCCCCTATGTCCCTGAGGGATCGGTCGATACGGCTGAGGGGCCCGGCCTGCTGCCGTCCACCACGCTACCTCCCTCACTGCCCATGCCCGCGGCCAACGCCCCGACCGCCCCGTTACCCCTGTCACCGGTAGCGGAGCCCGCAGCGTCTGAGGGAGAGGCCCCAGACCTGCGACCCCCAGGCCTTACCTTTGTCACCGCCCTGGCACCCGTCCCGATTTGCATCCCGACTGCGACGGAGATGACAACGGCCCCGGCAGTCCGCCCGGCCGCAGCAGAGGCGATCCTCGACCAGAGGCCAGCACCGCAAGTCCCGTCAACCGCTCCCAGACCCCGGGCCTCGGCTGACGCATGGCGGGGATGCAGCTGCCAGGAGGCAGAGCAGGCTACGTCACAGCGGGGTCCCTCATTATCGAAGGTACCGGTCGTAGCCGGCACGGAGGGACTCTGTCTGGGCCCATCCCCCACACTGCCTGAACCGGAGCAAGCAGAAGGTGCTCCACACCGGGAGCGGCAGCAACGGCAGCTGTGCCGCGGGATTGCTGTTTAAAGATGAGGAAAAGAGCAGTTGTCCCCGTTGGGACCCTCAGCAGTTTAAGTGAATGACAAAAATCAACCAAGTTCTTCACCTGATTGTCTATGTGATTTATTCCGGCCGTTGCCAGCAAGTTGTCCCCGGAGGGACTCTCTGTGTGTTTGTACCACCTGCATGAGAGACTACTCATGGACATGGCCGAGAACTGGCAGGCCACCCACGAACTGGTGGGCATGTAAATAGTTTTATGGGATGGAAACCGTTGCCGCCTCCGGAGAGGCAGATTGGAGGAAGGGCCCGTAGCAGAGCAGGCTGGGGCCCGGCCACCACCAGGACCGGTGGCCATCCTCCGGGTGTCAGGGGTCTCCCTGGACGAGGGGTCCCCTGAAGTGACAGCCGGGTGCGAGTAACCGTACCCGTTCCCGCTCGGGCAGCCTGAACCTGGACTGGGGTCAAGGGGTGCTACCCACTTCTTAGGGGCAGCATCAGGGCTAGGTTGCTTGGGTGGGAGAACGGAAGACATCCGTCCGTCCGTCATTATTAAAAATGTTTTTGTTTATATGTGCAACATTCAAGTGTCCTAACAAAAATACTTATGTTTGAAAATGTTTACATGTTATTTATATTTTTACAGCTTTTAAAAGAAAAATAAAACCGGTGATGGACGGGCAGCCCGCGGACGGTCTGCATTTCACCAAGGGGGAATGTGGCGCCGTGGACTAGCCAAGTCGTCACAGATAACACACAAACACCCCCACCCCCATTAGACAGGGACACCAGCCAAACACAAAACCCTTGTTGCCTCCCTCCAGTGTCTGATGTCCACACCAGGTGTGGCGAAGCCAAGCAGTTGGCCCCACCCACCGAGGAGTTCACAGGCCTGGAGGCGGGAAAAGTGACAGTTCAGAGTTGAGTGTTGGAGTTTGAGGAGTGAGGAGTGAGCACTTGAGTGTCTGGGTTTGTGGCCCAGGCACTGACAGCAAGGTTGGCAGATGGTGGTGGCCGTCTGCAGGAGTGGTGAAGCAACGCGGAACCGTAGGACCGGGGTCGGGCGTTGGCCCGCCAGTACCGACCGGGGAGCGAAGTGAAGCCAGCACACACAGGCAGGGCCATCGGACCCCGACCAGGCTTGGAGCCGCCGTCAATAGTCAGATCCAAATGTGACTGGAACCCCAGGGGTTTCATAACATCAAAAGTCCCGATTGAAGGCAATCGCCCACACCGTGAGGGTATACAGCTACCGCCTAAGGCTAGAGACCCAAGGGCCAGCGCCTGCGGGCAAACGGGCTCCTCCGGTACCCATACACCGGGGAGTGGACTACCGTTTGGAATCCATAGTAGTCAGAAGGAGAACATCAAGGTGCAGGGAAAGACAGCCGCCATCACCTGTCCGGGGAGAGACACTGCAGGCGGCTGCGGAACCCGCCCATCCAGCCGTTTGGTTTACCGAGGACTTTGTACCTTTCTTGCTGAGTGAGTACACCCGTGCCATCCGGCACCGCGCCGTGCTGTCCCTGCAACCCTGCACCTCACTGACCCTGCCTCCCCGTCACACCATCGGGCCCCGGGACCACCGACCCCTACCCACGGAGGGAGAAAACAACATCCCAGCTGCTCCCTACCATCGCTCCCGGGATCCACGTCACCAGCAGCGGTGGTGCCCATCTTCACCACAACCCGTGGGTGGCATCACGGACTAAATCCCCCAAACCAACCACCCCTTTCACTCACGGGCAAGGAGCGCCGCTCGAGTCCCGGGATCCGGCCCACCGCTCGAGCCACCGAGCAGCAGCAGCAGCCGCAGCAGCGCCGGACGCGAGCGTTAGTGAGAGCGCAGCAGCAACAGCGTCCTCCCTGCCCGCGACAGTTATATCTCCTTGACCTGACATCTCATATATCAGCTAGAGGGGAGGGTAATTCTGTACCGCACATTATTTGTGCAGATATTCTGTACTGATTATATGAATATTTGAATAGGAGGTTGGTGTGTTGGGGATTTATGTCCTTATGCCTTGCTGGGCTTTTTAAGTGTTTTTAATGTCTCTGTGACGCCCTGGCCTATCAGGTCGTCACTGGGTAATGCACAATCTGCCCTTTTGTACAGTATCCAACGCCTCCTTGGTTACGGGTCCCCAACCAAAGGTGTTGCCAACAGCAGCTAATTAAAATCCTAGGAACACTCTGCACCACACCCACCAGACACATCAGTGGACGGCCTGAGTGGAATAGGGTCGCCCACGTGGGGGGTTGGTTAAGGGGAGGTCAGGAGTGTCAGGAGTAGGCCAGTGTAGTGTTGGAAGACGAGGTCAGGAGCTGGCTCCTTGGAACTACTAGGTGGCAGACATTGGTCTGAGCCTGGTAGGAGCTGGACTCCTGGTCGCAGGGGATCATGACAAGGGGCACGGTATTGTCGAGGAGGACAGCCGGCGGCCTTGTACCGTCACCGGGCTGGTACCAGGGCACGACGGGGTACGTGTACCCTAGGTCAGGCAGTAGCTTCAGGCAACCTGACAATTTACCTGACGAGAATGGAGCCTTCAAGATCTGCTCTCCACCCACTCCAAAATCGGGGTACTAGCGCAACAAGGGGGATAGGACTTTCCAAACATACGGTCCAGGAAATCCCAAGCATGAACCCTGAGAGCAAGCTTCCTCAGTTAGCCATACTGGGGAGTGGGACCCGACTAGTTTCAAACTACAGGGGCCAACTAGAAAGAGAACAAGGTGCCAAGGGAAAGGTCACAGATCTCCAAGCTACACCAGAAGAAACGGGACCCAAAACGTGCTCCCCCTCAGCAGCAGTGATGTCCAGAACTTTGGTTTACTGAGTTGTCTGTGTCAGCATCATTGGACTGAGTGAGTACGCAAATGACCCTTACCTCCCCAACGGCACACCCCTGTCACCATCACCGAGTCCCAGGGCATCCCCCCTACCCGTGGAGGGGTTAAACACCTGGCTACCCACTACATCGCCACCGGGTATTCCCCAGCTGCAGCGGTGGTACTCCAACCTTACCACACACCACAGGTGGCATCACGAACTGTAAATATACCGTCCCCTGTAAATATTCCCCCCTTTAATTGGAGTGGCTGCACGACCACCCCCCCCCGGGTCCGGACGCCCCTCGAGCCACCGAGGATTCGGATCCGAGCAGCCCAGCTGCTGACACGGGGGCGGCACATAAGGTCCCATTAACCCTGTGTCAGTCACCTGTAGCTGAGTCTGCCTTCCCATACCTACCTGTCCCTGCTGTGCCCACCATACCTGTCTTTACCTGCCTGTCCAGCCTACCTCAGTCATCCCCGCCTGTACTTTAGTCCGTCACCATTCCTGGGGTCAGACGCCACAGTCTCAGTCACTGCCCTGGGAGTAGTACCTGACATCTGCCTTGCGGTGGGCACTTAGTTAAGCCCATCCCACTAGAAGGGTAAGCCCGGGTCCCCCCTGTGGTCCAGTACATCCACTAATCCTGCTCACTGCCGCAACATCGGCTGTGAGTGTTACAGAGATAAAGTAAAACAGTGCTAATGTACAGAGTAGGTAAAGGGCTAGAAAGCAATAGCCCATGTATAAGTGACCAATATATAACTGCAAACATATATCCCAAAATGACTAAAAGTGTAATAAGTGGGTTCACAATTCTGTATCCATCTCCTCCTGCTGGTCCCAAGTCGCGTTTCAACGTTAGGCTTCATCAGGGGGTATGGCGTCAGATTAGCCGGAAATGCTATTTGTATTGACCCAGAACAACAAAAAAGATTGAATATAGCTTTATTGAATAAAGCTACGGACTATGGACGGCTCATCCAACCAATCCCGTACCAGGACGACATGTCATCCGAGGGGCCGAAGCAGATGACCCAAGCGAGCCTCCGAACACGTGATGTAAATAGGTGATCCGGAGCCAGACATGTGATCCAGTCCAGGCAGGGATAGAGACGCAGTGTGGGACTGCGCCGGCGGACAGAAGAGGCGCATGTGCACAGGTCAATAACCTGACAAAATATATATAGGGTCTGGGGCAATGGGGAAAGGGGAAACAATCTGCTACTGACCAACAGCCAATCCTCATGATGATGACAGACAGATCTGGATGTGACCTGCTTGCTCACATGCAATTTTCCCAGATGATAGTTAACACAATAATGTGTGTGTATGTATATATATATATATATATATATATATATATATATATATATATATATATATATATATATATATATATATATATATATATATATATATATATATATATATATATATATATATAAAATATATTTATACATATATATATATATATATATATATATATATATATATATATATATATATATATATATAAAATATATTTATACATATATATATATATATATATATATATATATATATATATAAATATAAAAAAGTGAAATGAAGAAGCAAATTTCAATTTATCAAAACTGGTGATTTTTACGAATATTTTTGATAAAGTTTGTGTTTCGCTATGTTATATGGTTATATGTAGAGTCATACATCGATAAATCTATATCCTTTTTGTGACTTTTGAACTTGAGGTTATTAGCCCTGCCCTTCATTGTGACTACTTTTGAGGTTGTACAGAGCTGTAATCCCTGGGTGAGACCTGAGAAAGGGATTTGTTACCTGACTATTGATATGACAGAAAACTCAAGAATGGAGGACGTTCTGCTCTGTATTTATGTATTGTGCAAATTTTTCTATCCCTTTATTTACTCAGAGCAGCACATTACACAACGTGTACTGGCACAGAGAGTGGAGGCGCCAGAGGACCCTGCTCAAAGCGGGAGAGGCGAGGGGCGAGAAATTGGATACAGCTATAGAAAGAAAGAGGACTTACAGAGGGTGGTAATGGTTAATTACAGGTCAAGCAAAATATATTCATTAGTGAATGGGTGGTTTTTAGGGCCGTATTGAACTTATTGAATATAATTGTAGCGCCAGCGTCTCTGCAGACAGCCGGGTAGCCTTCTCCCCCACACTCCCCTGGCCATCCACGTGTGCTGCTGCCTCCTTCCCCTCCTGGATCCTGTACATGCTGCACAGAATTCCCAGGAGTTCACCTAAGATGCACGGGCAAACACCGGCCCTGCTCTTAAACGGCTGGTATGCTATTTCTAGGAAAGGCACTGTATAGTTAAGGCATCCTCCCATAAGGGCAGGTGCCTGTGCAACGCCTCTAGTTAGTCAGTCAGTCTCCAGTCCGCTACCCAACTACTTGTCAGGTCCTGAGCTCCTGCCCTGTTATCCCTGTGTCCACCTCCAGTACCTGCCGTCCCATAACTGTTTATCCCTGCCGTGCCCACCAATCCTGTCCATACTCGCCTGTTCAGCCTGCCTCAGTCACCCCACCTGTACCCGGCTATTCCTGAGTCTGTCACCTGTCCTAGGAGTCCGCTGCCACAGTCTCGGTCGCTGCCCTGGGAGCGGTACCTGGCGTCCGCCTTGTGGTGTGTGGTGTCCATAGTTAAGCCCCTCCCTCTAAGGGGTAAATGTGTGTCCACCTGTGGTCCAGTTGGTCAACTAATCCCGCTCACTGCCTCTGTACCAGCCGTGAGCGTTTCAATAATAAGAGGCAATCTCGGGAAGCAAAAGAGTCCCAGAGAATGAGGGCAGCACAAGAGAATCTCATGACTGAAAGGCGGTAAAGAGCAGGGATCAGATCCTATTGTCGTACATCCACTTTAGTAGTAACTGCGTTGAAGCTCCCAAGATCGGTAACTACATAGACTATGTGTCACAAGGAGGTTTTTGCAAGGATCGCCAACTGTGGTGTCAGGATCTGAGGAAACTTCAGATTCCTGCACTCTGACTGCTAACTTTTCTGTGGTCTGTAATTAGTGCAGGGTGACATGGGCATTGACTGAAAGGCCTATGGTTTATGGGCAGGCTAGCAAGAGTCTCCTTGATCACATGCTATGGGAGAGACACTCATGCTTGCTTTCCTCCTATATATGCTGGCTGCTCTGTTCTCATGTTGCCAGCTATAGCTTGACTATTCCTGGTCTGGTGAGGTGTTATGATCCAGACTTACTGGTGGTAGTGATATTATTGTTGTGTGCAGTTGTAGTGTTAACTCTTGTTGTCCTTTTGTTGCTGCCTTCCTGCTCTTGCTTTTCAGCTTAATCTTTTACTGACTGTTCCTGTGAGATTGCAGTGTGATTGAGTTTCTGTTATCCCTCCCTGTCTCATCTATGTTTCCATCATACTCCTGTCCCTTCCATCCCTTGGGAAAGTGGGGAACAGATAAGCCTTACTCAGGAGTATAGTAAGACACGAGACTCCGATGTCTCCACCATCAGGGGTAATCTGGAGGTGAGGAATATCTTAGGGTACCTTAGTGTGAGGGACGGCATAGGAGAACCTTCTCCCTCGCTATCCCACAGTCACATCATGACAGTCAATTTCTACAGGGTTTAGTTGTCAATCAATGCAGATCTGTTATTATAAATTAATTTCTTCTTTACTATAGATTGATGGAAGCATTTTGTTTAGTCGCGATCCATATAAGTTGAGATTGTGGTTTAGCCATTCACAACAAAGCATTCATCCATCATTGGAGTAGTGTAGTAGTGTGACCAATATAGATCTATGGTTCTGTTCCTCTTCAATACTGTACTTGCTGGAACACTAAATCCCCCCCGTACACATTAGATGATAGTTCGGCAATGATTTAGGTGGAAGTTATATTGCCCGACTCTTCCGAGCACCTCTGGGTTCTCCATGACGGCGCTTCTGCCAGGCATCTTTGGCTTCGGCTTATCTAAAGGGGAACAAAAGGATCGGGAGTCCAAAGTCAGATATGCCAGATCCTAAACACCCCTGACAGTCAATTGCCTAGGGCTGTTGTACTGCCCCCCGTGCCAGCAGCCGAGCCGCTCAGATCCGGAGCCACGGTGGCTCGAGGGGTCTCCGGACCCGGGGGTTCGCGCGGACACTCGAATTTAAAAGAGAGGGGATAGATATGTACAGGGGATGTGTAAGTTCATGACGCCACCCACGGTGCATGGTAATGTAGGAGACCACCGCTGCTGTTGGGGAGCCCAGTGACGATGGTGTAGCAGCAGGATGTTAAACCCCTCCGTGGGTAGAGGCTTTGTGCCCCGGGGCCCATTGGGTGTTGGTGAATGGGGTGCCGTTGGGTAGAGGAAAAGGGGCTTTTCAGCGTACTCACTCAGTTCAAGAATAACAACTCCGACAGCTTGTAAACCAGAATTTTGAGCACCGCTGCAGCATGGAGGGAGCACGTGTGGATCCATGCCCTTGGTGTTGCTGTTAGCCTGTAGCCTTTTCCGTGGCACCTTCTCACTAGTTGGACCCTCAAGCTTGAAACGTTTCGGGTCCCGCTCACCCGTATGGCTAACGGAGTGAGCTTGCTCTCAGGGTTCACGCGTAGGATTTCTTTGGACTGTATTTGGGAAAGTCCTATCCCATTGGTGCGCTAGTACCCCGATTTTGGAGCCGGTTGGGGATGAATCTTGAAGTCTTCACCCCCATCGGGTAAATTACCGGGATGCGTGAAGCTACTTCCCAGCCTAGGGTCCACGTACCCCGTCGTGCCCTGGCCCCTGCCCGGTGATGGCTCAAGGCCGCCGGCTGCCCTACTCGGCAGACCATGCCCCTTGACGTGATCTCATGCGACCGGGGTTCCAGCTCCTACCAGGCTCAGACCAACGTCTGCCACCTAGTAAACTCCAGGAGCCCTGCTCCGGACCGGTGACCTCTCCCTCTCGGAGAGTCACTTTCCACCTCCTACTCCATTCACTCCTGTTTCACTTCTCTGTCACTTTCTCCCTTCTCCCTACCAACCCCCCCATGTGGGTGGCCCTATTCCCTTCAGGCCCCCCAATGGTGTGTCTGGTGGGTTCGGTGCAAAGTGTTCCTAGGATTTTGACTGGTTAAGCTGTTAGCAACACCAAAGTACCAGGACCCGTAACCAAGGAGGAGTGGATACCGTGCAGAAGGGCAGATTGCACAATACCCTGTGACCACCTGGTAGGCCAGGGCGTCACACTGTCATGCATTAGATTGTCACCCGAACCCAACAGTTATCGGAAAGTTCCGTTGACATTGGTGCAATGTTTATGGAGGTCTTTAGATCGGCTGAGCGTTCCGTGTTCTCTTATCTTATCTCCACGCCAAACTAAAGGATCAACCATTGAAATTCATCAGACCGAACTCTTCTCTCCTGAGACATAGTTTTTTTGGGGGGGAAAACCAAGAGGCCACCATACACATTAGATTGACGACCAATCCAGAAATTGAGGGTTTGGTGGACTTTTGTGCTCTTTGCGGCCTTAAACGGACACAGTCACAGTAGGAAGAAAACAGGCCGATCCTAGATCAATCATTAATTCATTATTATTAACTAATTCCTTTTGGCATCGGGATTAGTTAACAATTGCAAGAAGGAAGCAATGAACGCCAAAAACAAGAACGAAACCCGAAATCAGAAGAGTCGTAGATCAGGTTACAAACGTGCTCCGAGGAGATGGTTTCGCATCACTGAACTTTCTTTTTCCTTTTGTACAGGTCTAAACGAAATTAAGCATCATGTTTTCTCTGCTCTGATTCCCATAAAGTCAATGTTGTTTTTTCTTTTCTTTTTGATATTAATTTAACCCCCTCCCTACCCGTCCACCATTGTTTAACACCAAACCGCTTGTGCTATTGCTTTATTTACTTGAGAAGGTGTGAGAATGTGGATATACCGTGTAATGCTCGAAAATGATTCCTAAATTTACACGTAGACATTTCTATTTTACCGCAGGTGTTGTCAGGTTAATGATATATTTGTACAATTGTAGCCTTAAGGCCGCTTTACATGCTGCGATATCGGTACCGATATCGCTAGCGTGCGTTCCCGCCCCCATCGGTTGTGCGACACGGGCAAATCGCTGCCCGTGCTGCACAACTTCGCCCAGACCTGTCACACTACTTACCTGCCCTGCGACGTCGCTGTGACCGGCAACCGCCTCCTTTCTAAGGGGGTGGTCCGTGCGGCGTCACAGCGACGTCACTGAGCGGCTGCCCAATAGAAGTGGAGGGGCGGAGATAAGCGGGACGTAACATCCCGCCCACCTCCTTCCTTCCTCATTGCCGGCGGCAGGTAAGGAGAGGTTCCTCGTTCCTGCGGCGTCACACACAGCGATGTCTGCTGCCGCAGCAACGAGGAACTACATCGCTAACTGGAGCAGCAGCGATTTTCGAGAATAGGGGCGCATGTCACCGATGAGCGATTTTGAACGTTGTTGCAACGATTCAAAATCGCTCATAAGTGTCACACGCTGAGATAACGTTAATGCCGCCGGATGTGCGTCACTAACGACGTGACCCCGACGATAAAACATCAACGATATCGTAGCGTGGTGTAAAGCCCCCTATAGTTTAAGACATTAGACCTGTTCTATAGCCGGTCCTTATTTATATGGACAGAATTGTAGCTTTATCTCGTATAATCGCAGCAATAACGCCAGGATCGAGTGCGTGAGTGTCCCAAAGTATCCCACATAAGAAGACACCATTATTATTCTTGTATGGGCGTGCAAAGAGGGTATTATTATTGTATGGGGGTACAATGGGGGATTATTATTGTACATGGGTGCAAAGGGGCATTATTATTGTATGGGGTACAAAGGAAATTTATTATTGTATGGGGTCGCAAAAGGGGTATTATTGTTTGGGGGTTCAAAGGGGGTATTATTGTATGGGGGTGAAAAAAGACTTTTATTGTATGGGGGTGGATAGAGGGTATTATTATTGTATGGGGGTGCAAAGAGGGTATTACTAATGTATATCGGTGCAAAGGGGCATTATTATTGTATGGTGGTGTAAAGGAGGATTTTTATTCTGTGGGTGTGCAAAAAGGCATTATTATTGTATACGGGTGCAAAGGGGGCATTATTATTTTATGTGGTGCAAAGGGGGCATTATTATTTTATGTGGTGCACAGGGGGTACTATTATTTTATGTGGTGCAAAGGGGGCATTATTATTTTATGTGGTGCAAAGGGGGCATTATTATTGCATGGGAGTGCAAAGGGGCATTATAATTGTATGGGGGGGCAAAGGGGGATTATTATTGTATGGGATTGCAAAAGGGGCATTATTATTGTATCGGGGTGCAAAGGGGGTATTATTATTTTATGCGGTGCAGAGGGGCATTATTATTGTATGGGGTGCAGAGGGGCATTATTATTATTGTATGGAGGTGCAAAGGGGGTATTATTATTGTATGGGGTGCAGAGGGGCATTATTATTGTATGGAGGTGCAAAGGGGGTATTATTATTGTATGGGGGCAAAGAGGCATAATTATTGTATGAGGTACAAAGGGTCATTATTATTATTGTATGGGGTGCAAAGGGACATTATTATTGTATTATTGAGCATGTGTGGGGCCTCTTTAAACAGAAGGTGGAGGAGCACAAGGTCTCTAAAATTCACCAGCTCCATCATGGAGGAGGGAGGAGTATGGCCACACAAAATACTGACTATTTGGGCACTATTTGTCCATTTTTCCTTAGGGTGTACTCACTTTTGTTGGCAGCAATTTAGACATTAATGGCTTTATGTTGTTACCATATTTAGAGGACACCAAATTTACACGGTTATACAAGCTGCACACTGACACTGTACATTGTATACAAGCTGCGCACTGACACTGTACATTGTATACAAGCTGCACACTGACACTGTACATTGTATACAAGCTGCACACTGACACTGCACATTGTATACAAGCTGCACACTGACACTGTACATTGTATACAAGCTGCACACTGACACTGTACATTGTATACAAGCTGCACACTGACACTGTACATTGTATACAAGCTGCACACTGACACTGCACATTGTATACAAGCTACACACTGACACTGTACAATGTATACAAGCTGCACACTGACACTGCACATTGTATACAAGCTGCACATTGTATACAAGCTGCACACTGACACTGTACATTGTATACAATCTGCACACTGACACTGTACATTGTACCACAGGGTCAGATCCTTAGTGTTGTCCCAGGAAAAGATGTAATAACATATTTACAAATATGTAGGGGGAGTACTCACTTCTGTGATATACTGCATGTACGCTCTTTTCCTCTTGACAGCACAATGAAGGCGAGAAGCTCGTGTCCATAGGGCAACAATGAAACTAAAAAATATCTGATATAAAAAAACAGTGATTGTATTGTAACAGAAACCATGGAAATAAATTCTTTCAATTGTTCGGAATTCTTAGACATGTTATTTCAAGTGTGGGATTATTGATTGAAGATTATACATATGGCTGGAGAAGGATCAGCAAAGAAGCCGTAACCAAACAAGCCAGTTTCGTGGATGTCTCTGTGAGATTTTGCAGTACTATCTGTGTTATTTCTTTCCTGGGTATTGTGACATTTCTCTTCCATGTGGTGCCATTTCTGACAGCATGAATTTGGTTTTCTTTGTTATGCATTACCCTTTTATAGTCACCCGTCTGCTGGACACCCGTGTAATGAATAATTAGACTTAAGGGGGCTTTACACGCTGCGACATTGCTAATGCGGAGTCGTTGGGGTCACGGAATTTGTGACGCACATCCGGCCGCATTAGCCATGCCGTTGCGTGTGACACCGATGAGCGATTTTGCATCGTTGCAAAAACGTGCAAAATCGCTCATCGGTGACAAGGGGGTCCATTCTCGATTATCGTTACTGCAGCAGTAACGATGTAGTTTGTCGCTCCTGCGGCAGCACACATCGCTACGTGTGATGCCGCAGGAACGAGGAAGCTCTCCTTACCTGCCTCCCGGCCGCTATGAGGAAGGAAGGAGGTGGGCGGGATGTTCCGGCCGCTCATCTCCACCTCTCCGCTTCTATTGGGCGGCCGCTCAGTGACGTCGCTGTGACGCCGCACGGACTGCCCCCTTAGAAAGGAGGCGGTTCGCCGGTCACAGCGACGTCGCCGGGCAGGTAAGTATGTGTGACGGGTCTGCGCGATGTTGTGCGGCACGGGCAGCGATTTGCCCGTGTCGCACAACAGATGGGGGCGGGTACCCACACTAGCGATATCGGGACCGATATCGCAGCGTGTAAAGTAGCCTTTACCCGGGGTTGAATACCTGTTAATTATAATTTTGTAGCCTAAACTTTAGTTTTGCTCCTAAGACTTTCGGACTCATTTTTTGCAACATGGTTTTGAATGAATTTGTTAGTAAAATTACGATTTTGGCTGTGGAAAATAACAAATCTTGGCCAACATTTGTGGGAGTATTTTTTTTTTAGTTGCGATCCCATAGAAAATGTTGATTCTGAAATAAAACTAAAGTTTTTTTGACAAATCTGCTGGGGTGTACTCATTTGTGCTGAGCCCTACACTACAGTTCAAAAGTTTGGGGTCACCCGGACAATTTTGTCTTTTCCATGGAAAATCGTACTTTTATTTATCACATGAGTTGCATAATGAATAGAGAATATCGCCCAGACAGTGACGAGGTTAGAAATAATGATTTTTCCTTGAAATAATAATTTTCTCTTCACACTTTGCTTTCGGCACAGAATGCTCCTTTGCAGCAATTCCAGCTTTGCAGACCTTTGGCATTCTAGCTGTTAATTTGCAGAGGTAATCTGGAGATATTTCCCCCCATGCTTCCCCCCTCCACAAGTTGGATTGGCTTGATGGGCACTTTTTGCATACCATACGGTTAAGCTGCTGCCACAACAGCTCTATAGGGTTGAGGTCTGGTGATTGGGCCACTCCATTACAGATAGAATACCAGCTGCCTGCTTCTTCCCTAAATAATTCATGCATAATTTGGAGGTGGCTTTGGGTCGTTGTCCTGTTGCAGGCTGAAATTGGCTCCAATCAAGCGCTGTCCACAGGGTATGGCATGGCGTTGCAAAATGGAATGATAGCCTTCCTGATTCGAAATCCCTTTTACCTTGTACAAATCTCCCACTTTACCAGCACCAAAGCAACCCCAGACCAGCACATTACCTCCACCATGCTTGACTGATGGCGTGAGGCACTCTTCCAGCATCTTTTCAGTAGTTCTGTGTCTCACAAATGTTATTCTGTGTGATCCAAACATCTCTAATATCGATTCATTTGTCCATAACACTTTTCTCCAATCTTCCTCTGTCCAATGTCTGTTTTCTTTTGCCCATATTAATCTTTTCATTTTATTACCTAGTCTCAGATATGGCTTTTTCTTTGCCACTCTGCCCTGAAGGCGAGCATCCCGGAGTCGCCTCTTCACTGTAGACATTGACATTGGCATTTTGCGGGTACTATTTAATGAAGCTGCCAGTTGAGGACCTGTGAGGCGTCGATTTCTCACACTAGAGACTGTAATGTACTTGTCTTGTTGCTCAGTTGTGCAGCGCGGCCTCACACTTCTCTTTCTACTCTGGTTAGAGCCTGTTTGTGCTCTCCTCTGAAGGGAATAGTACACACCATTGTAGGAAATCTTCAGTTTCTTGGCAATTTCTCGCATGGAGTATCCTTCATTTCTAAGAACAAGAATAGACTGTCGAGTTTCACATGAAAGTTCTTTTTCTGGCCATTTTGAGAGTTTAATGGAACCAACAAATGTAATGCTCCAGATTCTCAACTAGCTCCAAGGAAGGTCAGTTTTATAGCTTCTCTAACCAGCAAAGCTGTTTTCAGCTGTGCTAACATACTTTCACAAGGGTTTTCAAGGGATTTCTAAACATCCATTAGCCTTCTAACACAGTTAGCAAACACAATGTACCATTAGAGCAGTGGAGTGGTGGTTGTTGGAAATGGGCCTCTATACACCTATGTAGATATTGCATTAAAACCAGACATTTGCAGCTAAAATAATCATTTGCCACATTAAGAATGTATAGAGGGATTTCTGTATTATTTAATGATAGCTTCATTGAAAAAAAGTGTGCTTTTCTTTCAAAAATAAGGAAATATCTAAGTGACCCTAAACTTTTGAACTGTAGCGTATCTGTGTCTATATATGTATACTAGTTGTAGTACCCGGCATTACCCAGGTTAGTAGTGTCTCTCCGTCTCTCTCCCTCTCTGTCTATCTGTCTTTCTGTATGTCTGTCTCTGTCTGTCTCTATCTCTCTCTGTATGTCTGTCTTTTTCTGTCTGTCTCTCTATCTCTGTCTGTCTCTCTGATTATCGGTCTCTGTCTTTTTCTTTCTCTCTCTCTGTTTCTCTGTCTCTTTCTCTGTCGGTCTCTTTCTGTTTCTCTCTTTCTTTTTCTCTCTCTCTGTTTCTCTGTCTCTTTCCTTCTCTCTGTTTGTCTCTCTCTGTTTCTCTGTCTCTTTTTCTCTCGCTCTCTGTTTCTCTGTGTCTTTCTCTCTCTGTCTCTCTCTGTTTCTCTGTCTCTGTCTTCCTCTCTCTTTGTTTCTCTGTCTCTTTCTCTCTCTCTGTCTCTCTGTCTGTCTCTCTGATTATCGGTCTCTGTCTTTTTCTTTCTCTCTCTCTGTTTCGCTGTCTCTTTCTCTGTCGGTCTCTTTCTGTTTCTCTCTTTCTTTTTCTCTCTCTCTGTTTCTCTGTCTCTTTCCTTCTCTCTGTCTGTCTCTCTCTGTTTCTCTATCTTTCTCTCTCTCTCTTTCTCTGTCTCTGTCTTTTTCTTTCTCTCTCTCTGTTTCTCTGTCTCTTTCTCTGTCGGTCTCTTTCTGTTTCTCTCTCTCTTTTTCTCTCTCTCTGTTTCTCTGTCTCTTTCCTTCTCTCTGTTTGTCTCTCTCTGTTTCTCTGTATTTCTCTCTCTCTCTCTGTCTCTGTCTCTTTCTCTCGCTCTCTGTTTCTCTGTGTTTTTCTCTCTCTGTCTCTCTCTGTTTCTCTGTCTCTGTCTTCCTCTCTCTTTGTTTCTCTGTCTCTTTCTCTCTCTCTGTCTCTCTGTATGTCTCTCTGATTATCGGTCTCTGTCTTTTTCTTTCTCTCTCTCTGTTTCGCTGTCTCTTTCTCTGTCGGTCTCTTTCTGTTTCTCTTTCTTTTTCTCTCTCTCTGTTTCTCTGTCTCTTTCCTTCTCTCTGTCTGTCTCTCTCTGTTTCTCTGTCTTTCTCTCTCTCTGTTTCTCTGTCTCTGTCTCTTTGTTTCTCTGTCTGTCTCTCTGTCTGACTCTCAGCTTCTCTCTTTGTTGCCTGTCCCTCTCCCTGTCTGCTTGTCTCTTTGTCTGTCTCTCTGTGTCTCTTTCTATCTATCTCTCTGTCTCTCTCTGTATGTCTCTGTCTTTTTCTGTCTGTGTCTCTCTCTCTCTTTCTCTCCCTGTGTGCCTCTTTCTCTCTGTCTGTCTCTCTGTGTGTCTTTCTATCTATCTCTCTGTCTCTCGCTGTCTGTCTCTCTGTCTTTATCTTTCCATTGAGGGAGTGGTATGGATGTAGAGATACAAAGTATGTTTTTCTTTTTTTATTATTTTATGTTAAAAATGGTAATGGGGAACATGATCCTCCATAAAGTGGACACTAAGGCTACGTGGACACAAGGTCTTATAAAGTTGGTTGAACTTGACAAGTTTTGGGGGTTTTTTTTAGAACCCCAGCAATCAGATGGGGTTCTAATCAAAAACCCCATCAGAAAATACTGACATTTTTTGTGACATTTTTAAAATGCTACAAATGTTGTCTAGCGACTTCCATCTGTCTTTTTCGAATCCTCGTAGACTTGTTTATTTAGCTTGTGGCATATTCCGAGAGGAAGTCATTAGAACAATGGTGGGGTCTCTTCTTTTAACCGATTAGCATGTTTTGAAAAATGAGGCGGTTAAAAGATGATAAAAAAAACTGAACATGTGAACAGCGAGTGATTTAACATACGAAGGTTCATTCTTTTGAGTGTTTTTAGGGAACTTTTTCAGATGCGTTTCAGAGCAGTCCGGACATATGTGTCACATGGATCACTAGGAGCAGGGGAGCCTAAACTGCCTCTCAGGCTAAGGGAACCCTCGCTGACCCTAATCCCAAAGGTACATCTGAAGGTGATCAGGTTTGGGTCACCTTCCTTGCCCTAGCTTCTGAACAACTCTGGTCTAGTAACCCCCTTCCACCACCCAGGAGAGGGCCAGGGCAGGAGTGGCTAATCTCACACAAATAAACAGACGGCGGGAACCAAAACTCAAACTCAGAGGTATAGCCCATATATGATCAGGAGGAAACTAAAGGAAGGAAGGACATAATCAGACAAGAGTATTTCTACAACACACCAACCAGCAGCCAGACACATCACTAGCAAAAGGATAACCAGTCACAAGGACTGGAATTGCATAAAGCTATCATCGGCATGAGAGAACAGGCTCCACCATCTTAAAAAGTGTGGAGTTGACTGTGATAGGTCTCCTGCAACATGTGACTCCAGAAGCAATCCACAGGCTAGCAGAAATTAACTCCTGCAAGCCCTATTACTAACAAGAGCACAGCTGGTCGACGCCGGAGCCTGTCTGTGCAACTCAAAAGCAGCATCATGTGGAGTGTCCAACTCTGCTGTGTGAACAGAGTCAGATGCAGTCCTGACACTTGGCGAGTTTTGAGCCAGACACTGTATGACAGTATGTTAAATCTTTACTTTTACTTTCCTTAGTTAAAATAATGCTAATTAAAGACTCTCTGTTCCCAATAAAAATCTTTGGAATATTGCTTTTTGATAGATGAAATCTGTGCGTAGTATCAAAATGCTAGGCGAAAAAGTGAATTTTCCCTTTGCAAAAGTTTTTAGTTCTTGAAAAACTTTGTAAAAGATTTTAGTACCCTACATACTAATACACTTTGGGTAGGGGGTTAATGACCTAAGCTTAAAAAATATCATATAACCAGATATTCCGTAATACCACTGCAGAGTCCGACAAACTGCTGGGATTCTTTAGTTGCACAGCCTGTCACGGGCGTTGGCTGGTTCTGGCTTCACTGCTCTCCAGTATAGCAAGAGTTAATTTCTGCTGGCCTGTGATCAGCTGCTGGGAGCTCAGGCTGCTGATCACCATCACCAGCCTTTAAAAGGATCTGGATACTGGGGCTGAGTGCCGGATATAGCTTTGCTTCCTCGTTTCTGTGGTTTTCCTGTTACATGGTAACCTACAAGTGGTGGTTTCGCGTGGGATGTGAGTCCTCCAGTTGTGCATTTATTTCCTACCCCTTTTGCTTTTCTCCCCAGTTCACATACTGTCCCCCCTTCGTGTCTAAGTGCAGTGTGTGCAAGTTTAGGTTTACCCTTGTTTGTGCCTATTTGTGGGGTTTTGGTTACTGGGTTTCCGGCCTTCTCCCAGGGTGGAGGGAAGTAATATCAGGGCTTGGACAAGAGACAGGGTCACACTGGGGGCTCGAACCTGGCTACCATCAAGTCTACCTTTGAGATAAGGGACAGCGCAGGGGCCAGTTTAGGTTTACCCTTGTAGGTGCCTATTAGTGGGGTTTTGGTTATTGGGTTCCTGGCCTGCTCCCTGGGTGGGGGAGACTAGTATTAGGGCTCGGATAGGAGACAGGATCACACTGGGGGCTCGAATCTGTCTACCATCAAGTCTACCTTCGAGAAAGGGACAGCGCAGGGGCCAGTTTAGGTTTACCCTTGTATGTGCCTATTTGTGGTGTTTTGGTTACTGAGTTTCCGGCCCGCTCCCAGGGTGGGGGTGAAGTAGTATCAGGGCTTGGACAGGAGACAGGGTCACACTGGAGGCTCGAACCTGGCTACCATCAAGTCTACCTTCGAGATATGGGACAGCGCAGGGGCCACAGTCTTAAGTTCAGCCTAGGAGCCCCGGTTCCATCGTTTTATATCCCGTCACTATATGTTGTTTGGTGGCATATTTTATTCTTTTATGAGATTTGAATAAAATGGAGGTTTTATATTGGAAAGACGAGCCTGGTTCTCTGTGCTTTTATTTACCTGTGAACTATTAAATGTCAATTGTCACTTAAACCTTAGAACGGGGTGAGGTTCACACGAGTATTTTTATCACATCACAATGACATTTTCCTTGGGTCACAAAAGAAAAAAATAAACCTAACATCTGCATATGGGAACTATTATATGTTATATGTGACTTATGGTTATAAACTATTATCTGAGATCATATATATATCATGCTACCATTTAGTGCCAAATAATACAGCACCACCAAAATAATACATTCATATAGGGTCCAAATAATACTAATACAAATAATACTACCCTATAATGCTAATAAAAAATAATTAATACAGTATAGTTATTATAATCTATAAGTTTCCAATATTCTTATTAGTATATAGAGTATTCTGTATTGAGCAGAATGTTTTGAAAACCCCAATTTAGCATCAAGACTTGTAGTCTGCAATTGAAGGACAAATGCTTATCAAGAGAACAGTATGTTGAACTTTTAGGCATAAAATGATCCTTGAAATCCTTTAAACAGGAGTGACTGTTTGTAATATGCAGAATTATTCCGTTTTAGGTGAAAAAAGCCTTATGGAAGTGTGCCAGAATGTTAAAGGGGTTCTCCAGAGAGATCCATAGTGCTGTTCCCCATCCTCACACTACCTGTAATTCAGTGTGACGCTGCAGTTGCTCCTTGGTTCTCCTCCTCCCTACTGGGATGTTACATCGCACATCAGAGGTGTGGCCTGCTCCTGGTGTCTAATAACAGCCGGCCCCCTGATAATATCTGCTTCCCTGCACTCTGAGAACAAGAAATGTGGCCTGACCCATGCTGTTAGTTGCTAAACACCAGGATCAGTCCAAGCCCCCTTATGTGTGATGTAACATCCCAGTAGAGAGGGGGAGCCCCAAGGAACAGCTCCAGCATCACAATGAATTACAGGTATTGTGAAGGTATGGAATAGCACTATGGATCTCATCGTTATAGTTTATGAGGGCATGGCCATTGGAAGAATTTTTTTTATTTCTCTAGAGTACCTGTTACGTCACCACCGGAGTCCGCCTCATCGATTTGTACTCCGATCGCCAGGCGACGCCGTGTTCCTGCCGTGGATGGTGCTGGTGATGGGAGAGGAGTCGATGCCAGCGGCACCGGTGGGCGCAGGCTCCATTCATCCACTGATCTGGGTTTCTTTTGGATCTGCAGTACCACTGGCTGACTGTAGGTGGCGGGTGTCTCCCAGCTGAAGTACCATCATTCAGCTACAGCCAATGGGAAGACACCACACCCTTCTTAATTCCCCTCCTGTCTGCTGACCTCTGCCAGAGATAGTTCTGATTTCCTGGCTCCTGATCCGCCCTATTCTGTTTTGTGATTCCTGTGTGCTGACTTTTGCGTGTTTTCTGACTACCCTTCTGCCTGCTGTTTTTGTACCTCGCTGCCCGATCCGGATGTGACCTCTGCTACGTTTGCTGACTACGTCCTTGTCTGCCGATACTGTCCCTGTTCTGCTATTCCTGGTTTGACCCTGCCTGATGACTACTCTCATTGGACTGCAGCCCTCCACAGGTAGTGATCACCGGGGCCCTGTGTAATTCCAAATCCCTGTATAGGGGTTAAAGGGTTTCAGGGTTCTGGGGGTCCTGCTTGGTGAGTGGCTTCCCTCTTGGCTTCCCTCTAGCCTCCCCATTACAGCCCATCTGAGGCTGTTCATCCAGGCAGGCGTTACAGTACCTCTTTAAATGCACCCTTTGGGGGTCAAACCAGACCTCCATCACTGTGCTCTCCATGCACTTATTTCTATTGTCCCTTATTATCATCTTAATTATTTTTCATTGTAATTTTTAGGCTAAATACATTTTTTTCTTATTCAAATCTTTTGTTAGGAATCAGATTTCCCTTTCAGGGCTGACATAACACTCCTAAATTCTCAGTCTTCAGGGGGATCTAGGAAAACTGGGTCCTAGGCAAGCGTCTAGTTTGCCACCCATTACAACTATTCCCATACATAGGAGCACTAGGAGTCCAATTTAACGTTTCCCACCAATCTGGTGGACCGGCAGTGGTACTTAAAGGGAATCTGTGAGCAGATTTTAGCTATGTAATCTGAGAGCAGCGTAATGTAGGGGTTGAGGCCCTGATTTCAGCGATGTGTCACTTACTTGGCTGTGTGTTGCTGTCTCAATATAATGAGTGGTTTATCAGCAGGAGATTATCACGACAGAACTAGGTGTTCCGTGCCTCCTATTCCTCCACCTCTTTCTAACCCCACCCCCACCACTGATTAGCAGCTTTCTTCTCTATAACTCAGCCCCCACCACTGATTAGCAGCTTTCTTCTGTATAACCGGCCACCACTACTGATTAGCAGCTTTCTGTCAATTTACTGTGTACACAGAAAGCTGTCATTCATTGGTGTGGGCAGGGTTATATAGGAGAACGATGCTAATCAGTGGTGTGGGCAGGGTTATACAGGAGAAAGTTGTCAATCAGTGGTATGGGCAGGGTTATACAGGAGAAAGTTGTCAATCAGTGGTATGGGCAGGGTTATACAGGTGAAAGCTGTCAATCAGTGGTATGTGCAGGGTTATACAGGAGAAAGTTGTCTTTAAGTGGTGTGGGCAGGGTTATACAGGAACACGTCAATCAGTGGTGTGGTGTGGATTATACAGGAGAAAGCTGCCAATTAGGGGTGTGGGCAGGTTTATACAGGAGATAGCTGCCAATCAGTGGTGTGGGCAGGGTAATACAGGAGAAAGCTGCTAATCAGTGGTGTGGGTGGGTTTAACAGGAGAAAGCTGCTAATCAGTGGTGTAGGCATGGTTATACAAGGTTTTGCATTTCAAGATCTGATAGATCTGCAACAGATAAAACTGTGATTGTATCAAAATGACAATGAGCAGCCCAGTAAGTGACACATCACTGAAATCAGGGTCTCTGCCCCTACATCATGCTGCTCTCAGATTACATAGCAAAAACCCATTGACAGATTCCCTTTAGAGGCCAGAATAATTAAATTGCTGACCCAAAAGCAATAAAAACACTGATAATACTAAACCCAACCAACAGAGTAACCAATGTACAAAAATCAACCAAGAATGAGCTCTGACGAAAATGATTCCAGTTCATGGACAAATGAGACAATAATTCTAGAACCCAACTGTTCTTACTGTTATCATCTGATTATATAAAATTAGACATTATTCTATATGGTGGGGGGGTAATTTTTTCTTTTAGTTGGAAAGTTAAAATAACGTTAATTAAAGATTCTTGTGACACAAAAATATTTTTAATTATTTTCTAAACGGAAGAAATCTGTGCATGGTGATAAAACGCCTGACGAGGAAGCAAATTCTTCAGTTGTAATGGTTGAATTTCTTTTTTAGTTCCTTATTAACAAAAATTAGAGAGGATGAAGAAGACGTATCTCATGACTGCCACCTAGTGGAGGGAGCGGCCCTATCACTCAATATCTGATGATAGTTTGTCCATTTTTTTTTCCCTACGGAGCATTACCTCTTTGTCTCTATACTAAGGTGGTCTCCTAAAGGAAGGCCAGTCCCTTTTGAAGTTTGACATTTTCAAACAAGGATTGTGTCACTAGGAGCTTTGCAAAGAAACTCACTGAGGGTCATGATGACATCAGACGCTGTTCACATTACAGATCCTGACACTCCACCTTATGGGTTCTCTAGTGCTTTTGAGCTACCAATGCAGGCTCGGAGGTCTACCAGCTTTGTGCTCATTCATAATCAGGCTAGCAAGAGTTAACCTCTGCTAGCCTGCTTGTTGCTTCTGGGATCACATGTTGTTGGAAGCCTATCACATTGAATCCCTTCCTATTTAAGATGGTGGAATATGTCTTCCCATGCCGACTATAGTTTATTGCTGTGTTAGTCTGTGTGCTGTTGTGTCCCAGTCCTGCTAGTCTTTGTATTGCTTTGTGCTTGGAATTGTTGTGGAGTTGTCCTGTTGTTTCATCCCCACTCCTAATCACTCCTGCCCTGGACCTCCCCTTCAATTTGGGGAGGGACAGACCAAACACAAGAGAGAGGCGATCATCGGTTCAACTTTTTTTATTTTATTAATATTCATATAATAATTTGGAATATGCAGAAAGGTGATGGGAAGGAGAAAACGGTATACATCACCGCAAACAGTGCAGAAATTAGTAACAATGTACCGGTTATACATAAAAATGGTATAAAGTCATATCCAAACAAAGCAATAGTAACCCACAATTTAATGAGAGCCCAAACTCACAGAGATGGTATACCAGGACAACTCTTAATGTAAGATATAATATACAGATAAACTAGAAACCTAGTATATATAAGAGAAGCCAGGGTTGGAAATATCTATCATAAGGATTACATCATATAATTATACATCTGTGTCTGTGATGGAAATCAACTCCGCAGCAGAAAGACACAAAGACCATAACATATAATTATAGTGAGAGTAAATAAGATAATTCAATGGATATATACATATATAGACTCTCACATTAGGGTCAATGTGTATTACATGCGACAGCGGTAAAGGAAAAAACACTATATATATATATATATATATATATATATATATATATATATATATCAGTGTTAATGGTGAGAGTCAGTGCAGCAGCCGAAGGCCACAAGGACCACAATATAAGATGTAGTGAGAGTATATAAATGATCCAATACACATATATGTATAAGTGTATATATATACTCTCTCCCACTACGGTCAATGAGTACCTACGCAGCAGCAGTGACAAACACCATATACACATGTGTCCGTGCTGGTGGTGGAAATCGCCACCGCAGTACAAACGGCACACAGACCATAATATACAATTAGGGCGAGAGAAAATGAAAGTTCAATACATGTATGTATATACTCTCACATTAGGGTCCATGTGTGCTATTGTAACAGTGGTAAGAGCAACCCCGACCAGGCTTGGAGTCGCCGTTAAGAGGTCAAATCCGTCAGTGACTGGAACCCCAGGGGTTTCCTAACATCCAAGACCCGATAGAAGGCAACCGTCCGATCAGAAGAAGCAAATACAGCTACCGCCACAGCTAGAGTTCCAAGGGCCAGAGCCTGCGGGCAAAAGGGCTCCTCCAGCACATATACACGCTGGGGAGCGGGTTACCATTGGGAAGCCATCGGGACCGAACATACACAAAGGTGCAGGGAAAGGCAGCCACCACCAACCGTCCGGGAGAAGCCACAGCAGCCAGCTGCGGGACCCGTCCATCCAGCCATTTGGTTTACCAGAGACTTTGCGTACATTTGTGGCTGAGTGAGTACTCTCGTGCCATCCGGCACCGCGCTGCGCAGTCCAGGCGACCCTGCACCTTGCCAACCCTGCCTCCCCGTCACCTCACCGGGCCCCGGGACCACCAACCCCTACCCACGGAGGGGGAAAACAACATCCCAACTGCTCCCTACCATCGCTCCCGGGATCCCCGTCACCAGCAGCGGTGGTGCCCAACCTCACCACAACCCGTGGGTGGCGTCACGGACTAAAATCCCCCAAACCAACCACCGCTTTCACTCACGGGTGAGGAGCGCCGCTCGAGTCCCCGAGCAGCCATCGCAGCAGTGCAGTGGCGTCCTCCCCACCCGCGACATCACCATGCTCTGACTTTTGTTCAGTATTCAGGGTGTGAGGCGCTTAAGGGATCTCTCTACTGATATATAGGACAAGTGTGCGCCGTCATCAGGTCCCTCACTCTCCTGCAAGCTCATGAATGTCCTTCAAGAGGAAATGAAACTTCTACTGTGGCTCTTGGCAGACACTGGTCTGGCATCAAGATGGGCTTTCTGTGAGGGGAGAAGTCATGTTCCCGAGCCTTGCTGTAGCATTTTGGTCCAATGAGATGGAAAAAGATTTGTTGGGTGGTTTTCTCCTTTTGACTTGTTTTTATATGTGGTATGTTGCTCTTTTTTGTGTACAAAGTCACATTCTAGGACTTACAAAGGGAATCTGTCACCAGGTGTCAAGCTGCCACCAGGGGGAGCCGGAGCTCTGCAGCAGAAGACACTACACAGAGCAACGAGAACCAGGAAGTAAATATACACAGTGTTCTCGTACACTGCCTCACAGCACAGCTGAGCAGCAGAGCTGCGGGGTGTGCGAGGAATAGTCAGGCAGGCTGGGTCAAACACAGTACGGGCAGAAGCAGGACCGTAGGAACGAGCAGAAGCAGAGTCAAAGTCAGGCCAAGGTCAGTACCAGAGGAAGCAACAGAGTGGGGAAGTAGGAGAGGGGACAGAGGACAGGAGGGACGACCAGGGGACGGAACACAGGCAAGGGCACAGGGGCACAGGAACAGACAGATCAGGATATCACTCACAGGACCAGCAATCATAGGCAAAGCAGTGCAAAGCTTATAGCAGGCGCTGGTTCACTGGAAATGTCAGCTTTTAATGCATCCAAGCTCCGGAAGTGAAGCCCGGGAGAAGGCTCCGCCCCCTAGCCATGTGGACGGGGAGGCGAACCATGACACCAGGTTTTTCTCTTTGAGCTGCGGTCACCGCTAGTGAGCCCGTCTATACAGTATTCCAGAATACTGTATATAAGAACCCAGGCTGATCTGTATTACCTACAAAGACCTTTTATTACATTAATCTATGGTGCGGTCTGGACCGATGGGTGTCGCTGCTCTTGATCCATCGCCTCCACTCTGCTTACAATTGCTGTCCTCTTTCCCTGCTTCTTGTAGATGATGCTTCCTACTGTGATGCTAGCCACTACTTACTGGGAGTGTGGACAGGAGCGTAGTCAGAAAAGCTGGGGTCTGTTAACAGGAGGACACGTATAAGCCCAAGGAGAAAACAGAGGCATAGTCAGGGCAATATCCGAGGGTCAGAAATCCAGGAGAGAATGTAATAAGTTCAGGGGGAAAGCAGAGACGTGGTCAGGTAACGGTTCGAGGTCAAACAGGCAGGAGGTCACGACAGGAACAGGGAACGGACAAAGAGGAGTCAAATAAAAGTCCTGGGTCAGAGAACAAAGATCAGAACAGAGACACACACACCAACAGCACAACTGCAGAACCAGAAAATGCAACTGGTGATGTGCTGGACAAGGACCATGTCTAATTTTTGGGGGGAAAAAAATTGCATCCCATTTGATTTCATAGTCCACATACACATAATGGGATGCAATAAGCTATATTTTTGGGACATTTCTACCACTTCACCCTTGTACTCTTGTAAAGAAATCTTTTCATAAAACTGTAAAAATAAAAAAAGAAAAAAACATTAAAAATAACCCCATTAAATATGTCACCTGTCTTTACTATATTTAGCCACCGGAATCTAACATCCCTATGCAGGTGTGAACTCAATTCAAAAGGTAGACAACAATCCTGATATAAATAGGATGTCACTTGCTCAAAATATATAGTTAAATATCTTGTAAAATCCTTGTACGCTCCTGAATGTGCCACTTCTTTCCGTTTTTCGCTTCATCGTTTCATTGCAGAGATATTCATATTTGTTTCTTCTGGAGCGCAATATGTGAAATCTCTGCTTGTAGCCCAAATAGACGTTTCTTCAGACTATTCTCTTGGTGCGTGTGCTTTTACCCCTCCCCCTGAATCCCAGATGCTGACAAGCATAGATTGAGTTGATTGTGTGAAGGATTCTTTAAGTTCTGTACATACATGACAACAAATTATCACGGGGTGTGATGGGATAACAGGGGACCAGGGCTCCTACACTGGCCCTCAGGCTAGGGGAGCCCTAGCTGTCCCTGATCCCAGAGATACGTTTGATGGTGACATTGTCTGGGCCGCCTTCCTTGCCCTGCTCCTATACAGCCCTGATCTAGAACTCCTTTTCCCTCACACCAGGGGAGAACCAGGACAGAAGTGGTAGAACCCACAAATATGGACAAACAGGGGAACCCAAAACTCAATCACTCAGCACGTTCACACAGAGCTATAAGGCAAGAAGTGATAAGGAAGAAATTAAGAGCAGAGAGGAAACGAGACGACAAGAGACCTCACAACAATGCCAAGCACAAAACACTACAGTCACCAGCAGGACTGGCATACAACAGCACACGGACCAATGTAGCTAAAGCTATAGTTGGCATAGGGAGACAGGCTCCTCCATCTTAAAAAGACAGGGAGTGACTGTGATAGGTCTCCCACAATTTGTGATCCAAGAGGTCACCAGTAGGCTAGCAGAAGTTAACTCCTGCAAACCCGATCACTAATGAGAACCCAGCTGGTCGACCCTCGAGCCTGTCTGTGTAACTAAGAAACACCAAAGGAGGCATAGTGAGGAGTGTCATTCCGCAGTGTGATTAGCGCCAGATACCACCATGACACTCGGCGAGTTTAGAGCCAAACACCATGTGACACAAATACACCTTAACTTATATGACTTATGGCTGTTCCCGTAAGAAGGCTAGTTTACTGGATTTCAATCTTAACCTCCACAGTTTCCAAACTTGTAAATGAATTTTGAATACGTGAACTGTTCAACAAATATAGGTTTTATTACTATGTGTAAAGTAAAAAAGCCAATTTAAAAAATAAAACTAAAAACCCCATTTATATATATATGTCACGTAGACCAATCGACGGGCACCACAGTTATAACCATAAACCATTTTGTATGTTTTATGGTTACAAGAAACAATACATCACCATATATGATTATATAGAACAAAGGCTCAAAGAAGGCCGCTCCGAGGTGATGGGGAATATGCAGCTTCGCACTCCAATGCACTGCAGGGACATTAAAGCGGTGGTTCACCCCTTTTCATTACTGGCCACATCGATATTATGTTGAGAAACAAGGTTTCTCTCAAATACCTTGTGTTGCCAAGAGTGCCTGTGAGTGGCGCTCACCCCCTTCCCATGACCCCCGGCTCCGTGACCTCTGATGTCCAGTTACCTCTGGTGACCTCTAATCTCTAATAGTTATGCAGTTTGCACAAACTATGCTGACTGTCATGGTGGCGTCAGACTCTGTTCGCATTGCAGATTCTGACACTCCGCCTGATGGTTTCTCTAGTGTCTAGGATCAATGTAGGCAGACTCTGGCATTAATCTGCTGTGTGCTGAATCATAGGCAGGCTAGCAAGAGTTAATCTCTGCTGCTCTGCTTGTTCCTTTGATCACATGTGCTCCCCTCCTATTTATGCTGGTTGAATCCTTCCACTAATGCCAGCTATAGTTTATTCTATGTTGGTCTGTGAGGTGTGGTGTCCCAGACTCTCTGGTGAAAGTTGTGCCTATTGCTTAGTGCGGTTGTGGCGTTTACCCCTGTTGTTTGTACCTTCCTTCCTGCTCTTGATTTTCCTCCTGAATTTCTTATTGTCTTAACCTTTTGTGTGCGCATGCGGTGTGACAGAGTTTTGGTTTTCTCTTGTCTTATCTGTGGGTTTCATCTCACTTCTGTCCCATCCCTCCCTGAGAGAGGGGGAGAGGAATCAGATCAGAACTGGTCCGGAGCAGGGCCAGGAAGGAGACTCGAGCCTCACCACCATCAGGAATATTCCTGAGGTTCGATAGCATAGGGCCTCCTAGGTTGAAGGACAGGGGGTGGTGGTAGTTTACGATGGCGCTGCAGCGCTGGGTAACGGAGCCGGTAAAGGAGAAACAGAGACAGGGGCTGCGGGTCCATGTCTTGTACTTACTGGTAGTTCAGGCGCTGCCCCTGAGTACTGTCCTCCGCCACGATGGGCTCCAGCCGATCCCGAATAGTTGGCGGTCACCGCCGGTGCCCGTGAAAATCTTTCTAGTGGAGTGTCCCCTGTTTGCTATCTGGAACCCGGGCCGGGCCTCCAGCTCCAAGCCACGGGTCCCACGACGAAAGAGAAACACTCGACTCCTGCTGTCCATCTCAGATGTTATTCCAAGCTGTGCTCAGGAAGGTCTGCTCTAGTGAGATGAGTCAGTTGATGACGCTGGCTGAAAAGAGAGCATGTCTGTGTTTTTTGTCTTATATACATTGATATGTATTGGCACTGATATACAGCTAATACGGCACCGTCTCTGGATATCCCAAATGAAGACTCCATTAGCAGTCTTCAACCCAAATTCCTCCCTTGACATGCCTACTTCTACCCCATGTGGTGCCGCCCCCAGTGGTTGTCTTAGCGACTGGGGAAATCCCATGCTTCGTGATGGCTCACTACCCTGTCTGCGTAGTCCACCCCCCGTGGGAAAGTACCTTATTGTTGTGTGTGACTGTGGTTTTGTGAAGGCACCGGCAGTTAACCCCCCTCCTGACCCGGGATGGATATTACCCCTCAAAAGTGGTGTAATACCCTGTGGCACCTGAAGCCTCAGGGGCGCCACAGTACAATCCAATAAAGGTTGTGTCCTGATTCAGTCACTTTGGGTGGTTGGAAAAGCTGAATTTCCATTCACACTATATGGTTTTCTAAATGTAAATCCCGGCTATTTAACACTCTATGGTCTTGGTTTGGAATACCAGTTTAGTGGAATATTCTAAACATTTGACACAAGCTTCCAATTTGCCATTTTGTCTTTGACCTTCAGAGAGCGGGGCTGCACCGCCCCCGTGCCAGCAGCCGAGCCGCTCGGATCCGGAGCCGCGGTGGCTCGAGGGGTCTCCGGACCCGGGGGTTCGCGAGGACACTCAAATTCAAAAAGAGAGGGGGAGATATGTACAAGGGATGTATAAGTTCGTGACGCCACCCACGGTGCGTGGTAATGTGGCAGACCAGCGCTGCTGTTGAGGAGCCCGGTGGCGATGGTGAAGCAGCAGGAGGTTTAACCCCTCCGTGGTTTGTGCCGCGGGGCCCGTTGGATTGTTGGTGCTTGGGGGTGCCGTTGGGGATATGAAAAGGGGCTTTTCAGTGTACTCACTCAGTCCAGGAATAACAACACCGACAGCTTGTAAACCAGAATTCTGAGCACCACTGCAGCTTGGAGGAAGCACGCTTAGGTCCGTGCCCTTGGTGTTGCTGTTAGCCTGTGGCCCTTTCCTTGGCACCTGTTTTCCTCTAGTTGGACCCTCAAGCATAAAACTTTTTGGGTCCTGCTCACCCGTAGGCTAACGGAGTGAGCTTGCTCTCAGGTTTCACGAGTAGGATTTCTTTGGACTGTATTGGGAAAGTCCTATCCCATTGGTGCGCTAGTACCCTGATTTTTGGAGCGGGCTGGGGATGAATCTTGAAGTCTTCACCCCCGTCGGGTAAATTACCGGGACGCGTGAAGCTACTTCCCGGCCTAGGGTCCACGTACCCTGTCGTGCCTTGGCCCCTGGCCGATGATGGCTCAAGGCTGCCCTCCTTGGCAGTCCGTGCCCCTTGACACGATCCCCTGCGACTGGGGTTCCAGCTCCTACCAGGCCCAGACCAACGTCTGCCACCTAGTACTACAGGAGCCCTGCTCCAGGCCGGTGACCTCTCCCTCTCAGAGAGTCACCTTCACCTCTTTTTCCTTCCACTCCTTTTTCACTTCTCACTGTGTGTCACTTTTCCTACCAACCCCCCATGTGGGCGGCCCTATTCCCTTCAGGCCCCCCAATGGTGTGTCTGGTGGGTATGTTGCAAAGTTTTCCAAGGATTTTTATTGGCTAAGCTGTTAGCCACACCAAAGAACCAGGATCCGTAACCAAGGAGGAGTGGATACTGTGAAGAAGGGCTGATTGTACAATATCCTGTGATGACCTGATAGGCCAGGGCGTCACAGGGCATCGTACAAACTTGCACTTATAGTAACACGTTGATTGAGCAAGGCCAACCAAAAAGCGAGCTCATAGGTCAGTTGCTGAAACAGTGGCGAAGGGCGCCATGCTCAGACATGTGCCAAATGTTAAAGGAATATGCAAGAGGCTGTGAAAAAGTTACCAACCACCTTAATGTGATCCCAATGAAAAGAAGGAACATTCTGGTCAAAAGATAAACCCTGTGGTATTACACCATAAAGGGACCTGGAACAATTGACTGCACCAGCCGGCATGACCTGTGATGGGAGAACATCATCTGAGACATTGAGTGATTGTGGCCTATGGCGGGAGATGAGTCCAAAAACAAGAATTACTCCGGATCAATGAGAAAGTGCGTGGTGAGCTCAGATATTGGTTCAGATTGAGATTTCTGAGTTCTACCTGCTCCTCCTATAATGCTTTTTTTCATTTTGCCATAAAAGATATACATTGACAATAAAACTGTTTGCTCAACTTTTTGCATTTGTAAACTAACCTAAACAGCGTCCTGGTGTTATTTTTATTTCCTTATTGTATCTTTTCCCCAAAGTCACGTGTGCACATCCAAACCGTGTGCAATGACCCTGTGTGGTGGCGTGTGGAGTCTTTGCTGATACTTATTAGAGAGCTTGTGCTTCTAAGGTATAAAGCGTCTGCCATATGGAATGTGATCATTCAAACAGGAAAAGAGAAGGGGTTAATGCCACGCATCAGCCAAATGAAGATGTAGAGTTGTTGATGAATTAATATCTTTTTTATTTCATAAGTCTACACGTTTCGAGGTTGAAACCTCTTCCTCAGGACCAGAACATCAACAAAGTTTAGAAAAAGAAGCCATCACAATTTCTAAACTTTACTTGTTAATAAATGGAGATTTTTGGCAAAAAATTGCACTCTTTTGAGCTACCCCGCCACGTCACAGCAAATCTCATGGGGCAGTCCTACTCTGAAATATTTTATTCTATATGAAGGGTGCCACGCGGCCTCACACATTCAAGAGCAGAACTGTCTATCCACAAGAAACCTATCTTGGTTGTTCTGTCTGATTTTTGGCAAGTGGTGACTGTTCACACTCAGCCATCATTCCTATCCACAGGCTATTTTAATTCAAACAGCACTTGCCTGGGCCTGTCCCGCCCACAGCCATGACTAAAGGGGGCTTTACACGCAGTGAGGGGACCCACCAAACAAAGACAGGTGCAGGGAAAAGAAGCCACCAGGTCACTAAACCGGCAATGGGACTAAGGGGACCTGCGGGTAAGACCAGCCGACCTCGGGTGACCAGTTTCCAGCTTACTGTGAGTAAAGGAACCAGTTACACTTCAACCCCTTGTGTGGCCTACCTTCTTTCAACACCCATCTACATCACCTATGCTCTGGGGCCTGGCTCTGCTTGTGGAGGGCCCAACATCCAGGCTGCCACTAACACCAGCCCCAGTAGCAAGAACTGTGCAGTGGTGGCTCCAGCCACATAGCCGCAAACCGCAAGTGGCATCACATATACAGTGCCTACAAGTAGTATTCAACCCCCTGCAGATTTAGCAGGTTTGATAAGATGCAAATAAGTTAGAGCCTGCAAACTTCAAACAAGAGCAGGATTTATTAACAGATGCATAAATCTTACAAAACAACAAGTTATGTTGCTCAGTTAATTTTTAATAAATTTTCAACATAAAAGTGTGGGTCAATTATTATTCAACCCCTAGGTTTAATATTTTGTGGAATAACCCTTGTTTGCAATTACAGCTAATAATTGTCTTTTATAAGACCTGATCATGCCGGCACAGGTCTCTGGAGTTATCTTGGCCCACTCCTCCATGCAGATCTTCTCCAAGTTATCTAGGTTCTTTGGGTGTCTCATGTGGACTTTAATCTTGAGCTCCTTCCACAAGTTTTCAATTGGGTTAAGGTCAGGAGACTGACTAGGCCACTGAAACACCTTGATTTTTTCCCTCTTCAACCAGGCCTTGGTTTTCTTGGCTGTGTGCTTTGGGTCGTTGTCTTGTTGGAAGATGAAATGACGACCCATCTTAAGATCCTTGATGGAGGAGCGGAGGTTCTTGGCCAAAATCTCCAGGTAGGCCGTGCTATCCATCTTCCCATGGATGCGGACCAGATGGCCAGGCCCCTTGGCTGAGAAACAGCCCCACAGCATGATGCTGCCACCACCATGCTTGACTGTAGGGATGGTATTCTTGGGGTTGTATGCAGTGCCATCCAGTCTCCAAACGTCATGTGTGTGGTTGGCACCAAAGATCTCGATCTTGGTCTCATCAGACCAGAGAACCTTGAACCAGTCTGTCTCAGAGTCCTCCAAGTGATCATGAGCAAACTGTAGACGAGCCTTGACATGACGCTTTGAAAGTAAAGGTACCTTACGGGCTCGTCTGGAACGGAGACCATTGCGGTGGAGTACGTTACTTATGGTATTGACTGAAACCAATGTCCCCACTGCCATGAGATCTTCCCGGAGCTCCTTCCTTGTTGTCCTTGGGTTAGCCTTGACTCTTTGGACAAGCCTGGCCTCGGCACGGGAGGAAACTTTCAAAGGCTGTCCAGGCCGTGGAAGGCTAACAGTAGTTCCATAAGCCTTCCACTTCCGGATGATGCTCCCAACAGTGGAGACAGGTAGGCCCAACTCCTTGGAAAGGGTTTTGTACCCCTTGCCAGCCTTGTGACCCTCCACAATCTTGTCTCTGATGGCCTTGGAATGCTCCTTTGTCTTTCCCATGTTGACCATGTATGAGTGCTGTTCACAAGTTTGGGGAGGGTCTTAATTAGTCAGAAAAGGCTGGAAAAAGAGATAATTAATCCAAACATGTGAAGCTCATTGTTCTTTGTGCCTTAAATACTTCTTAATACTTTAGGGGAACCAAACAGAATTCTGGTGGTTTGAGGGGTTGAATAATAAATGACCCTCTGAATAAACTTTTCTCAATTTAAAAAAAATAAATAAAAAAGAAATAACATTCTTTTTTGCTGCATTTCACACTTCCAGGCTGATCTACAGTCCAAATGTCACAATGCCAAGTTACTTCCGAATGTGTAAACCTGCTAAATCTGCAGGGGGTTGAATACTACTTGTAGGCAGTGTAAACTTTTATTTAAACTCCCATGTAAATATAACCCCTTTTAAAAAGCACCCAGGGCACGGAACCAGGCAATGGCCACCAAAGTGACATTCTAAAGTTATACACTGCCCGGAACCGAGTACCCCATAACCCTGGGTGAAACACTGTCATGCAACAAGCGTGACAGTGTGAAAACACACCTCAATAACACCACAGACAAGGGGGACACCGGGGAAACAATAATAATGGTGGGCCCTGACACTAGTGAGAGGGTAGATAGAAACCACCTATCCTCACCTGTAGATGTTCCTACTCTCCTAGCCACTCCCTATACAGTCTCTGCAACTGTTACTGAGCAGCACCCTAAGACCCTCGGAAACCTTATAGATGCCCTGACTAGGGAGAGGTGGGTGAGGTTCACTAGACCCACTGCTGCACTAAGACAAGAGGGTAGGAGAGACAAACAGGGGATACACAACCAAAATGGAGAGGATATGACTTCAGGAGAAATCACAGCAGCTCCTTCCACCAAGGCAGCTAGTATACATCAGTATCTTCAGCAAAGCTTGTTGGCAAACATAGCCATTTAAATACAAGGGTGTGTGGCTACAGAGCTGGTGCAGCTGACCTTAGCAGCTCTCAAAGTGACCTGTCGGCGGCTCAAGTGTTTCATGGAGATCACTATTCAGTGAACCGCTATGGGAATCTCGTTCTGGCCTCGTTCTAGCTCTCATAGGGATGCACTGAGCGCAGGTGACGTAACTTCTGACTTCCGGCCAGTCAGAAGCTTCCGCAAGATGGTGCAGCGGGATCGGAGTGGGCTGGTAAAGTACGAAAACACAGGAAGATGAGTATAAGACAGGGGGTCTTACATTTAAAGCATCACTACATCAGTGAAAAAACAAAATGCTGTAGTGGTGCTTTAAACTTTTTGGAATCTGGACGTAGTGAGCTCCTCCAGTGGTTCCAGGTTACCAAAATTTTATCCTCACGGCCTTAATCAGACGTCTTTGATTTTTCCCAAAAATTTAGACACCGACCATTGTTTATTGGTGTTTTGGATCTGAGTTTCATCAGGTTTTAGTTAGAGGGTCAATTTTTACCATCAGTGTTTCCCCAGTGATTTTTTGGAAAAAAACCCTGCAAAGCTCCTCCTAAACATTACAATGTAATCTTTTAGATTACATGGACTGCACATCAGGTATCTAGGTGCTGTCAGTGATTTTCATTGACCCATGCTAGCAGCATTCAGGCTATGTGATGGCTCATACTGTATATAGGTGGCTATGTGGGGGCTCATACTGTATATAGGTGCTAATTGGGGGCTCACACTGTATATAGGGACTATGTGGGGGCTCATACTGTATATAGGGGGCTCACACTTTATCTAGGGGCTCTTTGGAGCTCATATTGTATATAGGGGCTATGTGAGGGCTCATAATGAATATAGAGGGCTATATGGGAGCTCATACTTTCTATAGGGGCTATGTGGGTGCTCATACTGTATATAGGAGACTGTGTGGGGCTTTTACTGTATATAGGGTGACTGTGTGGGGGCTCATACTGTATATAGGTGGACTGTGTGGGGGCTATACTATATATAGGGGGACTGTGTGGGGGCTCATACTGTATATAGAGGGACTGTGTGGGGGATCATACTGTATTTAGGGGTTCTTCAACTGTAGGGGAACTGTGCAGGCTCATACTGTAAATTGAGGGACTGTATGTGGGCTCATACTGAATATAGGGGGACTGTGTGTGGACTCATACTGAATATAGGGGGACTATGCAGGTTCATACTGTAAATAGGGGGACTGTGTGGGCTCATACTGTATATAATGGTTCTCATACTGTAGGGGGACTCTGGGGGCTCATACTGTATATAGGGGGACTGTGTGGTGGCTCATACTGTATATAGGGAGACTGTGTGGGGGCTCATACTGTATATAATGGTTCTCATACTGTAGGGGGACTCTGGGGGCTCATACTGTATATAGGGGGACTGTGTGGAGGCTCATACTGTATATAGGGGGACTATGCAGGTTCCTACTGTAAATAGGGGGACTGTGTGGGCTCATGCTGTATATAGGGGGACTGTATGGGGGCTCATACTGTACATAGGGGGACTGTGTGGGGGCTCATACTGTATATAATGGTTCTCATACTGTAGGGGGACTCTGGGGGCTCATACTGTATATAGGGGGACTGTGTGGGGGCTCATACTGTATATAGGGGGACTGTGTGGGGGCTCATACTGTATATAATGTATATAATGGTTCTCATACTGTAGGGGGACTCTGGGGGCTCATACTGTATATAGGGGGACTGTGTGTGGACTCATACTGAATATAGGGGGACTATGCAGGTTCATACTGTAAATAGGGGGACTGTGTGGGCTCATACTGTATATAATGGTTCTCATACTGTAGGGGGACTCTGGGGGCTCATACTGTATATAGGGGGACTGTGTGGTGGCTCATACTGTATATAGGGAGACTGTGTGGGGGCTCATACTGTATATAATGGTTCTCATACTGTAGGGGGACTCTGGGGGCTCATACTGTATATAGGGGGACTGTGTGGAGGCTCATACTGTATATAGGGGGACTATGCAGGTTACTACTGTAAATAGGGGGACTGTGTGGGCTCATGCTGTATATAGGGGGACTGTATGGGGGCTCATACTGTACATAGGGGGACTGTGTGGGGGCTCATACTGTATATAATGGTTCTCATACTGTAGGGGGACTCTGGGGGCTCATACTGTATATAGGGGGACTGTGTGGGGGCTCATACTGTATATAGGGGGACTGTGTGGGGGCTCATACTGTATATAATGTATATAATGGTTCTCATACTGTAGGGGGACTCTGGGGGCTCATACTGTATATAGGGGGACTGTGTGGGGGCTCATACTGTATATAGGGGGACTGTGTGGGGGCTCATACTGTATATAATGTATATAATGGTTCTCATACTGTAGGGGGACTCTGGGGGCTCATACTGTATATAGGGGGACTGTGTGGGGGCTCATACTGTATATAGGGGGACTGTGTGGGGGCTCATACTGTATATAGGGGGACTGTGTGGGGGCTCATACTGTATATAATGGTTCTCATACTGTAGGGGCACTGTGGGTGCTCATACTGCATGTAGGGGCCTTTGTAGGGGCTCAGTTTATATAGGGGGATGTCAGCATACTTAATACTGCTCAATATTATGAAATAATATAATATGTTAATATTAATATTGAGCAGAATTCATTTCAGCCTACTGGTTCCGGCCTCAAACAGTCACAGTCTCATGTGGCCCCTCTGAAAAATGTATTGCCCACCCCTGCTCTATCCTGTTACATCCCGATAGACCTCCTGGTGTCAGCCTTCATTTCTGTTCCGGAGCCTACAGCTCTATCAGCCCTGCCGGCTGTCATCTCTGATTATTCTGGGGTCTGTGACCAGGTAACGCACTCACATCTTTTTATGGTTTAAGGGAAAATTTTAGACCTTTTCTACAACCCAATCTATCCAGCGGAAAAAGGACTGCAGCTCAGGGTATCCCCATTCTGGTACGTGACCGTCTATGTTCGCACGTTGCGTACAGTTCACTGCAGAACACCGGTCAATGGGTTTATATTTCCTCTTAGCTTATAGATGAATGAAGCCTACAATAGTCTACACCTTCCTTAATTTTACCATAGATTTTTTTAAATTCCGCATACTTCAGATTTTTCTTAGGAGTAAGATAATTAAAATGTCAATAAACTTACATTTTATAGAGTAACTGTCTGCCTTATATAAAGACACAAGAGGTGATAACATAATTTAGGAATAGAAGAGAAAGCAAAGGAGGCGATGAATACGGTCATATCACTCGTGCTTACCCTTCTTTTGGGTAGCCAGCTGGGTAAGTCATAACTTAGTGGTAGTGTGAGGAGGAGGTGACACTGCTGTGTGCACTGTGCTGTGTATACAGGTCATGGTGTAGTAGTGTGAGGAGGAGATGACACTGCTGTGTGCACTGTGCTGTGTATACAGGTCATGGTGTAGTAGTGTGAGGAGATGACACTGCTGTGTGCACTGTGCTGCGTATACAGGTCATGGTGTAGTAGTGTGAGGAGGAGGTGACACTGCTATGGGCACTGTGCTGTGTATACAGGTCATGGTGTAGTGTAAGGAGGAGGTGACACTGCTGTGTGCACTGTGCTGTGTATACATGTCATGGTGTAATAGTGTGAGGAGGAGATAACACTGCTGTGTGCACTGTGCTGCGTATACATGTCATGGTGTAGTGTGAGGAGGAGATGACACTGCTGTGTGCACTGTGCTGTGTATACATGTCATGGTGTAATAGTGTGAGGAGGAGATAACACTGCTGTGTGCACTGTGCTGCGTATACATGTCATGGTGTAGTAGTGTGAGGAGGAGGTGACACTGCTGTGTGCACTGTGCTGTGTATACAGGTCATGGTGTAGTAGTGTGAGGAGGAGATAACACTGCTGTGTGCACTGTGCTGTGTATACAGGTCATGGTGTAGTAGTGTGAGGAGGAGATGACACTGCTGTGTGCACTGTGCTGTGTATACAGGTCATGGTGTAATAGTGTGAGGAGGAGGTGACACTGCTGTGTGCACTGTGCTGTGTATACAGGTCATGGTGTAGTAGTGTGAGGAGGAGATGACACTGCTGTGTGCACTGTGCTGTGTATACAAGTCATGGTGTAGTAGTGTGAGGAGGAGGTGACACTGCTGTGTGCACTGTGCTGTGTATACAGGTCATGGTGTAGTAGTGTGAGGAGGAGATGACACTGCTGTGTGCACTGTGCTGTGTATACAAGTCATGGTGTAGTAGTGTGAGGAGGAGATGACACTGCTGTGTGCACTGTGCTGTGTATACAGGTCATGGTGTAGTAGTGTGAGGAGGAGATGACACTGCTGTGTGCACTGTGCTGTGTATACAGGTCATGGTGTAGTAGTGTGAGGAGGAGATGACACTGCTGTGTGCACTGTGCTGTGTATACAGGTCATGGTGTAATAGTGTGAGGAGGAGATGACACTGCTGTGTGCACTGTGCTGTGTATACAAGTCATGGTGTAGTAGTGTGAGGAGGAGGTGACACTGCTGTGTGCACTGTGCTGTGTATACAGGTCATGGTGTAGTAGTGTGAGGAGGAGATAACACTGCTGTGTGCACTGTGCTGTGTATACAGGTCATGGTGTAGTAGTGTGAGGAGGAGATGACACTGCTGTGTGCACTGTGCTGTGTATACAAGTCATGGTGTAGTAGTGTGAGGAGGAGGTGACACTGCTGTGTGCACTGTGCTGTGTATACAGGTCATGGTGTAGTAGTGTGAGGAGGAGATGACACTGCTGTGTGCACTGTGCTGTGTATACAAGTCATGGTGTAGTAGTGTGAGGAGGAGATGACACTGCTGTGTGCACTGTGCTGTGTATACAGGTCATGGTGTAGTAGTGTGAGGAGGAGATGACACTGCTGTGTGCACTGTGCTGTGTATACAGGTCATGGTGTAGTAGTGTGAGGAGGAGATGACACTGCTGTGTGCACTGTGCTGTGTATACAAGTCATGGTGTAGTAGTGTGAGGAGGAGGTGACACTGCTGTGTGCACTGTGCTGTGTATACAAGTCATGGTGTAGTAGTGTAGTAGAGAACCGAGTATAATGGAAGCCTATGGTAAATAAAGATTTTTTTCAGCAGACTCCCCTGAGGGGGGGAGGCTGGCAAATTGCTGAAATTGATGGAAACAGCGTTTACGGTAAATGGAATGTGAACAACATGGGGAAGACGCCTGCACACACCTCTGACTCCCAGGTCGCTGTTGAGAATGAAAAAAATTAAGTACTTTTAAAAAGCATGAGGTCCCCTATTGTCGATAACCAGCGAAGGCAGAGCAGACCTGTCTGGATATCAAAAATTGTGACCGCAGGCTGGTTTTGTTTTTAATTATTAATTTACATATGTGCCACAGCCTAAACTGATGGATAAGAGCCTGGTACTGAGGGAACTCGTCACCTCAGCGTCCCCTCACACCCCTGTACCGGCCACACATCTAATGTCAATTTTTCTAGTCATTTGGTTTCTATGACAACATAATTAATGTTCTCGGCAGCACATTGTCCGGCGTGTTCAGGTGATGTGCTGCTGATAACCTCAGCCTGTATGGGGACAGAAGAATCATATGAGCAGTAACTCTGTCACCACCATTTGTCAGCTTGTGTAAATTTCTTTTATTCCTCTTTCATGTCCCTGTCACCAGTCCTTGTGGTGTCTGTGTTCATACATACGGAGAAAGAATCACACACATACTCATAAAAATAACTTCATGTGTGTCTATGTGTGTATGTACCCACAACCCTATCTATCTATCCCTCTATCTATCTATCTATCCCTCTATCTATCCCTCTATCTATCTATCTATCCCTCTATCTATCTATCTATCCCTCTATCTATCTATCTATCTATCCCTCTATCTATCTATCCCTCTATCTATCTATCTATCCCTCTATCTATCTATCTATCTATCTATCCCTCTATCTATCTATCCCTCTATCTATCCCTCTATCTATCTATCTATCCCTCTATCTATCTATCCCTCTATCTATCTATCTATCTATCTATCTATCCCTCTATCTACCTACCTACCTATCTATCTATCCCTCTATCTACCTACCTATCTATCTATCCCTCTATCTATCTATCTATCCCTCTATCTATCTATCCATCCCTCTACCTATCTATCTATCCCTCTATCTATCTATCTATCTATCTATCCCTCTATCTATCTATCCCTCTATCTATCTATCCCTCTATCTATCTATCCCTCTATCTATCCCTCTATCTATCTATCCCTCTATCTATCTATCTATCCCTCTATCTATCTATCTATCCCTCTATCTATCCCTCTATCTATCCCTCTACCTATCTATCTATCCCTCTATCTATCTATCTATCCCTCTATCTATCTATCCCTCTATCTATCTATCCCTCTATCTATCTATCTTTCCAATTTCCCTCTATTTATCTATCTATCCCTCTATCTATCTATCTATCCCTCTATCTATCCATCCATCTATCCATTCCTCTATCTATCTATCTATCTATCTATCTATCTATCTATCCCTCTATCTATCTATCTATTTATCTATCTATCTATCCATTCCTCTATCTATCTATCTATTATCTATCTATCTATCTCTCTATATTCTATCTTTCATTCTATCTATCCATCCTTTTATCTATCTTTGCGCATCTTTTACATATAATAAACCATTCATTTCAGTATCATGCCTTTTATTCCAGGACGTGTCATACAGAAGGACAAAACGGACCATGTGAAATATGTGTTTTTTCAAGGGACACGTGAAGGGGTTTTACACAGATGCTTGTTGCAGGCCTGGAATCAGCCATTACTCTATTAAGCATGATGAAGTGTGACAACATGGAGATGATACCTGCCATCTTGTTACCCCAACATTACAAATAATGTTGTAATGTCACCTGTAGCCTCTTGTTAGGTTCCCTGGATAGTTTTTTTTTTTGTACTCAGTCACTGTGAAATACATACAGCTGCACTCTAGAATGCTAAAAATGAATAAGTGAACTCTGGTATTGCATTAGTGCTGTACGAATATTCGAAAAAAGAGATATTTAGCTTAGGTATTGGCCAATGCATGTGAGTCCGATAACCAATGACAAGGTGATCTGAATATATCGGGAGTCGAGACGCAAACTTAAATGCTTCTATTTGGGTTAAAAACTTCCATGTCTGGGCACAAAGGATCCAGCTCTATAAAGGAGGATGGACACTGCCTGGTTATAGCGCGAAGTGCTCAGTGAGACAAAAATGCTCTACAAATATATCTGTCTTGCTCCAATCTTCTTCTGGACGGCTTGCCAGATATTTAGCTTTGCCGACTCAAACCATCCAGGTAGAGTGCTGCTTTCCCAGCCCAAGCCAATGAGGCTCAGAACAAGGTTCCATAGACTTACACTGGAAAAAATGACAGCTTACATAAAAATGTACCTGGGAGGATATACTACTGGTACCTTGTGTCAAATATATATCCTGCCTATACATACACTATATGGAGAAAAGTATGTGCCCCTCCAGGAGTTTCTCTGACCCCATCCTACACCCATATACATTAATATGGAGTCGACCCCTCTACAGATATAACAGACTCCGCTCTTCTGGGAAGGATTTCTATAAGATTTTGGAAGCGTCTGTGGAAAATGTTACCCCTTCTACCAGAAGAGCATTTGTGAGGTGACACTGATGTTGTGGGGAAGACCAAGCTCACAGTCTCCATTATTGGTGTTGAATGGCGCTGAGGTCCGGGCTCAGAATCTCCATTATTGGTGTTGAATGGCGCTGAGGTCCGGGCTCAGAATCTCCATTATTGGTGTTGGATGGCGCTGAGGTCCGGGCTCAGAATCTCCATTATTGGTGTTGACTAGCGCTGAGGTCCGGGCTCAGAATCTCCATTATTGGTGTTGAATAGCGCTGAGGTCCGGGCTCAGAATCTCCATTATTGGTGTTGGATGGCGCTGAGGTCCGGGCTCAGAATCTCCATTATTGGTGTTGGACGGCGCTGAGGTCTGGGCTCAGAATCTCCATTATTGGTGTTGGATGGCGCTGAGGTCCGGGCTCAGAATCTCCATTATTGGTGTTGGACGGCGCTGAGGTCCGGGCTCAGAATCTCCATTATTGGTGTTGGATGGCGCTGAGGTCCGGGCTCAGAATCTCCATTATTGGTGTTGGATGGTGCTGAGGTCCAGGCTCTGTGCGGCCGGTCATGTTCTTCCACCAATTCCCCCTCCATATCTGTATGGACCTTGTGCACTGGGCGCAGTCATGGGGAACAGAAAAGGGTCTTCCCCAAACTGTTCCCACAAACATGGAAGCTACAACACAACTGTCCACAATGTCTTGTGCTGAAGAATTAAGATTGCTGAGACCCCAACAAACCCATAACTGATTGTCCCATGTAATGAAGAATCAGACGCAGGTATATAAATCAGAACTCTCTTTATTTGGAGACTTAAAAACAAATCTCATGTTTTAGTGGATGGTGGTCGGTCACAGCCCAAAATTACCAAACTAAAAACCACTGAAATAAATCACAGTAAACCAGTACAAAGCGTTGTGTCGCAGCCGGACTCCCGGCGTGGGTAGCTTTTGTACTAAAAAACCACCAACGTTGTTGAATTGACCGCTGCTGTGACTTAATGCAATATTATGAAAAGCAAAACCAGTAAAACTCATTGTGTTGCAGCCGGACTCCCGGCGCAGGAAAGCCGAAGCAGTTAAGATCATTGTCTCAAAGCCGGACTCCCGGCACATGTAGCATCAACAGTACAAATCATTGTCTCATAGCCGGACTCCCGGCACAGGTAAGCTTTCACACCAAAACCATAAACGCTGAAAAAAGGGAGGGAGGGTGGGACAGCTGCCTCCGGGTCCCACAAAGTGGGGAGAGACCGGAAGAGACAGGGAATGGGATTAAATAGGGGCAGCCAGGAGGAGGAGAGCAGAATCATTGGCTGCATCAAACAGGGAGGAGACAGAAAAAATTACATGGGACGACCGGATTAACCCCTTATTACGGGGCACAGCAGTCAAGGGGCACCCAGTCAAATACTGGAATGCCCAACAGATTTGTTTTCATTAGAACAATGGGGCTGAGGACGACCCCCGATAATGGCCCAGAGCATCCTCCTCCTCCTCCACCAAACTGAGCCTCGGTTTTGCTCATGATAAATTTTATGAATTTGATATTTCATATAGACTATTTTCTCTTTGCAGCTACTTCCCTGAGGTGCTTTCAATGTTCGGATCCTACATGTAGCGAGCTGTGTACAAAGACCTGTTCTGACGGAAATGTCTGCATGTCATTGTCTTATACGGTCGGTGAGTGCATGTAACACGAGCCCCATATCATATTTCACACCACACATGTAAAGGGATGAACCTGTCTATGTGCCCCTTATGAAATCATATGAGGGGTCTCCTTCTCTAGATCCCCAATCTCTATGAGCCATCGCAGATGTAGGTAAAGGGAACCAGTCACTACATTTTTACATAAGGCAGAAGTAGTATGTTTTTGTAGATGATTGTCCCCCAATGAAAAAGGACATTTTTCTCTAGAGCCCCCATGTGCCAGTCACGAGAAATTAGTGTAGAAGCCATGTGTAAAAAAGGCTGAAAATGCACTGGGTCATCTCAGTGCTCTTGGACGGCTTCTTCCTAGTGCACTGACAACCTCCCAAGTGCACTTCCAGCCCGATTTACATATGGCTTTCACATGACTGGTCCATCTGAGCTCTAGAGAAAAAGTCCTTTTTATTGGGGGACAATCATCAACACAGACATGTCACTACTTTAGGGCCCGGTTGCCTTTTATTTCATTATGGTGGACTCCAAGAAAGATGGAATTTCGGGCACTTCAATTTTTTTTTCTTTGTATTTACAGTTTGGGTGAAATACTTTTATATTTGACTAGATTGAACTTTATATCCCCTGCAAACACTGAACATGGATATAAATTTTCATCTTGATATTTTTGTTTTGGGAAGAAAGGGTGAGCTTAAATTTTTTTAAACGTTTTAATTATTTTTCATGGGTTTTTTTGGTTTTAGTTCTCCTGGGAGACTTGAACCTGTGATACATTGATCACCTGTATTATATACATCAATACTTTGTTATTTCACTATATAGAGCAATACTAATCTAATATGTTGGGATTCATAGGAGCAGCAAGATGGCGGTGGCAGGGTCCTTCAGTAAGGGGTACTTTACACTTTGCGACATCGCTATTGAAATATCGTCAGGGTCATGGTTGTTGTGACGCATATCTGGCTCCAGTAGCGACATTGCAATGTGTAACTCCTAGGAGCAACGATAAACGAGCGTGAAACAGTTAAAAATCGTTGATCTGTGTCACGTCGTTCATTTCCATAATGTCGCTCCTGTTGCTGATTCGATGTTGTTTCTCGCTCCTGCGGTGCCACACATCGCTGTGTGTGAAGCCGCAGGACCGACAAACGTCTCCTTACCTGCGTCCCGCCGCCAATGCGGAAGGAAGGAGGTGGGCGGGATGTTATGTCCCGCTCATCTCCGCCCCTCCGCTTCTATTGGCCGGCCGCTTGGTGATGTCGCGGTGACGCCGAACGCACCCCCCCTTGAAATAGGGATTGTTCGTCAGTCACCGCGACGTTGCCGAATAGGTAAGTGCGTGTGAAGCTGCCGTAGCGATAGTGTTCGCTACGGCAGCAATCACCACATATCGCATGTGCGACGAGGGCGGGTGCTATCGCGCCGCACATCGCTAGCATCGGCTAGCGATGTCGCAGCGTGCAAAGTACCCCTTAGTCCCCAGCTGCCATGTTAACCCAATGGTATTTGACGGCTGCTCTAATGAACACCCACACTAGCTGACAGAGGTGTCTAAATGATTAAAGGGAACCGGTCACCAGATTTGGGGCCTATAATCTGCGGCCACCACCAGTGGGCTCTTATATACAGCGTTCTAACATGCTGTATATAAGAGCGCAGGCCGCTCTGTAGAACGTAAAAAACACTTTTATAACACTCACCTAGGGGGGCGGTCCGGTCCGATGGGTGTCACTGCTCTTTGGTCTGGTGCCTCCTCTCTGCTGCGATCTCCGTCCTTCTTCTACCCAGTGTGGATGGCGCTTCTACATCATCCACACAAGCCAACATTGCAGTCCTGCGCAGGCGCACTTCTCTCTGCCCTGCTGAGGACAGATCAAAGTATTGTAATGCTCAGGCACAAGGAAATGTTAAAGATCATCTGCGCAGGCGCACTACAATACTTTGATTTGCCCTGAGCAAAACAGATCAAAATGTGCCTGCGCAGGACCTCAATGCCAGCCTGTGTGCATGATGTAGGATGCGTAATCCACACAGGCCTCAGAAGAAGGAAGACGGGGATCACCGCAGAGAGGAGGCACCGGACTGGAGAGAGGAGGCGCCGGACCAGACCACCCCCGTAGGTGAGTATTATAAAGCTGTTTTTTACATTATACAGAGTGGCCTGGGCTTTTATATACAGTATTCTGGAATGCTGTATATAAGAACCCACTGGTGGTGGCCTCAGCTTATAGACGCCAAATCTGGTGACAGGTTCCCTTTAAACAGCAGCAATCAGAGCAACTTGGCTTGTCTCATCCTTGCTGATTATTGGGGGTCTGAACACAGGGTCCACCATAAGTCTCGAGAACGGGGCTCTGAAATATTGTGTTAAACTGGCGCAGAGGCGGGGCAGACAGGTCAGCACTCCATTCATCGTCTATGGGAGCCACATTTCAGGATCAGTGGTGGTCCCAGTGGATGGCCCCCAACAATGAGCAACAGAGTTGGGAGTCGCACAACCTCTTTACTTTTGCATCTCTGCAGGAGATTTGTAGCTCTGTATCAGAAAAACATGGCACAACCACGATGCTGATAGAACAGGATGAAACATCTCCTATAAATCCCGTAATCAGCGTCCTACAATGTCTGTTCTCTCTTGCAGGTAAATTTGAATCTGTAGAGAAAGGTTGTATTCGTTCAAAAGATTGCGATGCGCAACCTTCTAAAGTACCGGATGGCGTTTCATATGAGTTAAGCTGCTGTGATTGGGAAATGTGCAATTCTGCCATTACCAACAAGATGTCCCTCATCACTGCCGGCCTCCTGGTGCTGCTGTCTCTCTACGCTTCCAGTCGGATGACCTGACCTACCATCTTGTATAAAGCACAATGCCTTCTGAGGGCACATTTGCCATTTATATTTGTATCACCTATGCTTATCCAATAAAGCAAATTCTCTTTGGTATTTTTGTCTTATTGCTTATGTAGCGATGACTGAGGGACCACCGCGGTGCAGAGTAAGGGGTACTTTGCACGTTGCGACATCGCTATTGCGATATCGTTGGGGTCAAATCGAAAGTGACGCACATCCGGCGCCGGTAACGACGTTGCAACGTGTAAAACCTAGATGCGCCGATAAACGATCGCAAAAGCGTCGTAAATCGGTGATCTGTGTAGCGTCGGACATTTTCATAATGTCGCACCAATAGGAGATACGCTGTTGTTCCTCGCTCCTGCAGCAGAACACATCGCTGTGTATGAAGCCGCAGGAGCGAGGAACATCTCCTTACCTGCGTCCACCGGCTATGCAGAAGGAAGGAGGTGGGCGGGATGTTTACGTCCCGCTCATCTCCGCCCCTCCGCTTCTATTGGCCACCTGCCGTGTGACGTCGCTGTGACGCCGCACGACCCGCCCCCTTAGGAAGGAGGCGGGTTGCCGGCCAGAGCGACGTCGCAGGACAGGTAAGTGCGTGTGAAGCTGCCGTAGCGATAATGTTCACTACAGCAGCTATCACAAGATATCGCAGCTGCGATGGGGGCGGGGACTATCGCGCTCGGCATCACTACAATCGGCTAGCGATGTCGCAGCGTGCAAAGTACCCCTACGTTTCGGTACCAGACGAGTTCACAGACCAAACAGATTATTTTATTACAGGGAGATGACACATAAAAGCTGTGCGGCAACAGGGAGAGGAGTATTTTAGAACAGCAGAAAATACGCAATTTGAGCTATTTAGCTGGAGCGAACTACAAATGAATAACAGTACAAATAACTGCAGATAATATATACTTATACTTCGCTACTCTGTATTGTAACCTAATTGGCCCCCACTAATGGGACCATACGGACACTGCACTAACTATGGAAGCCTGCACTAAACCTTAGCCAGAGCGCACAACTCACGGTACCATTCGGGGAACCGGTCCTCTCTCGGAGTACGAAGTCCGTTGGTGCGCACTTCTCTGGGACCAAACGAAAGCAGCTTTCCTTTTCTTGGATCACAGGGCAGCTGGGCTCATCCGGGTGATGTCTTCTCCTGGGTCGGGAACCAACTGAGCAATACTCTGACTTTTCTTCTCAGGCAATGTCCCTCTTTTCTCCCCACAGCTGTGGCACAAGCACTACTCTCACTCCTTCCTGTCAACCCCTGCCTCTCAGTCCTGTTTTTCCTCCACACTTTCCTCTGCAGGGCTAAACCACCACAATCACAGAAGAGGAGACGTCGGCCAGTTATTATAAGTTTGGACACACCTTCTCATTCAAAGAGTTTTCTTTATTTTCATGACTCTAAAAATTGTAGATTCACATTGAAGGCATCAAAACTATGAATGAAAACATGTGGAATGAAATACTTAAAAAAGTGTGAAACAACTGAAAATATGTCTTATATTCTAGATTCTTCACAGTAGCCACCTTTTGCCTTCATTACTACTTTGCACACTCTTGGCATTTTCTTGATGAGCTTCAAGAGGTAGTCACCGGAAATGGTTTTCCAATAGTCTTGCAGGAGTTCCCAGAGATGCTTAGCACTTGTTGGCCCTTTTGCCTTCACTCTGCGGTCCAGCTCACCCCAAACCATCTCGATTGGGTTCAGGTCTGGTGACTGTGGAGGCCAGGTCATCTGGCGTAGCACCCCATCACTCTCCTTCTTAGTCACATAGCCCTTACACAGCCTGGAGGTGTGTTTGGGGTCATTGTCCTGTTGAAAAATAAATGATGGTCCAACTAAGCGCAAACCAGATGGAATAGCACACCGCTGCAAGATGCTGTGGTAGCCATGCTGGTTCTGTATGCCTTCAATTTTGAATAAATCCCCAACAGTGTCCCCAGCAAAGCCCCCCCCCACACCATCACACCTCCTCCTCCATGCTTCACGGTGGGAACCAGCCATGTAGAGTCCATCCGTTCACCTTTTCTACAAAGACACGGTGGTTGGATCCAAAGATCTCAAATTTGGACTCATCAGACCAAAGCACAGATTTCCACTGGTCTAATGTCCATTCTTTGTGTTCTTTAGCCCAAACAAGTCTCTTCTGCTTGTTCCAGTCCTTAGCAGGGGTTTCCTAGCAGCTATTTTACCATGAAGGCTGCTGCACAAAGTCTCCTCTTAACAGCTGTTCTAGAGATGAGAAGGTGTGTCCAAACATTTGGTCTGTACTGTACATAGTTCCAAAATCTTCTGACAGCACATTCATTTAATCATTATCAAGAGCTGTGAGGCTCACATAGAGTTGCAGGTCATTTATTTTTGCCCGTTTCTTCCAGTAAGCCATAGTGCTGGTGACCCCTGCCAATGTCCGACTCCTCTCAGCTCGGCAGATACAATCTGGGAAGTCATCAATGTCCAGGCCCTTAGTGAGATGACAAAAAAAATGCTCCCATTATAACAGCTGACAACATAGGGGCAGGGGGGCGAAAAATTAAAACAAAGATCATTTAAAAATTCACAAGTAGTTGAAGGAAAAAGAAAGCACAATGGAAATTGAATACAGGACTAGATCGTCCATATCTTAATCAATGGAATATTGAATAATCACAGTTCTCTCTTTTGGCCACTAGATGTCAGCACAATGGAATATTAAATCATTGCAGTTCTCTCTTTTGGCCACTAGATGTCAGCACAATGGAATATTGAATTCTTGCAGTTCTCTCTTTTGTCCACTAGATGTCAGCACATATTACACAAAAACATAAGGCAGTGATTTCAAATTTTCTATAGAAAGTAGAGGGCCGGAGAGGATTAGAAAACATGAAACTTAATAGAGCAAATAAAGTTTTGGAATTTTCTTTATGTTATATGTCTATTTTCTGTTGATTTCAAAACTCAAGCACCGAGAAATGCATGTGAATTGGAGATTAAAAGTCCTAAAAATGCATTTTTTTGGGGGGGGGAATGTTGCTGTAAATGAACAGTAGCTGCAGGACCTCATGCATTTACATTTGTTTAGTCTTTTTTTTATTGATTTGTGGAAGGGATTAAGCATTCTGCGCCATCAGTGCACTAATTGCTATATCTGTATGCCTCAGATGTGCTGCAGAGTACAGTACCAGTATCCTGGATGAGATTGTATAGAGGTTGGGTGGGTGCTATATTAGATTTTTCTTTTTTATAAACTAAATCAGTGATTAATGTAATATCAATTGCTACCACTAGATGGCACCAAAGCTCACACAACAGATATGTTACATTAATGGTAACTGAAGCCAGAGCTCCTCCTAAATATACAAGGACTTGATATCACTTTCTTCCCTCTGAATTGCTGGGTCTAAGTATCAAGATCAAACTGGAAAATAGCCCAAAAGTATCTCAATGTAGGTGTGCCGCCCCCGTGTCAGCAGCCGGGCTGCTCGGATCCGGACCCGCGGTGGCTTGAGGAGCGTCCGGACCCGGGGGTCGTTCGGCCACTCAAATGAAGGGGGTATTTACAGGGGGTTGTGTTTAGAGTTCGTGACGCCACCCGTGGTGTGTGGTAATGTGGAGTACCACCGCTGCAGTTGGGAGTACCCGGGGGCGATGGAGTGGGCAGCCAGGTGTTAGAGCCCTCCACGGGTAGGGGGGATGCCCCGGGACTCGGTGATGGTGTTCGGGGAATGCCGTTGGGGGCGAAGGGGGTCACTTTCGCACTCACTCATTCCAAAAAACTGACACCGACAACTAGATAAACCAAAGTTCTGGATACCGCTGCCGCTGAGAGGAGCTAGCTCGTGTCCCGTCCGCCATGGCGCTGCCTGGTGATCCGTGACCTTCCTCCTGGCACTAAGTTTACTTCTCTGTTAGTATGCAACTAGTCGGGTCCTGCTCCCGAGTGTGGCTAACTGTGGGAGCTTGCTCTCAGGGTTCACACTTGGGATTTTCTGGACCGTTTTTGTGGAAAGTCCTATCCCCCTCGTTGCGCTAGTACCCCGATTTTGGAGCGGGTGGAGAGCGGATCTTGAAGGCTCCGTCCTCGTCGGGTAAATTGTCAGGTTGCCTGAAGCTACGTGTTCTGGCACCCTCACTCTGTGCTTTAGAAGAACGAGTTGACAGACAGGTAAACTCTTTCCCATCGATGCATTGACTCGGACGCTGGGGGTCCTTTACAACTTTTATTAATGAGATCAGTGTAAAACTACAAGAAATAAATGAAAATACTAAGTACAACATACAACATATCTGAGTTACATAGCATTCCATTTGATATAAGACATGGTGTAATGCACTACATTGCTAATACACAATATCTATAATGACAGGATTAATACTTGCAGAACAGAGCAACTACATTATAATTTGGTGAGCCCTAGACAGGGGATCATAACTCACCGATTGTGCTATAAGGAGGCAAACAAAAGGAGCAGAGATCTGGAGAGATGATCAGCATGCAGAATGTCTGTGTCCATGTAACTATAATGGCTGCAGAAGAACAAGAAGAAATGGCAGAGCCAATGCAAGGTCTGATGGGAAACTACATAAGCCTTGGTGGGACAATTTTCATTGCACAGTAACCAGTGAAACATTAGATAAACAAGCTGCAGTAAGAAAACATTGTCAACAGATGGCGCTGTTGGTTATCACTTGACAGTATCAATGTCAATTACACTAAACTTTATCTTATTACATGGCATAATAAAAATAATTATATGCATTTCTATGAAGGCATGACACTACTCCCTGACCCAAGGTCCATGTACCCCGTCATGCCCTGGTCCCAGACCGGTGATGGTACAAGGCTGCCGGCTGTCCTCCTCGACAGTTCCGTGCCCCTTGTCACGATCCCCTGTGACCGGGGCCCAGCTCCTCTAGCCCCACACCACCATCTGCTACCTAGATAACTTCCTAGGAGCCCGACTCCTGACCTCCTCTCTCCTTCACTTCCTACACTTCACTGACCTACTCCTGACACTCCTGACCTCGCCTTAACCAACCCCCCAAGTGGGCGACCCTATTCCACTAAGGCCGTCACCAGATACACTCTGGTGGGTGTGGTGCAGAGTGTTCCTAGGATTTTATTAGCTGTTGTAGACAACACCATATAATTGGGGACCCACAACCAAGGAGGAGGTGGATATTGCACTGGAGGGCAGAGTGTACAATACCCTGTGACCACCTGATAGTCCAGGGGCGTCACATAAGCAAGCACCTAATAAACTATAGATAGGTAAAAGTACCATTGTTTGTACTCCACACTTTAATAGTGCTTTAATAGTCCCTTTAGGCCCCTCAGTGGCACAGCGCCTTTTCTGCTCCCCACAGCCAGGGGGTCACAGATAGGCCCCTGCATTACACCTTTCCCCTAAAAAGGTACAATCAGTCACCCAAAAACCCCGAGTCACCCCCATCTGTACCAGACGTCCACACCCGGGGGCGGAGTCAGGCGGTTGGCCACGCCCACTGAGGAGGATTGATGGTCAGGGGCGGGGAAAACCAGACAACAGTAGTAAAGTAGTACAGTAGTAGAGCAGTAGTGAAGTAGGAGTTGAGTAGAGAACAGTGAGAGAAGAGTAGTGAAGTGAGGAGTAGAGGAGAGCAGAAGTCTGTCAGGGCCTAGGTTGGAGCCTAGGGACCCTGTGGCCAGGAGTCAGGCGGTGGTGGCCGTCTGCAGGAGGCCGGGAGTAGAACCAGTGGAACCGTCATGGTACCGGGGCAGGGTAGTGGCCCGCCGGTACCGAATCGAGGAGTCAAACCGAAACCGGAGCACCAGGAAAGGGTACTCAGACCCCGTACAAGGCCCAGAAGCGACTGGACCAAGTCGAATTAACTGATTGTGGTCTGGACTCTAGGTCCATTCCCACCCAAAGTCCCGAAAGAAGGCAACAGCCCACGAGGTTGATAGGAAGCCACCGCCCAGGCACGGGCCAGCGCCTGCTGGCAAAGGGGCTCCTCCGGCATCTGCAAGTTGGAGAGCGGACTACCGTTGCTCAGGCATAGTAGTCACACAGCTTACAGAGGTGCAGGAGAAAGACGGACACCATCAACCCGAAAAGGGGGAACAACGCAGCCGGCTGCGGGCACCGACCACCATCCAGTTTTTGGTTTACCAGTGACTCCAGTGTGTTTCCTCATAATGAGTACACCAGTGCCCTCAGGCACCGCGTCGCGCTACGCCCCCTGCCCTGCACCCATCGGGCAACACCTCAGCTGCCCCCAGTGGGCCCCGGGACCCACGCGCCCCTACCCACGGAGGGAGCCAACACCTAGCTGCACCACGACACCTCACCCTGGAGCCCCCACCATCACCAGCAGCGGTGGTGCCAATAATCACCATGACCCGTGGGTGGCGTCACAAACAATCTCCATAGCGGCCCCGGCCGCGCACCCACCCGATCACCAAAACAACCACCCCTTTTCAGAGCGACGTGACCCCCGGTCCGGAGGCGCTCGAGCCACCGACATACACCCGAGCCCGGATCCGAGCCCCTCAGCAGCAGCAGCCGAGCGCGGGGCGGTACAATTGTTTTCTTGCCTGCAAATTCTACACAGATTTATAAAAACATGGCTGCCTTCCTGCAAAAAAAAAAAACAGTGCCTCATCCTTTGCATACCAAGAAACAGATAGAAAAAAAACAAAAACAACCCTAATCCTGGACAACAGCTTTAAAGAGAACCTGTCATGTAAATGTAGCACCCCTGAGCCACTCAGAGCACAAGGAACTGCATCCTCTTGGGGATGCAGGACCTACCCCCTGGGACCTGGAGCACCAGTGCCGATACCACCAAAGCACAACCAAAATCCTAGTTCTCCACTCCACACCGGGACTAAAGGGTTAATCAAATAAGGGGATGGTTGCCTAGAGATAGGAACGAGTCCTGGGATTAGCCAGCCTGGTGGGAGGGGACAAAAGTGAACAGTGGCACACACCGAGGTGTGCGGATGTGCTCGAGCTGGGTCCGTGCAACGGTGACCTCGGGGGCACAGGAGAGAGGTCGCCAGGTTGAGTACCGGAGATACCGCTGGGACAGGAGCACGCACGGGGCACAGGGCCCTAGATCAGGCGCCAGTAATACACGGCTTAATAATCACCTGCCCGGTGAGGACACCTTCATGGACTTCACTGAACCAAATAATCCGGGGGCATCAGCAGTAAACTACGATCGGGGTTCGGACACTTACTTCCCCACAGAGTCCGCACTGCCTGCCGTACGGAGGAGACTGGTACCCCAAAAGGGACAGTTGGGACCCAAACACTCCACGCTACGGGGACCCAACCAACAGAGAGTGTCGGGGACAAAGCAACCTGGGTCACTACATTGGCACTGATACTCCTGGGACCTGAACCAGTAATCCACGGTTCGGAGTGAGCAGAGACTGTTCATTACAACCCGGTGTGGTCTCCGTTATTACCCCGTTACATCTCCCGGGCACAGCCCTACCTGCGGAGGGCCTAACACCATTGCTGCAACCACCACCAGCTCTGGGAGTACCAACATTCAGCAGCGGCGGTTCTACACCCTTAACTGCAACCCGCAGGCGTCGTCACGTACACTAACTTTCATCCCTACTGTAAATAATACCCCTTTTACAAGAGAAGGCCCAGGGCACGGGACCGGGCAACGGCCACCAGAGTGACATTCCCATATGCAATTGCCTGGGACCAAGTACCCCCTTCTCTGGACGAGACATAAGAATATGCCATTAACCTGAAAGTATGGGGTTAATCTGCAGGTTAATAGCATTCTGGGAGCCCCGCTGCCGGGAGGAAATTAACTTTATTCCTCCCAGCAGCATTCTGCTTCCAATCTTAGGGCCGGCGCCAGGGCAGCTTCAGTCACCTTGGTGTAAAGTAAGCGGTGGCTGTAACCGTGTTATACGGGCAAACGGCGGCCATTGTAGTCGCAGCAGAGGCTTCTTGGCCGCAGCGCAGCCCGATATTAACACCTCGCGCCCCGGTCACCTATCCAGTGAAATAAAACAACAAGAGTCCATTTACTTGCTGACACGTTAATTTGGACACTTGCAGGTTTCTTTTTGTCACCGGAACTTTACTTTTCAGCATCAAACATATATCTTCAACACACAGTATGCGGGCACAGCTTTGAGCCTCGAAGGGGTTTCCAATAGTAATGGTTACTATATGCAATTTGCATGACAACCGTTTCCCTGGTACTTGAGCTTCCTTGAATGCCTCTAAGCCCCTCATCTCCTCTAAGGACGCCATAGTTCACTGGCAGATTCAAAAAGTCCTTTCAGCCCACTTTGTCCCACCCAAAGGGACTTTTACAACAGCACTCGTCTGCCCGGGTTTCTGATCAGGACCTACGCTTCTCCTTTAAGAGCCCATTGACCTTCTGAGGAGATTGTTCGGGTATATTTTAAGGGAAACGGATGCTACTCCGACCGCACGGACTTCACCCACTCGTAGGTTAGGACCCTGCGTAACCGGAGTCAAGAGCTGGCCCGAAGGTCCAACATAATTATGGTTAATGGGCTCCTAGCCGCTGCGTCTCTTGCTGCAGCAGCTACTCATTCCTTTCTCATCATTGGGGACTCTCCTAACCACTTCCTAGTTACTTGCCTTTTTATTAACTACACTCCTCCCTGCAATTAACCCCTTTCTACCCAAAAGGTACCAGGGACGTGATCACTACATCATGGCCCTCTAGTGGCCATACAAAACATCACACAGTTCTTTGTTAAACATAACACAGTACTTTTCTTTGGGAGTGGCTGAGCCATAGACCCCTCTTACAACCTCATTCCTGGTATTGACTGACATCCGCTTCTCACATGCCAAGAGAGTGGGCCACTGAGTAGAAGGAATTATGTTTTAAAGGGTTTTTTCCCCACAGACAAAGCACATTTTAATCAATAGATCTTGGAATTATAATAAGTTTCACAAATGGATGTGATTAAAAAAATATCCCTGTGCTGAGATAATATGTTACCGCTATGTGCTGTGTAACAGTTGAATGTTTAAGTGATGGATGTGTAACAGGGTGAAAATGTACATAAGATAAAGTTGCATGTTTGTTAATGTATTATATATATTTATGCTATAACTTAAATGGCCACTAGGTGTCTCTAGAGGGTAGGCACACTGTTAGACAGTAAGGGGTTACATTAGGTTTCCCTGGTATCGTAGACTGACAGAGACGGTTGAAAATTTCAGTCAAGTTCTGAGGGACTGCGCAAGAGAAAGACGGCTGTTGTTTTCCCGTGTTTGGATTCATAGGATTGCCTGTTTTGTTGTTTTTTTTTCCTTTTGTGGACTGCTTACTCGTTTGTTTTTTTCCTTGGAGCTCCAACTGCCCCTGACGAGGGGAATTCATCTGAGTGAATTTTTCTCCAGAAACTGTTTAGATAAAATCAACTGAGAGTGAATCAGAAGCAGTCTGAGGGGAGGGACGCCATCTTGGGTGAAAGACTTCAGTGAGTAACAATTGACCTGAGACCAAACGGTGTATAATAGTCAGTCAGGGACAGATAGATAGGATAAAGAAAAAGGAAGATTATTCTTCGACACATTATTCACTGAGAATGAGCTGTTTCTTGTTTATCCTGAGGTGTTTGCTCTGAACTGGAAGTTATTAGAGGTTAAGCTGTGTTGTGCTGATAATAACAGACTATTCTGCCTTTGCTTCATCACACTGTCTGGGGGCAGTGAGGTAAAGAATATTAAATAGAGGTACATGTAGAGGTAGAGGTACAAAGGTACATGTACATATATTTGCTTGTTGCTGACTGTATATGGGAAGGTGGCCGGGTACCCTGATTGAATTGTAAACATAAGGGGAGATGGTTGTAAGATTATATCCTTGGAGGGATCATGTGCCATTATCTGTAGTAGTGTACCCGGGTAAGCCCCATCAATAGATAAGGGAGGGAGCGGTATAGTGGGGGAAATATAGTCCAGTTCATCCCTACAGACCGACACTTGAAGTCCTCCGAGTTGCTTAAAATGTTATTATTTATTCCGGGCTGTTGTGGCCCATAAGTTGTAAGAGAACTGTTTTTTTTTTTATAAAGAAAAAAAACTGTTATTCACCATCTTTGTGTCCCTGGGTTTTCCATAGTGCCATCGTATCTTAATAATCATCTACAAATTACGGGTTCTCACTGCGATCCAGAGGGTAGATATGTGATTCTGGAGGGCCAACTGGGGGGATCCCCGCACATACTGGCCAACATTTATGCACCTAATGAAGGGCAGATACGCTTTCTTAAGAAAATACTCGATCTGATAGGCGGACTGGCACCGGCCTCTACGGTGTTGGGGGGAGACTTTAACATCCCTTTTTCGGAGGTGGCCGACAGACTCTCTGTGGGTGGACACCCTCCATCGGGTGCTTTGAAAAATTTGTCCCGGGACTTTCGTAGGCTCATTAGATCAGGGGCTTTATACGACGCTTGGAGGGTGGACCACCCGGGAGAGAAGGCCTTTTCCTTCTACTCGCATCCGCATCAGACGCACACCAGAATAGACTATTTTTTCATTGACTCACAGCTGCTGGGGCGTCTTGAGAGGGTGGAAATGGGATCCATTACGTGGTCAGACCATTCCCCACTCATAATGGACTTCAAGAAAGATGGTCCTCGACCTAGGCCTCAGCATTGGCGCCTTAATGAATCTCTGATCAAAAATCCCGACACTAGGGCCTTTTTAAATAAGCAACTGGTCGAATTCTTTCAGTTGAACACGGGCACGGTCACGTCGCCGGCAACACTCTGGGAAGCTCACAAGGCAGTGATGAGGGGACTATGCATTAGAGAGGGCGCCAGGGCTAAAATGAATGCCACAAGCCAGCGGGACTCTATAACGGCCCATCTTAAGCTACAGGAGGGGAGACTGGCGGCTGCCCCATCACTGACTATTCTTAGGAGAGTCATCAGCCTTAGGGAAAAGTTGAGAGACTTGGCAATTGGCAGAGCAGAAAAATTGCTAACCTTTTCCAAACAAAGATACTATGAAAGGAGTAATAAGGCTCATACCTTACTCGCCAGGCAGCTTAAGGAGCGCGCTACATCCTCATGCCCTCAGGCTCTGCGCGACGAAAAGGGCACTATCCACTATCACCCCGCTTCAATAGCTGACATTTTTTTCAATTACTACAACAAGCTTTATAACCTTCCGGTTCCCCCGGGCATGGCTTCGCGCGGGGCTGGGGCACTTGGGGACTATTTTTCGGCCCTTGAGCTCCCTTCACTGCCTTGCGGAGCAGCCGCGGCTTTGAATGAAGAGATTACTACAGAGGAACTGGAGCAAGTTCTGGAAGCCCTGCCTGGCGGGAAGTCACCGGGCCCGGACGGCTTTACTTATTTTTATTACAAGGTGTTTGCGGCGGAGCTCCTCCCACACATGGCCGCCTTGTTTAACTCTTTCCTTCAGGGTGACCCTATCCCTCCATCCATGCTACACTCCCTTTTAATCCTCCTGCCCAAGCCACCCAGGGACCCATTGGACTGTGCTAATTATAGACCAATAGCCCTTTTGAACTCCGATTTGAAGATGTTCACCAAGCTCTTGGCGGCCAGGCTTAATCGATGGTTGCCCCAACTCGTGCATAAAGACCAGGTGGGTTTTGTCCCTTGCCGTCAGGGGGGGGGACAACACCAGGAAGGTCATAGACCTGGTGGATGTGGCAAATCGGACGAAGCAACAGGCGTTGGTGTTGAGTCTAGATGCAGAGAAGGCTTTTGACCGCCTTGCGTGGCCTTTTCTCTTCAAGACAATGGAGGTCTTTGGGATCTCGGGTGGCTTTATGCGGGCCTTGAAGTCCCTGTATAGCGCTCCTACGGCCTCTATCAAACTCCCCCTCCACATCTCTAAGCCTTTTCTCATCTCCAATGGCACCAGGCAGGGGTGCCCCCTGTCCCCCCTCCTTTTTGCGCTATGCATAGAGCCCCTCGCGGCCTCGGTCAGGAGCAACCCAGACATCTCGGGGGTCCTGGTCAGGAATAAACCGTTTAAAATCTCACTTTTTGCCGACGATGTGCTCATTACACTTACTAACATCCATGTGTCTCTTCCAATTTTAATGTGCACCTTGGGTAGGTACGGGAGCCTTTCGGGGTATAAGATCAACTCTAGCAAAACGGAGGCAATGCCCTTGAATCTCGACCCGGTGGCCCTGGATTACCTGCGTTTGAATTTTAAGTTTCGTTGGAAGACAGATGCGGTCAAGTACCTGGGGGTTAACCTCACATCTACTTATGATTCCCTCTATAACCTTAACTTCCCCCCCCTTTTCCGAGAGCTGAGAACTCTTTTGAGCAAGTGGTTGCCCCTCCCTCTTTCGTGGATGGGGCGCATTGCGGCGGTTAAAATGAGCTTGCTCCCAAAATTATTATATTTCTTTGAAACCCTCCCAGTTAAGGTACCAATAAAGGAGCTGAAGTCCCTTCAGGCGGCTATCCTTAGATTTATTTGGTGTAACAAACGTCATAGGGTGGCCAGGGAGGTGTTGATGGCTCGGAGAAACAGGGGGGGGGCTTTCTGTCCCGGACATCCTAAAATACTATTGGGCGGCCCATCTTAGGAGGATCCTCTGTTGGGTGTCCCTTTGGGCATACAACAGGTGGACTGAGATTGAAAAACTTTGGCTGGCGCCTATACATCCAAACGCGCTCCTGTGGCCCCCGGCCCGGTGTGATTCGCCCCCCCCTCTTCTTGGACCGATGCAGTTCACTAGGGACCTCTGGGCATTTTGCATTAGAAGATTTCCTTTGGCATCCCCCTGCTCCCCTCTGGTGTCCTTCATATACCAACCCTTGCTCCCAAGCAGTCTGGAGTCGGACATGGTGCACCCCTGGCTCAAGGCAGGTCTATTCAGATTTGCAGACATTATAGATGGAAGTACAATGCAGATCCATTCCTTTGAGTACCTTAGAGATAAATTCTCTCTCTCTAATCGAGAGTTTTTCCAATATCTGCAGATCAGAGACTTGGCTGGCTCCTTGTTTGGCAGGGCAGGGGCCTCGATTCCCACAGATTTTGAGAAAATTTGCAGAAGGGGCACTGATACTAAGGGGCTGATTTCGGAAATTTACATTTTGCTTTCTGATTCACGGGAGGGGCCCGAGGGGTCTTTTCCATACATGCGGAAATGGGAGTCTCTATTGGGAAGGCGGATACTTCCTCAGGAATGGGCAGCAATCTGGGGAAACGCCGCCAAGACGTCAATATGCACACTATATAAGGAAAATATCTATAAAATTTTGCTATTTTGGTACCACACTCCAGATTTCCTTCATGGCATAGACCCCTCCATACCGGCTTGTTGCTGGAGATGCGGGGGAGGCAGGGGCACCATTCTGCACATATTCTGGTCCTGTCCAGGGATAGTCCCCTTCTGGGAGCGGGTTAGAGGGTTGATCCATAAAGTACTATATATAGAGGTTGATCTTGATCCCCTGATCTATGTTCTGGGTCTTGGGAATGGGGGATTGGGAAAAACGGCCTCTAAGCTTTTGTCCCACATCCTTACGGCGGCCAGATGCTTAATTGCAAAGAATTGGAGGCAGCCAGGGACACCCTCACTCCAGAGCCTCAAGTATAGATTACTGGACGTTAGACGCATGGAACATCTCACGGCACTATTGCATGACACAGTTGACCGCTTCCAGGCCGTGTGGGCACCATGGGACTACTTTGCGGGACAGGAGGATCTGTGAGACTGAGGCCTATGGGTCCTATGGAAAGAGCATGGACTCTTGAAACCCTTCCCTCTTCCCTCCTATTTCTCCTCTCCCCTCCTAACCCTCCTCACCTGTCCTGTCATTGTTTGTCTAGGTTCGATAAGAATTGTGAATTTTATGTTTTATTTTATGTATGAAAAACGTAAATTGAAAATCTCAATAAAAATTCAAAGTTTAAAAAAAAAAAAAAAAATAATCATAGCGACCGGCATTCAGTCGTTACAGATGCATAAAGAGTTAACACACTGAGCTGCTGTGTGAAATGCTGAGTCCTGGGGAGTGTGGAGTTAGCGATGGGTTCCAACATTCCTGGGATGTGAATGATTGAGCTCATTTGTGCTGTAAAAGCTGAAAAGGATTTGCAGACAGACAGTCCACAAGCAGAAGCAAAGAAGATGCCCAGATAAAAAGCTAAGAAGGGGTGTAAATTTAACAGTTTCTTGGGATCCCCCCAATCGGCATATCCTTCAGAGTATTTTCCAGCTCAGCATTGCTCCCATTCACTTCACTGGAGATCTGATGCTATAATTGTTGCTGTGCAGATAAGCAGATGTAATGTTACAGGGACCTGGCCCAGCAGGAGAGTCCTGGAGGTCGGATCCAGATCTATGTTCATGTTAAAGCCTTTTTTCCGCAATGCTCCGCACCATACAGCACCGGGAATCCCCCTGTATTCTCTACTCGGAGATCTTTTCCTTCTTCCTGATCCTATATGTCATCTTATAATACAAGCGATAATATAGATTCACATCAATGCTTTTGCAGAAAAAAAAAGTCAGGTGTTGATAACCGTCATATTATCTTACCTTTCTATAAAACTAGAAAACATTGAAACAATTTACATTTCCTTATAGACAATCGCCAAAGTCGCGAACAAAAAAATATCACTGTATATGGTCATACAATGTAATATAACGCTATATATATATATATATGATTATACCTGAAGTTCTGTCCAAGGAGGAAAGACGAGGGCTGCACCGTGAGGAGGAACAGATTTCAGGGTTAACTCATGGAAATACGGCTTTGGAGACTTTGGATGATGTGAAGGTTCGGGTCGGACCCTCTTGTGTTGAGGTGGATCTGAATTTCCCCAGCTATCGGTAAAAAGGTGCAGCAAAGGGGACTTCACCAGACTCCATAAATGTCCTAGAGCTGTATCTGGCCCCTTTTGACGATAACCTTTTACTGGCTTTTTTAATTTCCTCCTCCAATTGACATTGTTCCACTGATTCTGGAGCAGTTTTTCTCATTCTTTTATGCCTCTCCGTTCCAATGTTATGCCCCATGTAGTGCCAAAATTCCCTTCAACCATGTGGGTTTGTACCACAGAACTTCTCCCTTTTTTGGGGAGTAGCAACCAGTTTGGTGCTTGTAAAGTGAAGAACACATGCTTTCTTTTAGTTGTCAAAAAATTATCCCTTTTTTGAGATCAGCAATAGCTTTAGTTTTGGGGAAGGGAAGTAGCAATGGCTGCTGGGTGCAGGTCTGTGTGTTATATTAACCCTGTGTAGGATAGAGCTCCCATCAGCAGTAGTACAGTATGGACCATGATAAAGAGGCAGTAGATGTCCAGCTGTGTAGTGGTATTGGCAGCAGCAGTGCAGTATTGAACACAATAGACAGGCTGGAGGCGTCTGGCTGTGTAGTGGTAGTGGCAGCAGTGCAGTATTGAACACAATGGACAGGCTGGAGGTATCTGGCTGTGTAGTGGTATTGGCAGCAGCAGTGCAGTATTGAACACAATGAACAGGCAGGAGGCGTCTGGCTGTGTAGTGGTAGTAGCAGCAGCAGTGCAGTATTGAACACAATGAACAGGTAGGAGGTGTCTGGCTGTGTAGAGGTAGAGGCAGCAGCAGTGTAGTATTGAACACAATGGACAGGCTGGAGGCATCTGGCTGTGTAGAGGTAGAGGCAGCAGCAGTGCAGTATTGAACACAATGGACAGGCTGGAGGTATCTGGCTGTGTAGTGGTATTGGCAGTGTGATGCCCTGGGCAAGCCAGGGGTCACAGGTAACTACATCACCACACCCTACACCCCGGTTAGGTACACCAAAGCTAGACCAGAAACCCTTGTTGCCTTCCTCCAGGGGCTGATGTTCACACCAGGGGGTGGAGCCAGGCGGTTGGTCTCCACCCACCGAGGAGTTCACAGCCCTGGAGGCGGGAAAAGAGTTTAGTTTAGAGGAGAGTTGAGAGTTGAGTAGGAGAGTGAAGGAGTGAAGTGGTAGGAGAGCAAGCAAAAACTGACTGAGAGCGTCCTGGTGTGTGCCCCGGACGGAGACAGCAAGGTTAGCAGGGAGCGGTACCGGAGCGGTACACAAAGTGAGGCCAGCACCATTGGCAGGGGCCTTTCGGATCCCGGCAAGGCTTGGAGTCGCCGTAATTTGCCAAATCCGTCAGTGAAGGGGACCTCCGGGTCTCCAAACAACCAAGTCCCGATTGAAGGCAAAAGTCCAACCGTGTGGGAGAGACACCGCCATCGCCAAGGCACCAGTTTCTCAGGGCCAGCGCCTGCGGGCAAAGACAGGCTCCTCCGGCCCATATCCAAGCCGGGGAGCGGGATACCGGTGGGAACCCATCGCTACCAACCGAAGTACTAGGTGCAGGGAAAGAGACAGTCACCGTTAACTACCGGGGAAAAGCAACAGCAGCCGTCCATGGGAACCGTCTTTCCAGCCGTGTGTTTTACCGTGAACTGTGTCAACGTCTCAGGCTGAGTGAGTACCACAGTGCCGTACGGCACAGCGCTGCCCCCGCGTCCCTGCACCTCATCGGGCCCCATAACCCGCCTGCCATCCTGTCCAACCCCATCACCGGGCCCCGGGACCATCAACCCCCTACCCACGGAGGGGAGGACTAACAACCTAGCTGCTCCAGTCACCGCTCCCGGGATCCCCGTTCAGAGCAGCGGTGGTGTCACTAAAATCACCACAACCGTGGGTGGCGTCACGGACAATCACCAAATTCTCCACCACCAAAACAACCAACCCCTCTTTTCACTCACGGGCGAGGAGCGCCGCTCGAGTCCCCGGGATCCGGCCCATCGCTCGAGCCACCGAGCAGCAGCCGCAGAGCAGCGGCGGCCGGACCCGAGCAGTGGGAGAGCGCAGCGTTGCCATCCTCCTCCCCACCCGCGACAGCAGCAGCAGTGCAGTATTGAACACAATGGACAGGCAGGAGGCGTCTGGCTGTGTAGTGGTAGTAGCAGCAGCAGTGCAGTATTGAACACAATGGACAGGCTGGAGGCATCTGGCTGTGTAGAGGTAGAGGTAGCAGCAGTGCAGTATTGAACACAATGGACAGGCTGGAGGCATCTGGCTGTGTAGTGGTAGTAGCAGCAGCAGTGCAGTATTGAACACAATGGACAGGCTGGAGGCATCTGGCTGTGTAGTGGTAGTAGCAGCAGCAGTGCAGTATTGAACACAATGGACAGGCTGGAGGCATCTGGCTGTGTAGAGGTAGAGGTAGCAGCAGTGCAGTATTGAACACAATGGACACGCAGGAGGCGTCTGGCTGTGTAGTGGTAGTAGCAGCAGCAGCAGTGCAGTATTGAACACAATGGACAGGCTGGAGGCATCTGGCTGTGTAGAGGTAGAGGTAGCAGCAGTGTAGTATTGAACACAATGGACAGGCTGGATGCGTCTGGCTGTGTAGAGGTAGAGGTAGCAGCAGTGCAGTATTGAACACAATGGACAGGCTGGAAGCATCTGGCTGTGTAGTGGTAGAGGCAGCAGCAGTGCAGTATTGAACACAATGAACAGGTAGGAGGCATCTGGCTGTGTAGTGGTAGAGGTAGCAGCAGTGCAGTATTGAACACAATGGACAGGCTGGAGGCATTTCGCTGTGTAGTGGTAGAGGCAGCAGCAGTGCAGTATTGAATACAGTGGACAGGCCAGAGGTGTGTAGAGGCCGCAGCACTGACAGCAATAGTAAAGTATAGAACAAGAAGGAAACACGGTGACCCAGAGGAAGCCATGAGGAGCCTCCCAGTAACACACCTGCGGCTCATGAATAATCTCAGTTTATGGTGTTTTTTCAGAACGATCTGCATATTATTGCCACAATAAAAATATGTTAACAATAAAAACATTTGGATTTACCATACATTTGGGCATCGTGGCTGTAGACTGGGTGTATAAAACATTTCTTTAAATATCCGAGCAAGTGAATGTAGAAAGCCGCTTCTCCACTTACAGTGGCCATGAGACGGTTTCCTTCTTGAGAGGTGTTGGACAAACACCTGAGTGTCTGGGGGCAGCGAGCTTTTGAGCTTTTCCTGTTGGTGACAGCAGGCAACCAAAATTAAATCACTTAACTCCGAAAGTAAAGGGGGCTTTACACGCAATGACATATCTAACGAGATGTCTTCGGGGTCACGGAATTCGTGACGCACATCCAGCGTCGTTAGCGACATTGTTGCATGTAACAGCTACGAGCGAGTGTTAACGATCAAAAATACTCACCTAATCGTTGATCGTTGACACGTCGTTCATTTTCAAAATATCGTTGCTCGTTCTGGACGCAGGTTGTTCGTCGTTCCTGAGGCAGCACATATCGCTATGTGTGACACCCTGGGAACAACGAACAACAGCGAACCTGCGTCCTCCGGCAACGAGGTCGGCGGGTCGTTAATGCGGCTGGTCTCTGCCCCTCCGCTTCTATTGGTCGGCCGCTGTGTGACGTTGCTGTGATGGCGCACGATTCTCCCACTTAACAACGAGGTTGTTCGCCACCCACAGCGACGTCACTAGGAAGGTAAGTATGTGTGACGGGTGTTAGCGATATTGCGCGCCATTGGGCAGCGATTTGCCCATGATACAAAAAAACGACGGGGGCGGGTACGCTCACTAGCGATATCATAGCGTGTAAAGCCCCCTTAAGATTCATGATGCGTATAATATCTCTGTTCCGCCCCCACTTCTTCCCCTAAAAAAGTCAAACTTTGCTAGGCTTGTGTATGATCAGAAAAACATGGCTGCTTAAAGAGCGCCACCTCCGTCCACAGGTTGTTTGCGATATTGCAGCTCATCCTCATTTAGGTTAATGGTACTAAGCTGGAATGTCAAGCACGGCCTGCTGACGGGTGCAGTACTGTCCACCTTAAAAAGTACCAGTTTAGCTAATTAATCAAGGAGCATGTGTTACAGTATGTGCAGGCTCTAAAGCTCCCTGGATCGCTGAATCCAACTATTTTCTGTTTTCCTACGCTTTTCCCATGTTGCAGAGGCAAAGTTGCCTGAACTAGCAGCCAAGGGAAAAGCAATGCAAGTATGCCACTGCTCTGAGCCTTCAGGAGCGCACCGCTGCCAGCAAGCAGGAAGCCAGGAGGAAGGGAAGCGGTGCACTACGGAAGATACAACTTGAGAAAACCCAATTAATAGCTGATAGATGGCAATTCCAAACCTTAGGGCAGCGTTACACGAGGCGATTTATCGTGCGATTGCATGAGCGATCGCACCCGCCCACGTCGTTTGTGCGTCATGGGCAATTTGTTGCCCATGTCACACAAAGTCGTTAAACCCCCATCACACGTACTTACCTCCTGAACGATGTCGCTGTGGGCGGCGAACATCCTCTTCCTGAAAGGGGAGCGACGTTCGGCGTCACAGCGACGTCACACAGCGGCCGGCCAATAGGAGCGGAGGGGCGGAGATGAGCGGGACGTAACATCCCGCCCACCTCCTTCCTTGTGTCGCGGGCGGAGGAGGGGACGCTGCGGTCTCCCACTGCTCGGGTCCGGCTGCTGCTGCTGCTGCTCGGTGGCTCGAGCGATGGGCCGGATCCCGGGGACTCCAGCGGCGCTCCTCGACCGTGAGTGAAAAGGGGTGGTTTTGGTTTTGGGGATATTGTCCGTGACGCCACCCACGGTTGTGGTGATTGTGTGGACATCACTGCTGCTCTGGACGGGGATCCCGGGAGCGGTGACAGGGAGCAGCTTTGGTTGTTAATCCTCCCCTCCGTGGGTAGGGGGTTGGTTGTCCCGGGGCCCGGTGATGGCGTAGGGATGGATGACAGGTGGGTTGTGGGGCCTGATGAGGTGCAGGGTCGCGGGGGCAGCGCTGTGTCGCACGGCAGGGAGGTACTCACTCAGCCCAATGATGATGACACAGTTCACGGTAAAACAAGCGGCTGGATGGACGGGTCCCTCGGACGGCTGCGGTGTTGTTGCTCCCGGCAGGTTAGCGGTGACTGTCTTTTCCCTGCACCTAGTCTGTCTGTACGGTTTCGATGGGTTCCCACCGGTAACCCGCTCCCCGGCTTGGATATGGGCCGGAGGAGCCCCTTTTGCCCGCAGGCGCTGGCCCTGAGAAACGGTTGCCTTGGCGGTGGCGGTGTCTCTCCCACTAGGTTGGACTGTTGCCTTCTGTCGGGACTTGACTGTTTGGAAACCCAGGAGGTCCCCTTCACTAATGGATTCGGCAAATTCACGGCGACTCTTAGCCTTGCCGGGTTCCGAAAGGCCCCTGCCACTGGTGCTGGCTTCTCTTTGTGTACCGGTCCGGTACCGCCGGGCCACCACCCGTCCACGGTCCTTACGGTAGACTCCAATCGGCCACTCCTGCAGACGGTCACCACCGTCTGCCAACCTTGCTGATCCGTCTGGGCCACACACCCGGACCAACTTCAGGCTGTTTTGCTGTCACTGTTCTCTTTCCTTTCCAAACTCTATCTCTCTACTTCACCTCCTTCCACTTCCTCCTCCAAAACTAGACTGACTGTTTTCCCTCCTCCAGGACTGTGAACTCCTTGGTGGGCGGAGACCAACCGCCTGGCTCCACCCCCTGGTGTGGACATCAGCCCCTGGAGGAAGGCAACAAGGGTTTTGTGTTCTGGCTTTGATGTGCCTGCTGGGAGTGTGGGGTGTTGTGGTGTTGTGCTCTGTGGCCCCTGGCTTGTCCAGGGCGACACACTTGCGCATTGCCAGCGGGATGCAGGTAGGCTGTGTTCGTCGTTCCTGAAGTGTCACACGGAGAGATGTGTGGTGCCTCGAGAATGACGAACAACCGGCGTGCAGAAGGGGGAACGACTTAATGAAAATGAACGAGCAACGATAAGGTGAGTATTTTTGCTCGTTCACAGTTGTTCGTAGCTGTCACACGCTATGATATATCAAACGATGCTGGATGTGCGTCACGGAATCCGTGACCCTGACGACATATCACCCGATATATAGTAGCGTGTGGCGCCGGCCTTACACTGAAAATTTGCATATATCCACTTTGTTAAGAGTAAAAAAAAACATTATCCGTAATAAAACTTCAGCAATATGTAAGATTGTAAGTGTCTGTGTTATATAAGAGACTCAGGAAATAAAGAGTGAGAACAAGACAACACAACCATGAACATCATCATGCCACTGCTCATCATTCTGCTCAGCAGCCAGATAGGTAAGTGTGGTAATGTTCTGTGTATACAGGTCATGGTGTAGTAGTGTGAGGAGGAGATGACACTGCTGTGTGCACTGTGCTGTGTATACAGGTCATGGTGTAGTAGTGTGAGGAGGAGGTGACACTGCTGTGTGCACTGTGCTGTGTATACAGGTCATGGTGTAGTAGTGTGAGGAGGAGATGACACTGCTGTGTGCACTGTGCTGTGTATACAGGTCATGGTGTAGTAATGTGAGGAGGAGATGACACTGCTGTGTGCACTGTACTGTGTATACAGGTCATGGTGTAGTAGTGTGAGGAGGAGATGACACTGCTGTGTACACTGTGCTGTGTATATGTGGCGCCCTGGCCTAGCCAGGTCGTCACAGATAACATACAAACACCACCCACCCCCATTAGACAGGGACACCAGCCAAACAAAAATCCTTGTTGCCTCCCTCCAGTGTCTGATGTCCACACCAGGTGGGGCGGAGTCAAGCGGTTGGCCCCACCCACCGAGGAGTTCACAGGCCTGGAGACGGGAAAAGTGACAGAAGTTGAGTGGAGGAGTTTGAAGTGAGAGGAGCAAACACTTGGGTGTCTGGGTTTGTGGCCCAGGCACTGACAGCAAGGTTGTCAGACGGTGGTGGAGCAACGCGGAACCGTAGGACCGGGGACGGGCGACAGCCCGCCGGTACCGACCAGGGAGCGAAGTGAAGCCAGCACACACAGGCAGGGCCATCGGACCCCGACCAGGCTTGGAGCCGCCGACAATAGTCAGATCCGAATGTGACTGGAACCCCAGGGGTTTCACAACAGCAAAAGTCCCGATTGAAGGCAACAGCCCACACCGTGAGGGTATACAGCTTAAGGCTAGAGACCCAAGGGCCAGCGTCTGCGGCCCTGCTCCTATTTTACCTGATGAAAGCAATTCTGCTGAAACGCGTTGTAATAATAGGAGTGCCTAATTAATAAAGTTTAAATAACTATCACCAGCAAATATCCTTATTGCGCTATATATAGACCGAAAGAATTATCCATATACCCCCTCCCTATTGGGAATCGGTAATAGCTGCAAAGGACCTGCTGACATATCAAAAAAACCAGCTGGTAAGCTGGAGGATTGAGGAACAAAAACCTGAATTCCATGGTGCCGGTGGAAATCAGTAGCCGACATTGATACCCTAAATCTGGATTCCTGAAGCCTGGACACAGGATCTGTTCGGAGGAACTCCAGTCTGATAAGCTGACACTGAAGTTGTGCGGGGGCGCACAACCAACAAAGGTGAGCAATTCTAATATTATAAACGTTAAAAAGGATTCCACGGGTGCTTCGCATAGTGCGCTTGTTTTATTATCTATTTACATACAGACACACACACAGCTCTGCTGCCTACAGACAGACACACACAGCTCTGCTGCCTACAGACAGACACACACAGCTCTGCTGCCTACAGACAGACACACACAGCTCTGCTGCCTACAGACAGACACACACAGCTCTGCTGCATGCAGACAGACACACACAGCTCTGCTGCATACAGACACACACACACAGCTCTGCTGCATACAGACACACACACACAGCTCTGCTGCATACATACAGACAGAGACACAGCTCTGCTGCATACAGACACACACAGCTCTGCTGCATACAGACAGACACACACAGCTCTGCTGCATACAGACAGACACACACAGCTCTGCTGCATACAGACACACACAGCTCTGCTGCATACAGACACACACAGCTCTGCTGCATACAGACAGATACACACACAGCTCTGCTGCACATGCGGCTCCTGGGGGGGGGAGCCCATACAGCTCATTGGGGCCCAGAAACCGGGTGGCTGGGAGGGAGTATACAGGTCGAGGGGGGTAGCACTTACCACCCGGTCACGGAGGAGAGGGGGCCCACACAGCGCCAGAGGTCGCTGGCTGGCACTGCGCCTCCTTCATCTGTGGGACTGAGCAGGCCGCGCGGTAGCTCCGCCCACAGATGAAGCTCAAACTAGGAGGACGCTGTGGTCTGCGCGCCTTAATGGGACGGCAGCCGCAGTTTCCTGCCGAGGACTGCGGTCCCCGGAACTCGGCCCCGAGGGCAGGAGAACTGAAGGCGATTGCCCAAAATGCCGCCCGCCTGACACGTGCCGCCCGGGGTGGACCGCCCCCTCCGCCCCCCCTTTGCTACGCCACTGCCCTCTTGTAACTATTTATGAGATAAATTCTTAATAAAGATTTTTGCACTTTTTTCACCAAGAGGATGTCTTTGTACTATCTTAATTACATCATCTGGGTCATTATTCTCCTTTTTTCTCCTATCTTTATACTTTATGTTGTACAGACTTGAATAGTGAGACTGGACTGTGTGGAAGACAGGGTGGTGCTGGGAAACATAGTGGAAGCATTATCGATCATCTAGTACACCACTTGTTCACACTGTTCTGGCTTCAAGAATGGCATCCTGCGCCCCCCATCAAAGTGGGACAGGAAGCAAGGTATTGCACATGAGCCTGTTTGTTGTGCTCCCGCAGAAGGCACAGTTTCACCTGGAACACTGCCTTTTCCTCTGCGTGAACCATCAGCAGCACGTCCATTTTCCATTCCCCTACCGCACACCCTGTGCATTTTAAATGAGGTAGTTGCGATAAATGCCTGGAAACCTTCTGGTATTAACCATTGTAAGCGATTGCCTGCCCACGTGATGGGGGACACTCACTTGGCTGCCTTTCCGAGGTAACACAGGAACACAGTCTTAAAAATCCAAACGGTTTATTAAAAAAAACACCATAAACCGCTTCTCCAAACAAAATCACAAATACAGACGGATTTCAAATCCGTTAAACTCACGGTACTCCCGCTCAGTTCAGATGCCCTTGATCTGAGTGGAGCTCTCTCAGCATCCACTCACTCACGTGTGAAGCCAACCCTCTGCTCCTTCAGACGGGTTCCTGCCAGAGGATTCAGACCTCTCTGAGGTAAACAGCCTCTCTTCCCTCAGAAGCTGTTCCTCATGCAGTGCTTCTCATACACTGCTCCACACACTCTCACTCCATGTGCCAAACAAGCTAATTAACACCTGTCAGACACACCCATAGGCAGGGGTATGTGGATGGCGAGTCCCACCCATCCATAATCCTGGCCCATTTAAAACTATAGAAAATGCCTGTGGCACTACAAGTACCAGCATGGAGTTCCAGAATCACACCACTTCTGTGGTACATACCGACCATTCACAATCAGGCCGGTCACCTTGTCACACCATGAAAATAATATATGTAACCCTGAAAAGGACTTTTGGTTTTAAGTTGCACTAGTAGTATAAATATAGAACTGTTTTACAGTAAACCCTGCCTATATGCCTGCTCTAATCGCAAACTATCCCTCCTAAAGCAGCTATCCCTACAGTGACTGCAGGTAACAGCGGTGTTACTACAAGAGAGAACAGTATTTAGTCCTGAAAGTGACTTTTAGTTTTAGGTTTCAGCAGCTGTATAAGTATAGAAGGACTTATTTGCCCTGCCTATATGCCTGCTCTAATCCCACACTGTCCCTCCTTCAGCACAGCTATATCTACCTACTGTGATAGCAGGTAACAGCCGTGTTACTACGAGAAAGAACAGTATTTAGCGCTGAAAAGGACGTTTTGTTTTAGTTTTCCACAGCAGAATAAGTATAGAAGGACTCTACTCTATGCTCTCCCTCCTGGATCAACTCTTCCTGAAGTGAAGTATGCCGAGCATCATGCCCCCAGGTTTTATATAAGACTCAATGATGAAGTGCGGTCGGCCAATCACAGAAATGCTAGTAGCGAACATGGCTACAGCATTACGGTGTCTGGCAACCAGTCCCCGCATGCTAATTGGCAGTCTAACAGCTGTGAAACATGTGGGGCGGGTAGTCGAGAATGGCGCTTGAATATCAGCGATCTTTGATGAAGCACCAAACATGCCCGATAACCTTAATACTCGACTGAGTATCGAGCTGTGGTGAGCACGCTCGTACATCACTAATCGTAATCACTGGGTCTCACATAATGTCATGATGCTGAGGCTCCTTATCGGCTTAAGATGGCGTTGAAGAGACCATAATGGTGACTGGACAGAAGAAGGTGACCATACAGTAAAGAGGCTGATAGACAATATTGGTAACCGGATAGATGATGACCAGACAGTAGTGAAGCTGAAGGACAATATTGGTGACTAGATAGAAGAAGGTGACCATACAGTAGTGAGGCTGAAGGACAATATTGGTAACTGGAAAGAAGGTGACAATACAGTAGCATGGCTGAAGGACAATATTGGTAACTGGACAGAAGAAGGTGAACATACAGTAGTGAGGCTGAAGGACAATATTGGTGACCGGACAGAAGGTGACCATACAGTAGCATGGCTGCAGGACAATATTGGTGACCAGACAGAAGAAGGTGACCATACAGACGTGAGGCTGAAGGACAATATTGGTAACTGGAAAGAAGAAGGTGACAATACAGTAGCGAGGCTAAAGGATAATATTGGAGACCGGCGCAAAGAAGGTGACCATACAGTAGCGAAGCTGAAGGACAATATTAGTGACCAGACTGAAGAAGGTGACCATACAGTAGTGAGCCTGAAGGGCAATATTGGTGACCGGAAAGAAGAAGGTGACCATACAGTAGGAAGGTTGAAGGACAAGTGACGGCCTTGTGAGTATAATTTATTTTTCATTTTGTTTAACCTGCATTTACGTCTGGAGAAAACTCATATAGAGTATAAGAAGGCACATTTGGTTTTTAAAGGATGCAACCGGCAATGTGGCAGATGGCCGGTATGTGTCACAGAGGTGGAAATCCTCTGCGATCTGAACCTGGAATGTTTCTCTGGAACTTGTAGTTCCATGAGGATTGTTGTACACATTCAGGGCTGGATTCATGGGATGGTCAGAAGTGATGGGCGGGACAACCATCCACATACCTCCCATACGTAGGTGTGTCTCAGGGGATTTAATGGAGTTGTCGTTTGTCACATGATCTCCGTGTGCTGGTGGGAGCCATCTTGGTTGGAGCACATGAGCAGGAGATCCTGTGCATACAGAGCTAGTGAGGGCTCTGAAATGTCAGGGAGCTGCAGAATCCACTGAGGCTTTGAGGAATTGGAACATGTACAAGGGCCGGGATGGTGAGCCCAGTGTGAGAGTCTCCCTGGACTGGATGGAGGCAGATTGGCAGCCTGGAAACCTACTGGCAGGTAACACCCCAGAAAGGGGGGACTTTACTGGCTGATGCCAGAGAATGAACTGTATGAACAATCGGCAGTTTAAACAGACCGTGAGACGTTGTCCTGCGGGAGAGTGGCTGTGGCCCATTACACTGCGTGGTTTATGAGGATGTGAATAAATCACCGAGATTGTTTAAGTGACAAAGTGCTCGTGTGTGGCTTGATCCCGCTGCCAGACGTGTGCCCCAAGACGTTCAGGGCCCAGGTCGTCAAAGTTTACATTGAATAAATTTAATTTTTGTTGCCTAGATTCTTATACTTAACTGTCTCTGGTGCTGCTGTCACACTTGCTTTCGAGTCCACAGTCAGTGCAGTGAATATTCATGAGTATAATGAGCAGGCCCGGAAGCACCAGCAGAGGCAGAGACAGCAGCACCAGAGACAGGTAAGTATAAAAATACATTTATTTCTCAGTGACCTGTGTTTCCTCCAGTACATGTCACACGGATCACATCAGTGTGCGGTCTGTGTGACGCCTGTGCTGCTGGCAGAAAACGGACATGTAGACGTCTGGAACCATGTGTCCGTGCTCCACATAGATACATAATCCGTATCAAAACACACATGTGTGTGCAAGCCCATTGATTTTAATGGTTTCACGTGTGTCCGTGTCTCTAGAATGAGTGAAAACGAACGTCACATGTACCGGAGACATGTATGTGCGAAGGAGGCCTTACAGCCATTACCAAAGAGCAGCTCACACTATGATATAGCTGTCAAATGTCTCCTATGTTGTTCTTTTCCCTTCATGCTGCTGTATTGTAACAGTGGTAACCTGCAGCTTCATCCCCCTCCTCCCCCTCCAGTCTAAAACAACTCTCCACATCTGAGGATTCTGATATCATTAGATAGTAAATTAAAATATAATAATATGTAAGGATTACCTAAAGATTATCACTGTGAAATGGAGAAGTGGTTTACGAAACTGCCACTGTGGAGAAACAGTGACGCCTAATAAAATATTGACTCCAGATCTTTCCCTCAGTTTCACAGTTAATTTTAATGAAGAAGTGCACATTAATTATTACACTGAGCAGATTAATTACTACATCTATTATTGAGCAATAACCAGCGCAGCTTGTGGATCCTGATCATTGTCATAGATCTAGATGGTCACTCCCCAGAATCTATGAACCCATGGAGTGAGGTGACTGCAATCTATACAAGAAGATCACACCAAGGAGATCGAAGGAGAAAAGGGAGAAAAATATGAATACAAGATACACGGCCATTATTTTATGTATTTACCTAAGCATTCATATAGGTAAGAAATCTATGTATACAGGTCATGGTGTAGTAGTGTGAGGAGGAGGTGACACTGCTGTGTGCACTGTGCTGTGTATACAGGTCATGGTGTAGTAGTGTGAGGAGGAGGTGACACTGCTGTGTGCACTGTGCTGTGTATACAGGTCATGGTGTAGTAGTGTGAGGAGGAGGTGACACTGCTGTGTGCACTGTGCTGTGTATACAGGTCATGGTGTAGTAGTATGAGGAGGAGATGACACTGCTGTGTGCACTGTGCTGTGTATACAGGTCATGGTGTAGTAGTGTGAGGAGGAGATGACACTGCTGTGTGCACTGTGCTGTGTATACATGTCATGGTGTAGTAGTATGAGGAGGAGATGACACTGCTATGTGCATTGTGCTGTGTATACAGGTCATGGTGTAGTAATGTGAGGAGGAGATGACACTGCTGTGTGCACTGTGCTGTGTATACAGGTCATGGTGTAGTAGTGTGAGGAGGAGATGACACTGCTGTGTGCACTGTACTGTGTATACAGGTCATGGTATAGTAGTGTGAGGAGGAGGTGACACTGCTGTGTGCACTGTGCTGTGTATACAGGTCATGGTGTAGTAGTATGAGGAGGAGATGACACTGCTATGTGCATTGTGCTGTGTATACAGGTCATGGAGTAGTAGCATGAGGAGGAGATGACACTGCTGTGTGCACTGTGCTGTGTATACAGGTCATGGTGTAGTAGTGTGAGGAGGAGGTGACACTGCTGTGTGCACTGTGCTGTGTATACAGGTCATGGTGTAGTAGTATGAGGAGGAGATGACACTGCTGTGTGCACTGTGCTGTGTGTACAGGTCATGGAGTAGTAGTATGAGGAGGAGATGACACTGCTGTGTGCACTGTGCTGTGTATACAGGTCATGGTATAGTAGTGTGAGGAGGAGATGACACTGCTATGTGCATTGTGCTGTGTATACAGGTAATGGAGTAGTAGTGTGAGGAGGAGGTGACACTGCTGTGTGCACTGTGCTGTGTATACATGTCATGGTGTAGTAGTGTGAGGAGGAGATGACACTGCTGTGTGCACTGTGCTGTGTATACAGGTCATGGTGTAGTAGTGTGAGGAGGAGATGACACTGCTGTGTGTACTGTGCTGTGTATACAGGTCATGGTGTAGTAGTGTGAGGAGGAGATGACACTGCTGTGTGCACTGTGCTGTGTATACAGGTCCTGGTGTAGTAGTGTGAGGAGGAGATGACACTGCTGTGTGTACTGTGCTGTGTATACAGGTCATGGTGTAGTAGTGTGAGGAGGAGGTGACACTGCTGTGTGCACTGTGCTGTGTATACAGGTCATGGTGTAGTAGTGTGAGGAGGAGATGACACTGCTGTGTGCACTGTGCTGTGTATACAGGTCATGATGTAGTAGTGTGAGGAGGAGATGACACTGCTGTGTGCACTGTGCTGTGTATACAGGTCATGATGTAGTAGTGTGAGGAGGAGATGACACTGCTGTGTGCACTGTGCTGCGTATACATGTCATGGTGTAGTATTGTGAGGAGGAGGTGACAATACTGTGTGCACTGTGCTGCGTATACATGTCATGGTGTAGTAGTGTGAGGAGGAGGTGACACTGCTGTGTGCACTGTGCTGCGTATACATGTCATGGTGTAGTATTGTGAGGAGGAGGTGACACTGCTGTGTGCACTGTGCTGTGTATACAGGTCATGGTGTAGTAGTGTGAGGAGGAGATGACACTGCTGTGTGCACTGTGCTGTGTATACAGGTCATGGTGTAGTAGTGTGAGGAGATGACACTGCTGTGTGCACTGTGCTGCGTATACAGGTCATGGTGTAGTAGTGTGAGGAGGAGATGACACTGCTGTGTGCACTGTGCTGTGTATACAGGTCATGGTGTAGTATTGTGAGGATGAGGTGACACTGCTGTGTGCACTGTGCTGTGTATACATGTCATGGTGTAGTAGTGTGAGGAGGAGGTGACACTGCTGTGTGTACTGTGCTGTGTATACAGGTCATGGTGTAGTGTGAGGAGGAGATGACACTGCTGTGTGCACTGTGCTGTGTATACAGGTCATGGTATAGTAGTGTGAGGAGGAGGTGACACTGCTGTGTGCACTGTGCTGTGTATACAGGTCATGGTGTAGTAGTGTGAGGAGGAGATGACACTGCTGTGTGCACTGTGCTGTGTATACAGGTCATGGTGTAGTAGTGTGAGGAGGAGATGACACTGCTGTGTGCACTGTGCTGTGTATACAGGTCATGGTGTAGTAGTGTGAGGAGGAGGTGACACTGCTGTGTGCACTGTGCTGTGTATACAGGTCATGGTGTAGTAGTATGAGGAGGAGGTGACACTGCTGTGTGCACTGTGCTGTGTATACAGGTCATGGTGTAGTAGTATGAGGAGGAGATGACACTGCTGTGTGCACTGTGCTGTGTATACAGGTCATGGTGTAGTAGTGTGAGGAGGAGATGACACTGCTGTGTGCACTGTGCTGTGTATACAGGTCCTGGTGTAGTAGTGTGAGGAGGAGATGACACTGCTGTGTACACGCCATGTTGTCCTGTAGTAATGATGATGGTATCTTTTGTAGGTGACACTCTGATTTGTGCTCAATGTACCCCGGAGACCTGTGAGAAGTGGCAGCCGTTCACATGCCCCAGCCCCTATGACATGTGTCAGATGTGGAAGGCCGCTCATAGTAAGTATACTGTATATTGTAGATAATGTAGATGCAGCTACATCCAGAGGACCTGCCCCTTCCCGCCATGTGAGGCCTCCACAGATGGATGTTTGCTGTATTATACAGCAGGCTCCTATCTATTATTACCACAGTCCAGGATAGCTTTCATGGCGACACAATGGTCAACAGCAACTGCTGTGTGTATGTGGCCATGATGTGACGGCAGGTGCTGATGGGCTGTCATGGTGTCTTACTGAAGATCCTATGAAGTCTGAGTTCTACCTATCACATAGGAGATGCAGAAAATCAGCCATAGCCACTTAGGGCACTCTAACCAGAAGCATTTATCACATACCCATGGGACCTTTGTCCTCCATTGTTTATAGCTATAAGACCATTAGCAGGAAGAGCTCGAATGGTGCTGCTATTGAATTCACTTGCCATGTTACATTGCGCTGCTGCTTTTACAGTGAAGAATCCTCCATAGTGTCACTGCTTTTACAGTAAAGAATCTGATTCCCTGTTGATATATCAACCTTATTTCTTCCCTACGGACAGTGACATGAATATTAACCCTAGAACGCGCAACCATAGAAATCTACCCTAGAAAACAAGTAACCTAGCAGGCCTGCGAGGCCCCAGATATGTGTTCTAGGGTTAAAACTGTTCCTAGTTGACTCTTATGGCTGGGAGAAACAAGGGATGATGACCATTGGTATGGAGTCCTTTAGCAGTCCTGCTTCTAGATAGGCGATAAGTGCTTCTGGCTAGAGGATCGCTCTACGCGCTCAGTGGTTTGTTTTTCTTTTTTAAATACTTGTATAATACTGATTTTAGCTGAGCCTTTCAGGAGACCAGCTAAAGGATGAAGGAGCTCAGGAGTCCAAGTGTACTCAGTCCTTGCCCACCCGAACTGATTGACTGCTGCAGGTTGTACTGAGTAAAGTGAGATCTCAGCAGCTGTTGTGAGGAGGGACACTGAGGAGCTGTCAATCAGGTGAAGTGAAATTTCATCAGTAACAGGGAGGAGGTACACTGAGCAGCTGTCTATCAGGCTAGGTGAAGTTTCATCAATAACAGGGAGGAGGTACACTGAGGAGCTGTCAATCAGGCTAGGTGACGTTTCAGCAGTAACAAGGAGGAGGGACACTGAGGAGCTGTCAATCAGGCTAGGTGAAGTTCAGCAGTAGCAGAGAGCAGAGACAGTGTGGAGCTGTTTGTTAGGCTACATCTAAATTAAATAGCAGGGAGGAGGAACACTGAGGATCTGTTAGGCTATTTTGAGATTCAGCAACGGGATGGAGTAGAGAGAACTATGGAGCTGTAAATCTCACTAGGTATAGATTCAGCATCAGGGAGGAGGAACAGTGAGAGATATCAATCAGGCTAGGTGGAGATTCAGCAACAGCGAGGAGGGACACTGAGGGGCTCTCAATCCCACTAGGTATAGCTTTAGCAGCAGGGAGGAGGGACACTGAGGAGCTCTCAATCTGACTAGGTATAGCTTTAGCAGCAGGAAGAAGGGACAGTGAGAGATATCAATCAGGCAAGCAGAGATTCAACAGCAGGGAGGAAGGACACTGAGGATTTGTTAATCTCACTAGGTGGAGATTCAGCATCAGGGAGGAGTGACACTGAGAATCTGTCAAATAGGATAAGTGGAGATTTAGCAGACAGGGTAAGAAACACTGAGGAGCTGTCATACAGTAGATAGTCTAGAGTAGCAGGGAGGAAAGACTCACAGGAGCTTACAATAAGGCAAGGTGGAGGTTCAGCACATGGAAGGAGGGACACTGAGGAGCTGACAATCAGTCTAGATAGCGAGAGCAGTAGCAGGGAGGAAAGACACAAAGGAGCTTACAATAAGAGAAGGCGGAGATTTAGCGGTAGGGAAGAGGGACACTGAGGAGCTGTCATTCAGTCTAGATAGAGAGCGCAGTAGCAGGGAGGAAAGACTCACAGGAGCTTACAATAAGGGAAGGTGGAGGTTCAGCAGTAGGGAGGAGGGACACTGAGGAGCTGTCAATCAGGCTTCATGTAGATTCAGCAGCAGAGAGGAGGGAATTGAGCAGCTGTGATCACGCTCGGTAGGTGGAGATTCAGCAGCAGGAGGGAAGGCAATGAGAAACGTTCAATCAGGCTAGGTGGGCACAGAATGAGGTTAAACTTTCAAAAAGCATTATACGGCCATTCTTACATGAATTTTCACAATACGTACTCCAGTCTAATCAGGTCTAAGAGATCTATTTACTAATGTAAGACGTTTGTGGTGACAGATCTGCTTTATGCTCTAACAAACATCTTGTTCCTTTGATCCATCACTGACGTACCTGAAATCTCTGTTGCAGAATATTACCGGCGGTGCGGACCCAGTTATCAGTGCAACTCCAACGGTTTTAATTGCTGCAAAACCGATCTCTGCAACTCGGCAACTAGTCCCAGGATGTCCATGATTGTTGGGGTAACGGTCCCGGTGGTCCTGTGGATGGCGAAGGTCTACTGATCAAAATGTATACAGAGCGAAGCGTCGGGGTGTGATGTATTGTTATATTCCTATGTCACTTTCTACAGAAGGACTAGACATCTGTTCTCTGTACATTTCTATAAGTGCTGGTGTCCGTCACTCAGGAAAACCTGGAAATTTGGAGTTTAATTCTGTTTGTAATGTTATTAAGTTGCAAATACAAAGTGTGAAATGCGGCCAATGAAAACTATAACGTCTGCTGCAGATGGAAAATAGCCAGACTGTTCTCTTATTTCATGCAGCACTAATGCCTTAAACTCAACCTAGGATTATTAACGAGCTGCTCGGAGTTTGTTATTCCGGTAGCCTTCTCACATTTTCTATGGACTCTCTCCTAGTTTCCAAAACTAGCTACTCATACTTACTTTAACCACTAATATCCTTATTTACTCTAAACAATTACCCCCATAAAAAACTAACTATATTTACCGTGTCAGATGAATTCAGGATGGAGGGCTTACTTACTCACCAGTCCTGGACTGGCCTGTGCAAGTAGCGGCTTCCATCCTGATCCACTGGAGGGATGTTGACTTCCGGCTCGAAGGACCAAAATGTTAGAAAAATAAACTCTCAGTGATTTGGAGTCATCTGAAACGGCTTTATTTAAGCTTCAAAGGTGACAATATGAAATTGTTTGACATACAATGGAGACCGGAAAATTTATAGACGGTTGTTATCTGATGACATTTATGCGGGCTTTACACGAGATGACCGATCGTGCGATGCATCGTTGGGGTCACGGTACACGATGTCGTCTTGTGTGACACCTCCTAGCGACGCAGTATAGCTCACAAATCGTGAGTCGTGTACTCGTCGCTAGGTTTCATAAAATTGTTTATTAAACATGGCCCCGCTGGTTCATCGTTTCCGTGGCAGCACACGTTGCTCCGTGTGACACTACGGGAACGATGAACACAGCTTACTTGCTTCCCGCGGCACCCGCTGGCTATGTGAAAGCAAGGAAGTGGGCGGGATGTTTACGTCCCGCTCATCTCCGCCCCTCCGCTTCTATTGGCCGGCGGCTGTGTGACGTCGCCGTAACGCTGAACGTCCCTCCCACTGCAGGAAGTGGATGTTCACCGCCCACAGCGAGGTCGCTCAGCAGGTAAGTACGTGTGACGGCGCTTTAACGTCTTTGTGCGACATGGGCAGCGATGTGCCCGTGACGCACAAACGACGGGGACGGGTGCGATCGATCGTGAAATCGCACGATCGGTCGTCTTGTGTAAAGCCCGCATTACATATACATTACTTGGAAACTCCCTTGGTGTCACACAGACGTCATTTAACCTTGCCATTATCTTGCTTTTTCCTAGACTTGCAGTTATCAACCGAAATTAGTCTGTAAAAAACACTTTCTGCTGATTATAAGGCTATGTTCACACATGGCATCTTTTGTTATGTACGTTTTGAGTGCATCTTGAGAGTGCATCTCATTTTCTGAAAACGCACCTGCGGCAAAAATGTTTTTGATGCATTTTTACCGCGTTTTGCACAATGCGTTTTGTAAGTGAAATCTATTGACTGTGTCAAGGGAGAAATTTAGGTAAGACTGCTAATGGAGTCTTTGTTCAGGGTAAATCCAAAGGACGGGCCCAAATTAGCTATCTGCGCAGATATATTAAATAACTCAGACAATGATCACAACGAGACATGTTCACTGTTTTGTGCCAGTACAGGTGACTGACTCGTGTATTTCAAAAGACTCGTAATTATACCATACAACATTCGACTTCAACCTTGAAGCAAGAACAGGGAGTGATCATCCCACACATAACATCCCTTATTTCAGCTGTGAGAAAATCATAATGATCAAATTCTCTCAGTATATTATGAAATACCTCTCTGTTCATTATTTATTCTGGCTTGATTATCTAGTTAGAACATTCTTTCTTTGTGTGAAATCACTGATAAGACTTTCACTAAGGAGGGCTTCACCATTCATTATTTATACATCTGTTCACTCGTCCTTGGTTAACCCTTTCTTGAACATACAGCTTAGAATCATATTATGGCGTCTGTGCAATTGTCATATAGACACACAGATAATTATGCAATGACATCTATATTTTGATTATTTACATACACAGATAATCTTATTACATTTGAAAAAACAATTTATAGCCCAGGCTACCTTCACAACTGGAGGGCTCAAAAACGCGGTAAAAACGCAAAAAGAATTGACATGTTGCATCTTCATAAACACAGCCAAGATGCACCGTGTGGACAGCAGAATCGAAATCTCATAGACTTTGCTGGGAGAAGGAAATGCATGCATTTTAGTGCATCTTTGTGACCTCAAAAACGGAGCAGAAGATGCCCTGTGTGAGACACACGGCATGAAAATCAGAGCGAGTGGAATGTGATAAAACATCGCATTCCACTCAGACCAATATTAAGGGTGCTTTACACACTACGACATCGCTAGCGATCTCATTAGCGATGTAAGACGCGAGATCGCACTTGCAATCTGCTGAAATCGCACATAGGTCATGCTTTAAAATCAAGATCGCACTTGCTATCTCAGCAGATCGCAAGTGCGATCTCACGTCTTACATCGCTAATGGGATCGCTAGCGATGTCGTAGTGTGTAAAGCACCCTTTAGTCTATGTGTCAGCACCCATGAGCGATTGTTTAATCAACCCTAATCGGACCGAGAAAACTGTTGCAGTATGCTGCGGGTGCAATGTGATCCTAGTTTCTCTCGCAGCCATTCAAGTCTATGGGGCGAGAGAAAAATCGCACTGCACTCGAATTACACCGGTGTCCTGCGAGTGTAGAGCGAGATTGGCAATAGCCTGCAACGGAGGAGAGAAGAGATAAATCCCTCCCCTCCTCAGCGCCGATCCTCCCCTCCTCAGCGCCGATCCTCCCCTCCTCAGCGCCGATCCTCTCCTCCTCAGTGCTGGCCCTCCCCTCCTCAGTGCCGGCCCGCCCCCCCACAGCTGTGGTCCGATCGCATGATCAGACCTCAGTCACAGTGACACTCGCATGACACTCGGATCCTGCTGTGCTGCCAGTGTGAGCCGAGTGCCATTTGAGGATCACAGTAGTCCCCCGTGTGGCCCCGGCCTAAATTCGTGACTACGTATATAAGTTGAATCACTCTCACACTAATAGAAATAAAGCATGATTAAACATATGAATATTAAGCTTATAAAGGAAATTATCCTGACACAATCAGTCTGACACAATGACACTAATACGAGAGTGACCGACTAAAATATAGATGATATTACCACTCAGTGGGGAAGTAAACTGCAGTCAGGAACCCCCTAATGAGGACAACAAATGATCCAACAACATTCCTCACAATGCAAATAACTAAAGCCCGCTTTACACGCTTCAATATATCTCACAATCCGTCGTCGGGGTCAAGTTGTAAGTGACGCACATCCGGCATCGTTCGTGACGTATTTGCGTGTGAAACCTACGTGCGATCAAGATTGAACGAAAATACGGTGATCGCATACACGTCGTTTATTCCTCATACATTGGGCGTTTTGTTGTATGAACCTAGTCAATTGAAACGTGTGACATCCCTCATACGATTTTGGTGTCTGATGCTATGTGCGCAGGTGTGCGCTCTGCACCGCAGCTTAAAAAAGGTCCGCTTCAGAGCGCAGCTGAAAAGCTGCGTTCTGAAGCGCCTCACAATGTCTGTCATTCACTAATCTCTGTCAGTCGGTCACTATCTCTGTCCCTCTCTCTCTGTCCATGTCAGTCTATCCCTCTTACCCCCTCTCTCATACTCACCGATCACCGGCGCGGCGCTGCACGGCATTCACACTGCTCCGGCGGCTTTTACTATTTTGAAAAAGCCGGCCGCTCATTAAACAATCTCGTATTCCCTGCTTTCCCCGCCCACCGGCGCCTATGATTGGATGCAGTGAGACACGCCCCCACGCTGAGTGACAGGTGTCTCACTGCACCCAATCACAGCAGCCGGTGGGCGTGTCTATACTGTGCAGTGACATAAATAATTAAATAATTTAAAAAAACGGTGTGCGGTCCCCCCCAATTTTAGAACCAGCCAGATAAAGCCATACGGCTGAAGGCTGGTATTGTGATTGTATATGTTTGTGTTTTTTATTTCTAATAAAGGATTTTTTCGGGTGTGCGTGTTTATTTACTGTCACTTACAGATTAATCATGGAAGGTATCTCGGGGAGACGCCTGACATGATTAATCTAGGAGTTATTGGCAGCTATGGGCTGCCAATAACTCCTTATTACCCCGATTGCCAACGCACCAGGGCAAATCGGAAAGAGCCGGGTACAGTCCCAGAACTGTCGCATCTAATGTATGCGGCAATTCTGGGCGGCTGCTGGCTGATATTGTTAGGATGGGGGGCTCCCCATAACGTGGAGCTCCCCATCCTGAGAATACCAGCCTTCAGCCGTATGGCTTTAGCTGGCTGGTTTTAAAATTGGGGGGGACCGCACGCCGTTTTTTTTTAATTATTTATTTCACTGCACAGTATAGACACGCCCACCGGCTGCTGTGATTGGGTGCAGTGAGACACCTGTCACTCAGCGTGGGGGCGTGTCTCACTGCAACCAATCATAGGCGCCAGTGGGCGGGGAAAGCAGGGAATACGAGATTGTTTAATGAGCGTCCGGCTTTTTCAAAATAGTAAAAGCCGCCGGAGCAGTGTGAATGCCGTGCAGCGCCGCGCCGGAGATCGGGAATCGGTGAGTATAAGAGAGGGCTGCTCAATTCATTTACTCAGGAGTTTAGCGGTCACCGGTGAGCCCTTCACTGGTGACCGTTAATCAGGAAGCGACACAGACAGAGCCGCAGCATGACAATGAAGTCGGGTGAAGTTAACCCGAGTTCATTCTGATCGTGCAGCTCTGTCTGTGTCTGCTGTCATCTGCCATTCACCGCTGCTACATGGCTGTCTGTGTCTGCTGTCAGCGGCCATGTAGCAGAGCTGAATGGCAGATGACATAGTAAAAACGCATCCCTACACATTACACACGCTTGGCAAGTCAATAAATAAAAAAAAAAAAAGGTGCCCAATGCATACGTCACAGAACACATGATCTAAAGGATCGCACACAAAATTGATCAATTTAACATAGACTACTAACGCTCGTGTGACAGCAAATGAACGACCTACGTGCGATCTCATTAGATCACATATGCAACCTGGGCGTGTCACATCACAAACGTGATTGCACAACAAATTGCAACGTGTAAAGCTGGCTTTAGGTAGACAAATATGGTGCAGCATTGCAACAGTTAATAACCCTCCACAGGATGATAGATTAGAGCAGGGCCGGCTCCAGGTTTTTGTGGGCCCTGGGCGAAAGAGTCTCAGTGGGCCCCATCCTCACATAGACATGCACAGATACATACACATACAAACATATGTACGCATACTTATTTAAAGAGAAATTCACAAAAACACATAAATAGACATAAATCTAGACACAGTCATATACACTGACATACATACACACACACACACATTATTTTTATATATTTATCCTGTATATATATTTCTAATATTGGGAAGCCGGCAACAGCCTCACTCACCTCCCGGCTTGTCTAACAGACATGGCCACACATAGAGCACAGTAACACTACTGTATATACATCACAAGAGAGGCTGGGGACAAACACATTACTGGGGGAATATATATTACTGAGGAAAGGGGTATACAGCAATGGGGGGCATACAGCTCTAGAGGAGGGCAGTGACTGAGGTGGGGGGGGACAAACAGCTCTGAGGTGGGGGGTGACATGCAGCTCTGGGGGTATACAGCTCTGGGGTGGGGGGGACATACAGCTCTGAGGGGATATACAGCACCTGGGTGGAGGGGACATACAACTCTGAGGGGGTATACAGCACCTGGGTGGAGGGGACATACAACTCTGGGGGTATAGTAGTTTGCAGCCCCCATATTGTGTTATGAAGCCCCCATTGTCCTCCATATAGTATTATGTAGCTCCCATATGCACTATGCAGCCCCCATATAACATTAACCAGCCCCCATATAGCACAATGCAGACACATATAGCATTAGGCACCTTCATGTAGTATACAGCCCACTTATAGCACAATGCAGACCCAGTTAGCAATAGGCACCCTCATGTAGTATACAGCCCACATATAGCACAATGCAGACACATATAGCATTAGGCACCATCATGTAGTATACAGCCCCTAAATACCACAGTGCAGAGCCAGATAGCATTAGGCACCCTCATGTAGTATATAGCCCCTATATACCACAGTGCAGAGCCAGATAGCATTAAGCACCCTCATGTAGTGCAGAGCCCCTATATAGTACATTGCAGAGTCAGATAGCATTAGGCACCCTCATGTAGTATACAGCCCCTAAATACCACAGTGCAGAGCCAGATAGCATTAGGCACCCTCATGTAGTATACAGCCCCTATATACCACAGTGCAGAGCCAGATAGCAATAGGCACCCTCATGTAGCATACAGCTTGTATATAGGCTATATACAAGCTGTATGCTACATGAGGGTGCCTTTTGCTATCTGGCTCTGCACTGTGCTATATACAGGCTGTGCTATATAACATAGCACAGCCTGTATACAGCACAGTGCAGAGCCAGATAGCAGTAGGCACCCTCGTGTAGAATACAGTGATTAATACTCAGTGGCGTAACTAGAGTTTGATGGCCCTGGTGCAAAATTTGGCCCAGGGCCCCCCTCCACGTACACCGACACTTAGGGTACGGAATAATGACACTGACACTTGGGGTACAGGATAATGACGCTGACACTTGGCTCTTACCCTCAGCACCCAGGTTTCCCATGATCTGAAATCCCTCTATCAGTACCCTGCTTTCCCATGTTCTGATATCCATCTTGTCCTCGGCACCCAGCTTCCCCATGCTCTGCTATACATCTTTCCTTCAGCACCCAGCTTTCCCATATCAGAGCATGGGAAAGCTGGGTGCTGAGAGATGTACAGCAGAGCATGGGAAAGCTGGGTGCTGAGGGAAAGAGCCTTTTTCCCTCAGGACAAAACATTTCCATCCCATACTTGTATCTTTGTCCCCCCTTGTATAAAGATCTCCAAATACTATAATGGCCCCCACATAGCCTTCCATATAATATAAAGGGTCCCACATAACCCTTCATATATTAGAATGCACCCCCATAGTTCTCCATGCATTACAATGCATTTCCCCAAAGTTCTCCATGTATTATAATTCACCCCATAGTTCTCCATATATTATACTGCACCACATAGGCCTCCAGTTTTATAACGCACACCCATAGTCCATGTATAAGGTAGCCTCCATATTCCTCCATATATTATAATGTAGCCCCCATAGTCCTATATGTATTATAATGTAGCGCCATAAAACTTCATATTGTATTATGCAGCCCCATACTCCTCCATGTATAATGCACCCCTATATTCCATGTATAAGGTGTCCTTCATTTTGTATTATGCAGCCCCATACTCCTCCATGTATAATGCACCCCTAGTCCATGTATAAGGTGTCCTTCATGTTTATTATGCAGTCCCATAGACCTCCATGTATCATGCAGCCAGGCCCCTCCAGGCCTCCACGTGTCATGCAGCCAGCAAAATAAAAAAACAAGTACCTCTCTTCTCCTTCCGACCCCTGCGACCGCGGTAGTTACTCCCCTGCCCCCATATCTCACACACCCTGCTCCCCATACAGCCTGCACCCCCATATCACACACACTACACCCCCATATCTCACACACCCTGCTCCCCATACAGCCTGCACCCCCCAGATCACACACACTACACCCCCATATCTCACACACCCTGCTCCCCATACAGCCTGCAACCCCATATCATACACACTACACCCCTACATCTCACACAGCCTGCACCCCCCAGATCACACACACTACACCCCCATATCTCACACACCCTGCCCACATGTCTCACCCTGCCTGTACCCCAACTTACCCCTCTCAAACACTCTGCACCCTTCACATGCTTCTGTCACAGTCTGCAGCCCTCATATGCCACTCACCCTGCAGCCCCCTTCCCCCTCATGTCCCCTCTTTTCTTATTACCAGTCATGTGTCCAAATCTCCTTCAGGATTCAGTATCTTTGCTTTCTGCCGGCCTCCTGTGTCTCCTCCCACACAGTCACATGGGCGTGACATCATCGCAGGTCCTGCAGGATGGCTTATTCCGTCTTCTGTGCAGGTCAGGAGTCCTCCTGCAGCTCAGAAACGGCTGGTGGCCTCTCCAGGTCAGGGGCCCCTCTACTGACACTGGGCTCCCCTGACTCACAGGCCGGCCCCCTGACGGTCGCATTGTCGGCCACTACACAGCGGCACTACACATAGGGGCCCGGCAGCCGGCTCTGCAGAGCGGCTGCCGGGCCCCTATGTGTACTAGTGCCGCTGTGCAGTGGCCGGCCTGTGAGTCAGGGGAGCCCAGTGTCAGTAGAGGGGCGGCTCACTTCTCCTCGTTCCCCCGCTGATCCGGTCTCCTCGGCGCGTCGTCCATTGCTGTCGCTCGCTCTGACCTCTCAGCAGGCGCGCAGTGATGACGTCACCGCGGTCCTCTGCAGAGCTGTCAGAACGCCGACAGTCACAGCGGGGAGAATGATAAGAGAGAGCGCGCCGCTCACTCTCTCATCATTGCTCTCAATTGTATCGGCACCTGTGATGCCGATGCAATTGAAAGCGCGATCCTCGGCGGGGGGTGGTGACAGCGCGGCCACCGGGCCCCCCTGAGTAGCGGTGCGCCACTCCTGCCACCGCGAGTGGGCCCCCTGCCAGCTCAGGGCCCCGGCATTTGACCGGGTTTGCCGGGTGCTGGCGCCAGCCCTGGATTAGAGGCACTGCCATGAAGGATAGCTGAACCCTTTCTTTGTCCCCTTTGGCCTCCTGATGATCCATGTCTGGGCAGGGAAATGTTGTGTGGTGGTGGACCATGTGCACCACCACATTATGGTCGTCCGGTCCGAGCATTCCTACATCAACAGTGTCCTGGAAAGTGGATTGGTCATCGTAGGCCAGTTGAATGGCCACCAAGGTCTCCCGATCTGACTCCTTTAGACTTTTATCGTTGGGGTGATCTGAAGGCAATTGTCTATGCTGCGAAGATACAAGATGTGCAGCATATGAAAGAACGGATACCGGAAGCCTGTGCTAGCATTTCTTCTGCGGTTTTGCTATCAGTGTGTCAAGAGAGGGAAAAGAGGGTTGCATTGATAATACAACACAAAGGGCAGCCCTTTGAACACATTTTATAAGTGGTCATAAAATTGTAAATAACTAATGAACGAATAAAGTTACGGTAAAACCAAGAACACCATTGTTTGTCTTGTGAAGTTCTCAGTAAGTTTGATGTTTTACATGACTCTCTTCCTATTGGAAAAAATAGAGTTGGATCCAAAATGAACGATTTCAAAATGGCCGCCATGGTCACCACGCATCTTGAAAAGTTTCCCCCCTCCCATATACTAACGAGCCACAAACAGGAAGTTGATATCACCAACCATTCCCATTTTATTTCACTGTATCCATATAAATGGCCCACCCTGTATAATGTATCTATCTATCTATCTATCTATCTATCCCTCTATCTATCATGTATCTATCTATCTCTCTATCTATCCCTCTATCTATCTATCTCTCTGTGACGCCCTGGACTAGCCAGGTAGTCACAGGTAGGCCCTTGCATAACACCTGTCCCCTAAAAAGGTGTCACCAGCCAACCTTAAAACCCTAGTCACCTCCCTCCGGGTTTGATGGACACCCCAGGGGGCGTGCCCAGGCGGTTGGACACGCCCATCAAGGAGTTCACAGGCCCTGAGGCAGGACAAACCAGTTAGTTATATAGTCTTGGAGTGGTGTGGAGTGAAGGTCAACTGCAGAGGCAGACCTGTGCCCAGGTATGCCGCAGTCTAACAACAGGTGTCTGGTCGGAGCCCAGCCACCTCTGGCTAGGAGGCAGACGGTGGCCTGAGCCTGCAGGAGCCGGGAAGACGGCTCGGTGAAACCGTAAGGGACCGGGACAGGGTAGTGGCCCGCCGGTACCGAACCGAGGAACCGATTGGAAACCGGAGCACAAAAGGGGGGTACTCAGACCCTGAAACGAGGTCCCGAAACTACTGGACCACGTTAATTAACTGATTGAGGTCTGGACTTTAGGTCCTTTCCCACCCAAATCCCGACTGAAGACAATAGCCCACCGAGGGGGATAGAAAGCCACCGCATAGGCAGAGAGATCCCACGGGCCAGCGTCTGCGGGCAAACGGGCTCTCCCGACATACACAACGCCAGGGAGCGGGCTACCATTGCTGAAGCACAGGCAGTCCAGAGCTACAATACAAGGTGCAGGAGAAAGGCGGAGACCCCCAACCCGAGCAGGGGACCGGACGCAGCCGGCACCGACCACCATCATCTTGGTTTACCAGAGACTCTTGTGCATCAATCATAGTGAGTACAACTGTGCCCTCGGGCCGCACACCACCCTGCACCGCCAAGCACCGACATATTATCCCAAACGGGTCCCGGGGCCATCACCCCTGCCCACGGAGGGGTTAACACCTTTGCTGCGCAACATCTCCCCCGGGTGCCTAGTAAACAGCAGCGGTGGTGTCCACATTCACCACAACCTGTGGGTGGCGTCACGAACTTAACCAAAACCATGGCTCCGGCCGTAAACCTAACCCCTTCAAAGCGCCAGCCCCTTTCAGAGCGAAGTGACCCCGGGTCCGGAGGCGCTCGAGCCACCCACCGATGAGCCCGGATCCGAGCGGCTCGGCTGCAGCCGAGCGCGGGGAGGTACACATCGACTCTTCTGGCGTCACGAACAGGATACTTACCTAATCACCTACCTGGTGAAGTGCGCCTTGAAGTTGAAGTCAGCGGTAACCCGTTGAAAAACTTCAGAATCCGCCATTTTGCCGCCATCTTTTGGCGCGAAGATTCCCGCCAAAGCCTTCTTCCCCGCGAAAAGAGCGCGAGAGTTGAAGCCCCGCCCCCTGGGAACTCAACCGTGCCGAAAAGCGAGCAGTCGAAAAACGAAACTAATAAGGAGAAGAAGCGAGTGCTGCGAAAAGACCAAGGGGGGGGGCGGGTGAAGACCCCGTATCATGTGACCAAGAAGATAAAGGGCAGGGACTCCAGGAGTGCACCATGTCCGCCCCGTCCGACAAGCCCGCAACCCCGGAGCCCGCGCCTGGGACAGCGGTGTGGGTGGAAGCCTGGACGATGCTAATGTGCAGTCGCTTGCAAGTCCAGGTGTGGTTTCTGATGGAACGATGGGTAGCCGAGATGGTGGAGATAGCAGCACCCGTGCGAGTGCGTGATGTGGAGGCAAATTTTGGAGAGCGGGCAAGTGACCCACGCTCCTATGTTCCCGAGGGACCGGCCGACGCGGCGGAGGGACCCGGTCTGCCCCTGCTCTCCATGTTGCTTCCCTCACCACCCGTACCGGTTGCCGCTGCTCCCCGCTCGGTCCGCTGCCCCCAACACCGGCAGCGGAGCCCGTCACATCCTCCTGTGAGGACCCACCTGGGGAGACAGCCCGCGGACGGCCGTTCGTTCGGCCCACACCAATCCCACTCCCGTGGAAGATCAGTCCTCGGAAGATGCCTGTTCCCGAGGTGGACCTGCCGGTCCCGGAGGTGACCGCGCCCCAGCTACCTAAGGCCCCGGCAGTCCGCCCGGCCAAGATGGAAGTACCCGGTGACCGGAAGGAGGTCCAGCGGGCAAAGCTGGCCGCTCCCACAAACCAGGCCTCGGCTGAGGCGTCGCAGGGTTGCTGCTGCAAAGCAGCACAGCAGGCCATTTCACAGCGGAGTTCCCCAGTGCAGAAGGTGCCGGTCGTAGCCGACACGGGGGAGCTCCGGCTGGGCCAGACCCCGGCGCAAAGGGAGCAGGTAGACGCTCCGTATTGGGAGCGGCAGCAGCGCCAGCTGGGCTGGGAGATCGCGGCATGTGAAAGGCAGAAGGCGGAGGTGCTGGCCCAGACCATCAGGGAAAAAGAGAACCACCGCAGCGCCACCTTTTGGGTGCGGGGCCCGACCCACAAAGGCCAAGTCCGGCAGTTTGACCCCCGGCGTGGATGGGGGTTCATCTATGAACCCGGCCTAAAGGCAGAAGTGTTTGTGTCCCGCAGGGACGTGTACCCGCACCTGCCCGTTGGTCACCCGGACCATGCCCTGGAGCCCGGAGACCTGGTGAGCTACACCCGGCATTGCAGGGAGAGGGGCTGGTTCGCCCCTGATGTAAGGAGGAGGGTGAGCCACAGTACCCAGTCCCCTCCCCCGGCTTACAGCTCCATGGAAGAAGAAGAAAATTAAAAAGGTAGCGGTTCCCGGCTACCATGTTCCGTCCCTGTTGGGACTCTGTTTGATCCCGCTGTTTACCCCGTTTAAACTATAGAGACAAGGCCGAGAACTTTCAGGCCACCCAATAACTTTTGGGCTTTGTAAATAGCCCCTTGGACCACCCTTTCACACCTACAGTCTCCGGAGAGGCTGGTTGGAGGAAGGGCCGGCGGTAGAGTCGGCCCAGGCCCCGTCACTATAGAAACTGGTGACATCCCTCCGGGGCCAGGGGTCCCCTGGACGTGGGGCCCCTGAGAGACTGCCGGGTAAGGAACTTTTTACCCGGCCCATTGTGGAGAATACCCAGACTTGAACCCGTTTCCTGGACTAGGGAAAAGGGGTGCTGACCTGGTTTTAGAGGCAGCATCAAGGCTAGGTTTGCTTGGGTGGGCAAATGGAAGCACCCGGTCCCGTTCCCCTTAATAAAAATGTTTTACCCGTTTGCAACGTTAAAGCAAAATGCCTCCCGCAAGGGATGTTTCTTAAGTCTGCTTAAAATGTAAAAAGTTAATATAATTGTATATGTTTTTCCTGTTTTATCTTTTCCAGTTTCAAAAATAAACCGGTGGTGGTCGGACAGCCCGCCGACGGTCTGTATTAAACCAAGGGGGAATGTGACGCCCTTGACTAGCCAGGTATTCACAGGTAGGCCCTTGCATAACACCCGTCCCCTAAAAAGGTGTCACCAGCCAACCTTAAAACCCTAGTCACCTCCCTCCGGGTTTGATGGACACACCAGGGGGCGTGCCCAGGCGGTTGGACACGCCCATCAAGGAGTTCACAGGCCCTGAGGCAGGAAAAACCAGTTAGTTAAATAGTCTTGGAGTGGTGTGGAGTGAAGGTCAACTGCAGAGGCAGACCTGTGCCAGGTCTGCCCCAGTCTAACAACAGGTGTCTGGGTCGGAGCCCAGTCACCTCTGGCTAGGAGGCAGATGGTGGCCTCAGCCTGCAGGAGCCGGGAAGACGGCTCGGTGGAAACGTAAGGGACTGGGACAGGGTAGTGGCCCGCCGGTACCGAACCTGGGAACCGACTGGAAACTGGAGCACAAAAGGGGGGTACTCAGACCCTGAAACGAGGTCCCGAAACTACCGGACCACGTTAATTAACTGATTGAGGTCTGGACTTTAGGTCCTTTCCCACCCAAGTCCCGACTGAAGACAACAGCCCACCGAAGGGGATAGAAAGCCACCGCATAGGCAGAGAGATCCCACGGGCCATCTGCGGGCAAACGGGCTCTCCCGACATACACAACGCCGGGGAGCGGGCTCCCGTTGCTGAAGCACAGGCAGTCCAGAGCTACAATACAAGGTGCAGGAGAAAGGCGGAGACCACCAACCCGAGTAGGGGACCGGACGCAGCCGGCTGCGGGCACTGACCACCATCATTTTGGTTTACCAGAGACTCTTGTGCATCAATCATAGTGAGTGCAACTGTGCCCTCGGGCCGTGCACCTCCCTGCACCGACATATCATCCCAATCGGGTCCCGGGGCCATCACCCCTGCCCACGGATAGGTTAACAACTTTGCTGCGCAACATCTCCCCCGGGTGCCTAGTAAACAGCAGCGGTGGTGTCCACATTCACCACAACCCGTGGGTGGCGTCACAAACTTAACCAAAACTACGTCTCCGGCCATAAACCTAACCCCCTTTCAAAGCACCAGCCCCTTTCAGAGCAAAGTGACCCCAGGTCCGGAGGCACTCGAGCCACCCACCGACGAGCCCGGATCCGAGCATCTCTATCTATCATGTATGTATCTATCTCTCTATCTATCCCTCTAGCTATCTCTCTATCTATCTATCCATCTATCTATCTCTCTATCTATCCCTTTATCTATCATGTATCTATCTATCCATCTATCTATCCCTCTATCTCTCTGTCTATCTATCTAACTATCTATTATTTAGCTATCATGTATCAATCAATCCATCTATCTATCTCTCATGTATCCAGGCCCGGCGTCAGCACCCGGCAAACCCGGTCAAATGCCAGGGCCCTGGGCTGCCGGGGGGGGCCCACTCGCAGTGGCAGGGGGGCCTGGTGCAAGCTCTGTTACCGCCCACCACCCACCCCCCCGCCGAGGATCGCACTTTCAATTGTATCGGAATCGCAGGTGCCGATACAATTGAAAGTAATGATGAGAGACGGAGCGGCGTGCTCCCTCTCTTATTATTCTCCCCGCCGTGACTGTCGGCGCTTTGACAGCTCTGCAGCGGAGCGCGGTGACGTCACCACTGCGCGCCTGCAGTGAGGTCAGAGCGACAGCAATGGACGTGCCGAGGACACCGGAGCAGCGGCGGAACGAGGAGAAGTGGGTATATATTAATCACTGTGGCCAGACGACCATGGGGGTGCATTAAATGATACGGGGGCTGTATACTACATGAGGGTGCCTAATGCTATCTGGGTCTGCATTGTACTATATACATACTATATACTGGTTATGATTAAGGAAGTCTAACTTCTGAAACGCGTCAACCGCGTGTTTATAACTTGCTGCACTATGATTTTTAATTCTTTTTCAATAAAATGGAATTTTAAAAAAAATATTTTCCCTATGAAGACGTTGCTGCTGGATATTTTTTTCTTTTTTTTTTCTTTTTGCTGCAATTTTTATATACAGGCTGTATACTACATGAGGGTGCCTGATGCTATCTGGGTCTGTATTGTACTATATACAGGCTGTGAACTACATGAGGATGCCTAATGCTATCTGGGTCTGCATTGTACGATATACAGGCTGTACACTACATGACGGTACCTAATGCTATCTGAGTCTGCACTGCTATATGGCGGCAGTGTCGCGGGTGGCGAGGCGCTGTGCTCGCTAACGCTCGGGTCCGGCGCTGCTGCTGCTGCTCGGGGACTCGAGCGGCGCTCCTCGCCCGTGAGTGAAAGGGGTGGTTTGAGTTTGGGGATGTAGTCCGTGACGCCACCCACGGGTTGTGGTGAGGTTGGGCACACCGCTGCTGGTGACGGGGATCCCGGGAGCGATGGTAGGGAGCAGCTGGGAGGTTGTGTTCCCCCTCCGTGGGTAGGGGTTGGTGGTCCCAGGGCCCGGTGAGGTAACGGGGAGGCAGGGTTGGCAAGGTGCAGGGTCGCAGGGACTGCGCAGCGCGGTGCCGGATGGCACGGTTGTACTCACTCAGCCACAAATGTACGCAAAGTCTCTGGTAAACCAAACGGCTGGATGGACGGGTCCCACAGCCGGCTGCTGTGGCTTCTCCCGGACGGTTGGTGATGGCTGCCTTTTCCTGCACCTTAGCGTTTGTTCAGCTCCGGTGGCTTCCCACCGGTATCCCGCTCCCCAGCGTATATATGTGCCGGAGGAGCCCTTTTGCCCGCAGGCTCTGGCCCTTGGAATCCTAGCTTTGGCGGTAGCTGTATTTCCTTTGTACTGGTCGGACGGTTGCCTTCTATCGGGTCTTGGCTGCTAGGAAACCCCTGGGGTTCCGGTCACTAACGGATTTGACCTTTTCGGCGGCTCCAAGCCTGGTCGGGGTCCGCAGGCCCTGCCTGTGTGTGCTGGCTTCACTTTGCTCCCCGGTTCGGTACCGGCGGGCCACCGCCCGACCCCGGTCCTACGGTTCTGCGTTGATTCGCCTCTTCTGCAGACGGCCACCACCATCTGCCAACCTTGCTGTCAGTGCCTGGGCTCCAACCCAGACACTAGCAGTAGCTCCTCTCACTTTCGCTTCCTGAACTTCACTAACTACTGTTCCTGCCTCCAGGCCTGTGAACTCCTCAGTGGGTGGGGCCAACTGCCTGGCTCCACCCCACCTGGTGTGGACAACAGCCCCTGGAGGGAGGCAACAAGGGTTTTATGTCTGGCTGATGTGCCTGTCTCGGGGTGGGGGTTGTGTGTGCTGTAGTACCTGTGACGACCTGGCTAGTCCAGGGCGCCACAGCTGTATACTACAAGAGGGTGCATAATGGTATCTGGGTCTGCACTGCTATATGGCGGCTGTATACTACATGAAGGTGCCTAATGCTATCTGGGTCTGCACTGCTATATGGCGGCTGTATACTACATGAAGGTGCCTAATGCTATCTGGGTCTGCACTGTGCTATATGGCGGCTGTATACTACATGAGGGTCATGCACCCCGACACACCACATTCCCACTCCACTGCATCCTCCTCTACTCTTTCCTAGCTCCTTCATAGTCTACCTGTCACCTCCACACCACCCACTCCACTATGCTTCATCCGACCCTGCAGGTCCTTTCTCTTGTCACTATCTCTCCATCTTCCTATTTGGCTAAAATTAGGAAATGTCTTTCTATATCCTTTCACTGTGGGCCGGGCCTATTAAGCTAACCCTTTCAGTACTGTCAGTATACCTTCTATCTGAGCCTCCCTTCCCTGCTAAGGAGCCCAGTGCCATCTGGTGGTAGCTGACAGTACTGCGACATAACCCACATGACAAAGCATTTCCACATTCCTGAACACTATAGCTAAAAACACACAGGTCAATAACATTTCCCTTAATCACACATATAAAGGCAAGACGTCTTCAGGGGCGGCAGGGCACTGGACACCCTCTTATAAGTATATATCTCTGTCCGTGTGTGTGTTCCATGTGCTGTTGTTGGGCTATTTGTGTCACATCCGGATAGCACACGGACAGCACAAACCAGTATACTTTACTGTGCTGTCACACTTGCTTCCAGGTCCACAGTCAGTGCAGTGAATATTCATGAGCATAATGAGCGGGTTAGGAAGTAACAGCAGCGCAGGCGACAGTGAAGTATATAAATATATTTATTTCTCAGTGATCTGTGTTTCCTCTGGTACATGTTACACGGATCACATCAGTGTGCGGTCCAAGTGACACCCGTTTTACTGGCAGAAAACAGACATGTTGACGTGTGGAACCATGTGTCCATGGTCCACACGGATCAACACACACAGACGTGTGTGCAAGCCCACTAATGTCAATAGGTTGACGTGTGTCCGTGTCTCTGGTGCAAGTGAAAATGGACGTCACACGTACTGGAGACACGGATGTGTGAAGGAGGCCTTACAGCCATTACCAAAGAGCAGCTCACACTATGATATAGCTGTAAATCAGTCAAATATCTCCAATGTTATACTTTTCCCTTCATGCTCCTACATTGTAACAGTGGTAACCTGCAGCTTCATCCCCCTCCTCCCCGTCCAGTCTAGTATTTGAGGTCACACTAAAATAAGTCTCCACATCTCCGGATCCTGGTACTATTAGATGGTAAATTGAAAGATAATAATATCTAAAGGGCCCGTTACACGTGTCGATTTATCGGGAGATATGTCGTCGGGGTCACGGATTCTGTGACGCACATCCGGCATCGTTTGCAACGTCATTGCGTGTGACACCTACGAGCGACTCTGAACAATCGCAAATAGGATGAAAATTGTGGATCGTTGACACATCGTTCATATTTAAAAAATTGTTCGTTTTGGGGAAGCAGCCGACATATTGCTCCGTTTGACACCCTGCCAACGACGAACAACATTCAAACGACCGCCTGGGTCCAACAATATATCGTTGATCGCTGATGCGTCCATTTTGAGATCGTTACGTGTGACAGCAAATAAACGACCTATAAGCGATACCGGCAAATCGTAAATACGATCTGGGCGTGTCACGTCGCAAATGCGATCGCACGATAAATCGTTGTTTGTAAAGCGGCCTTTAGGATTACCAAATTATTATCCCTGTGACATGGAGAAGTGTTCGTGTAGCACCCAGGGATATGGGGTACTCTGTTCCGGACAGTGTATGTCCTGTGGATGTCACGATGGTGGCCGTTACCCGGTTCTATGCCCTGGGCCCTTTTTGTAATGGGGTGTACTTACAGGGGATTGGTCAATAAAGTTTATACGTGACGCCACTTGTGGGGTTGCGGCTATATGTAGGGAGCCGCCGCTGCAAAATGTCTCTACTGGGGAGCTGATGGTATTAGCAGCTAGTATGGTAGTCTCTCCGCAAGTAGGGTATTGCCCCAGCAGGTGTATGGTGCGGTGGATGTCGGAAGAAGGAGTCCAGACAGGTATTCAGTGCAACTGGTTTACTCACTACTGAGATGTTAACTGGTTGCCTGAGGCCGGCTGATTTCACCTCCAGGTTCCCTTCGTCCCAGTGCCAGTCTGGTTCTCTGGTACCTTCTTCCCCTGAACCTGTCTCTGGTAAGTGGGTCCCCGTGGTATGGAACACTGGGGGTTCCCGGTCTGTGGTTTGTCCACTTCTGTCCGCCTGACGGTAGCGTGAACCCTGTGGAGTTGGAATCTCTGGTCCTGTCCCCTGTTCTCTCTTTGCTACTGAGTCTTCGGATTCTTTAGGGTCAGCGAGGTCCTTGATGGTCCCCTTTGCTGTGTCGGTGTTCACAGGTCGGCTTGAAGTGCTTTCCTGTCCTAGGGTCCTGTACCCCGTCGGTGCGTAGAGTCGGGAGTACTCCACCGGCAACTACCTCTCCTGGGTACCAGGTCACTGTTAACCCGAGTCAGGGTGTCACTTCACTTCCAGCTTCACACCTCTACAGTCACTGCTGTCCTAACTTAGACTTGACTCAGACTTGACTGTGTTGTCTCTGTCCACAGTCCGCCCCTCCCACCTGGTCAACTAGTGGACTGTAGTGGCTCCACCTCTAGGCAGCCATCCATTGGTCCCACCCTAGCTGGGTACCATTGTATGGGGGATTTATTGGGGAAAACTGGGATTTCCTGGGTTTTTGGTGTTACCCGCACTGGGGTTCTGAGTCCCTAAGGGGGTAGGCCCTGAATCCTGGTGGGGATCCAGTACCTTGTAGCACCTTGATGGGTTCAGGGGCGCTACATTAGGGTTTACAAAACTTCCACTGTGGAGAAATAATGAAGCCTAATAAAGTATTTGCCCACGATCTTTCCCTCAGTTTCACAGTTAATTTTAATGGGAAAGTTCACAACCATTATTATGCTAAGTAGATTAATTACTACATCTATTATTGAGCAATAACCAGCGCAGCTTGTGGATCCTGATCATTGTCATAGATCTAGATGGTCACTCCCCATAATCTATGAACCCATGGAGTGAGGTGACTGCAATCTATACAAGAAGATCACACCAAGGAGATCGAAGGAGAAAAAGGAGAGAAAAATATGAATGCAAGATACACGGCCATTATTTTATGTATTTACCTAAGCATTCCTATAGGTAAGGAATCTATGTATACAGGTCATGGTGTAGTAGTGTGAGGAGGAGATGACACGGCTGTGTGCACTGTGCTGTGTATACAGGTCATGGTGTAGTAGTGTGAGGAGGACATGACACTGCTGTGTGCACTGTGCTGTGTATACAGGTCATGGTGTAGTAGTGTGAGGAGGAGATGACACTGCTGTGTGCACTGTGCTGTGTATACAGGTCATGGTGTAGTAGTGTGAGGAGGAGATGACACTGCTGTGTGCACTGTGCTGTGTATACAGGTCATGGTGTAGTAGTGTGAGGAGGAGATGACACTGCTGTGTGCACTGTGCTGTGTATACATGTCATGGTGTAGTAGTGTGAGGAGGAGATGACACTGCTGTGTGCACTGTGCTGTGTATACAGGTCATGGTGTAGTAGTGTGAGGAGGAGATGACACTGCTGTGTGCACTGTGCTGTGTATACAGGTCATGGTGTAGTAGTGTGAGGAGGAGGTGACACTGCTGTGTGCACTGTGCTGTGTATACAGGTCATGGTGTAGTAGTGTGAGGAGGAGATGACACTGCTGTGTGCACTGTGCTGTGTATACAGGTCATGGTGTAGTAGTGTGAGGAGGAGGTGACACTGCTGTGTGCACTGTGCTGTGTATACAGGTCATGGTGTAGTAGTGTGAGGAGGAGATGACACTGCTGTGTGCACTGTGCTTTGTATACAGGTCATGGTGTAGTAGTGTGAGGAGGAGATGACACTGCTGTGTGCACTGTGCTGTGTATACAGGTCATGGTGTAGTAGTGTGAGGAGGAGATGACACTGCTGTGTGCACTGTGCTGTATATATAGGTCATGGTGTAGTAATGTGAGGAGATAGATGACACTGCTGTGTGCACTGTGCTGTGTATACAGGTCATGGTGTAGTAGTGTGAGGAGGAGATGACACTGTTGTGTGCACTGTGCTGTGTATACAGGTCATGGTGTAGTAGTGTGAGGAGGAGATGACACTGCTGTGTGCACTGTGCTGTGTATACAGGTCATGGTGTAGTAGTGTGAGGAGGAGATGACACTGCTGTGTGCACTGTGCTGTGTATACAGGTCATGGTGTAGTAGTGTGAGGAGGAGGTGACACTGCTGTGTGCACTGTGCTGTGTATACAGGTCCTGGTGTAGTAGTGTGAGGAGGAGATGACACTGCTGTGTGCACTGTGCTGTGTATACAGGTCATGGTGTAGTAGTGTGAGGAGGAGGTGACACTGCTGTGTGCACTGTACTGTGTATACAGGTCATGGTGTAGTAGTGTAAGGAGGAGGTGACACTGCTGTGTGCACTGTGCTGTGTATACAGGTCATGGTGTAGTAGTGTGAGGAGGAGGTGACACTGCTGTGTGCACTGTGCTGTGTATACAGGTCATGGTGTAGTAGTGTGAGGAGGAGATGACACTGCTGTGTGCACCGTGCTGTGTATACATGTCATGGTGTAGTAGTGTGAGGAGGAGATGACACTGCTGTGTGCACTGTGCTGTGTATACAGGTCATGGTGTAGTAGTGTGAGGAGGAGATGACACTGCTGTGTGCACTGTGCTGTGTATACAGGTCATGGTGTAGTAGTGTGAGGAGGAGATGACACTGCTGTGTGCACTGTGCTGTGTATACAGGTCATGGTGTATTAGTGTGAGGAGGAGATGACACTGCTGTGTGCACTGTGCTGTGTATACAGGTCATGGTGTAGTAGTGTGAGGAGGAGGTGACACTGCTGTGTGCACTGTGCTGTGTATACAGGTCATGGTGTAGTAATGTGAGGAGGAGATGACACTGCTGTGTGCACTGTGCTGTGTATACAGGTCATGGTGTAGTAGTGTGAGGAGGAGATGACACTGCTGTGTGCACTGTGCTGTGTATACAGGTCATGGTGTAGTAATGTGAGGAGGAGATGACACTGCTGTGTGCACTGTGCTGTGTATACAGGTCATGGTGTAGTAGTGTGAGGAGGAGGTGACACTGCTGTGTGCACTGTGCTGCGTATACAGGTCATGGTGTAGTAGTGTGAGGAGGAGGTGACACTGCTGTGTGCACTGTGCTGTGTATACAGGTCATGGTGTAGTAGTGTGAGGAGGAGATGACACTGCTGTGTGCACTGTGCTGTGTATACAGGTCATGGTGTAGTAGTGTGAGGAGGAGATGACACTGCTGTGTGCACTGTGCTGTGTATACAGGTCATGGTGTAATAGTGTGAGGAGGAGATGACACTGCTGTGTGCACTGTGCTGTGTATGCAGGTCATGGTGTAGTAATGTGAGGAGGAGGTGACACTGCTGTGTGCACTGTGCTGTGTATACAGGTCATGGTGTAGTAGTGTGAGGAGGAGGTGACACTGCTGTCTGCATGTCATGTTGTCCTGTAGTAATGATGACGTTATTTTTGTAGGCGACACTCTGAATTGTTATGAATGTACCAAGGACACCTGTGACAAGTGGCAGGAGGTGACCTGCACCCCCCCGTATGACATTTGTCAGATGTGGAAGTCATGTAAAAGTAAGTATACTGTATATTGTAGAGCAGGGGTTTCAAATTCAGCTGGGTATATGGGCCGCATATAGAAAAAAAAATTGAGGGGGGCCGCATTCTTTGCAGTACAAAGTGACATTTTTAATGATTCCATGTTTTTTTTTCTATACATCTTTGGAACACTTTTTTAAACATTTTTTGCTTATTATAACAAACCTGCACTTATTTGTTAAGTTTAGATAGATATATATATATATATATATATATATATATATATAAAAAATCATTTTTAATGGAAAAAATAAAATAAAAGTCATGCTTTATTTTGAATTTTCTCACTTTCTTATAATATTGTTTTAAAATTAGCAGCATCATATAGTAATCTTATCCAACATCTTGTACTAATGTCCCCATCTGTGTGCCCTGTAGTATTGTGCTCATCCTTGTAGCATTGTGCCCAGTAGTATTGTGCCCATCCTTGTGGTATTGTGTCCTGCAGTATTGTGCCCAGTAGTATTGAGTCCATGCTTGTAGTATTGTGCCCAGGGCCGGTCTTAGCCTGAATGGTGCCCTGTGCAAAACTGCCCTTCGGTGCCCCCCCCCCCACCCCTACTGATATTTTACCCAGTTTCCCAGGAAACAAACGAGGACAGGAGGCCATTTTTTTATATCCTAATAAAAATTTATCTTTTCAAATGTACAATAAACTCCAAATTTGTGCTGGAGAATCTGCACCTCAAACCCACCACGTTTGATCTCGTTCTTTTAGAGGTCTTCCGATTTCAACCATTTATGCTGTATCCCTGGATATTACATCATGGATGGTACATGCGGATCTCACCTATGGGGTGCACATGTATCTGGAGAATGAGGCGTTGCTGCTCTTCGTAGAGAGGTGATATAAATTCCTATACACTTAGAGCAGCATAGGTCGTGGCCCCATTGGTGGGATCAGCATCTACTATACAAATCCTGAGGATAAACGTACAGGATGATGGCAGTTAATGCACGATAGAGCCGGCGGCCAATGCTGCGTGTACTCTGGACTAAAAAGTCCAAAATACAAATGTTAAAGGGGAATGCGCAAAATTAGAAAAAAATCTCTGCTTTCTATGTAATAAAGAGTCCTCAGGTTGTATGTGTCACTGCCTCTCAGCTCCAATGACCTAAACAGACTGAGGTGCAGTACCAAATACACACCATGAGGATGGGGGGTGCTGTGTATGTGTCACTGCCTCTCAGCTCCACTGACCTGAACAGACTAAGCTGCAAAACCACATACACACCATGAGGGAGGGGCCCTATGTATGAACTATGGCCTATATACTGTAATCCCTTTATTAACCCTAGAATGCGCAACCATATCAATCTACCATAGAAAACAAGTGATCTAGCAGGCCTGCGAGGCCCCAGGTATGCGTTCTAGGGTTAATCAGTCTGGGCTCACACCAGCTGGCAATGCTGCAAATAATTTTGTTGGAAAATTTGTAAGATAAATCCACGCCAAATCATGTGATATTCTGCAGAATTTCACAATACACACCTCAGTTGCTGCAGAACCTCATCATACACATTTCAGCTGTTGCAGAATCTCATAATACACATCTGAGCTGCTGCAGAACCGCATAATACACCTCAGCTGCTGCAGAACCCCATAATACACGTCAGCTGCTGCAGAACCCCATCATACACATCTCAGCTACTGCAGAACCCCATAATACTCATCTCAGCTGCTGCAGATCCTTATAATACACCTCAGCTGCTGGCGATGCATTACATTGATAGAATGGTCTTCATACCTACACTAAACCATTAGATGTGATGTGCAGACGGCAGTGACGCCATGTCACATATGAGACTCCAATGATAAGTTCTCTGAAAGCTGATTCCTCCTGCACGACCCCCGGGTGGAAGGAATCAGACACTGACTCCATTATTGCAGTCGTGCATATTTTACTCTGATGCTGCCACGTTTCAGATAAAACACATTTAATATCTGGCCGGGGACGATGCCACCAGGATGACGAGCCCAGGAGGCCGGTCCCCGACTGCGTCTCCCTGCTTTGCTGCCCTGAACTGACCAGTGTCTCCCCTGTGTGACATTCTTCACATTAGCCGCATCCCCAAAGTATATAATATATGGCTAGGATTTCACTTGCCAGTCTGAGTGGTCATGTGATCGCTCACCAGTGATTTGCAGACTCGGGGTCATCTGCACAATGACGTCTCCTCCTGCTTCTCTCATTGTTATAATTTTCAATTTGAGAGAAACAGGAGGAGACATCATTGTGCAGATGACCACACATTGTAAATCGCATGTGAGCGAACAGAGGATGACCACTCGAATCAGCAAGTGAAATCCTAACAGAGCACATATTACACACTTTTAGGATATGGCAGGTCAATATTCAGAATTACATTACATTACAAGTGACAGGTACAGGGCATATGTAGGGTGAATAATAATATATATGTGTATTACCCCCTACACATGCTCTGCACCCACTCTGACCGCAGCTGCGGGGCCCACTGGCATCACGTCACACACTCCTCCTGATGTCATTACACCTATCCAGGGCCCACAGCTGCAGAGCAAGGGCGATACAGGGAGCCAGTGGCCATCCGCTCCTCAATGGTGTTCAACCATGCATCCGAGGAAATGGCAATGGCCGCCATCACCCACAGGCCCAGTCATTTTGCCACTGCATAAATTACACCATATACATGACACACATACAGTAGATAATATATAAAAGATAGATGGATGCAGGGTCGGACTGGGGTGTCTGTGGTCCACAGGAGTTATTTCTAAAAGCCACACTACAACTATATGCAAATACCTGCAGGAGCCCCCACACATCCTCCTATGTGCAGCAGGAGCCCCCACACAGCCTCCTACGCGCAGCAGGAGCCCCCACACAGCCTCCTATGCGTAGCAGGAGCCCCCACACAGCCTCCTACGTGCAGCAGGAGCCCCCATACAGCCTCCTACACACAGCAGCAGCCCCCACACAGCCTCCTATACACAGCAGGAGCCCCCATACAGCCTCCTACGTGCAGCAGAAGCCCCCACACAGCCTCCTACATACAGCAGGAGCCCCCACACAGCAGTAAAAACAGTAAAAACGCAGTACTGGGATTGGAGGAGACAGGAAATTTACAACTTTTTACCTCTCTGCGGCACCCCCCCCCCGAAGCATGGCCGACGGCGCCCTCTGCGACCGCACAAGCCGCACATGCCTAAAGTCGGCCATGATTGTGCCCGGTTGCGTTTTTCCTGCATAGACTTTAATTAGTGCCGCATGGGCTCGCGCTCCGTCCGGTTTTTGCCGCATGCGGCAGATTTAGCCTATGCGGCGGCCGGATGGAACGTTCCCTGGCACGTTTTTTGCTCCGGCAAAAAAACCCGCATCGCGCCGCATCCGGCCGTTGCGGCGCTTTTTCCAATGCATCCCTATGGATGCCGGATACGGTGTGAGGCGGCAAAAACCGCATCCAGCTGCCGCATGCGGTTTTTGCCACTGCGCGTGCTCAGTAGCATGCCGCGAGCGGCAAAAACCGGATGGGCTGCATTTAAAAAACTTATGCAAAGGATGCGGTGTTTTCACCGCATCCTTTGCATAGGTTGCACAGCCGGATTGAGCCGCACCGCTCAAACCGGATGTGTGAAAGCAGCCTTACTGTATGTATTTCACAGCAGGCTCCTATCTATTATTACCACAGCTCAGGATAGCTTTCATAGCTGCTGTTAAACCCCTTAGACACAATGGTCAACAGAAACTGCTGTGTGTATGTGGCCATGATGTGACGGCAGGTGCTGATGGGCTGTCATGGCAGACGGAGTCTTACTGAAGCTCCTATGAAGTCTGAGTTGTATCTATCACATAGAAGATGCAGTAATTCAGCCTTAGCCACTTGGGGCGCTCTAATGTGGTATCCCGGTACCCGTTCTACTGCTGCTGAGTTACACAGTTGTTGTGTGGCAGTAGATCTGCTCCAGTGTGCCAGGATTACTTTGTGCGCTATGAGTCAGGCAGTGTGTAATGCATTGTGTTATGGTCGTCCACTGAGGATTGTTACATGTACTTTGCTGCCATCTAATGGTCAATGTAAGCGTATGAAAGGCAGGCGTCCATTCTCCTCACAAGCTGCCATGGCAACAGCTGGGAGGAGTCTCCACCTCAGAGCTGACACTCCAGAAAACTAGGCCACACAGGTCTAGTGTCAGGGGACAGAGAAGAAGCTCCAGAATCTCTATCCCAGTCCATGCTGAGAGGACATCTTTTTCTTCATATAATCACCTCCACATAGGAGTGAAGCTTCCTACAGCCAGGAGAAATGAGGCTGAACACGTGCTCTCCTCCATACTGGTTTTCTATGCGCTTCCAGCCAGAACCAGTGTAACGTGACTTCTATGCCACAAACTCTGTCTGCCCTACCCCCTGTGCCAAAACCACGAGTAGCTTGATACCATTATTGTGTTACCACGGGGAGCCGACCTATGAAGGTCCCTCCATCAGCGAAGCATTACCTGGACTGTGCATAATATTACCTTACAGAAAGTGAGGAGAACTGTACTCCAGCTGCCATGAGAGGCCCCACGCTGAGGAGAACTGTACTTCAGCTGCCATGAGAGGCCCACACTGAGGAGAACTGTACTCCAGCTGCCCTGAGAGGCCCCACACTGAGGAGAACTGTACTCCAGCTGCCCTGAGAGGCCCCACACTGAGGAGAACTGCACTCCAGCTGCCCCGAGAGGCCCCACACTGAGGAGAACTGCACTCCAGCTGCCCTGAGAGGCCCCACACTGAGGAGAACTGTACTCCAGCTGCCCTGAGAGGCCCCACACTGAGGAGAACTGTACTCCAGCTGCCCTGAGAGGCCCCACACTGAGGAGAACTGTGCTCCAGCTGCCCCGAGAGGCCCCACACTGAGGAGAACTGTACTCCAGCTGCCCTGAGAGGCCCCACACTGAGGAGAACTGTACTCCAGCTGCCCCGAGAGGCCCCACACTGAGGAGAACTGCACTCCAGCTGCCCTGAGAGGCCCCACACTGAGGAGAACTGTACTCCAGCTGCCCTGAGAGGCCCCACACTGAGGAGAACTGTACTCCAGCTGCCCTGAGAGGCCCCACACTGAGGAGAACTGTGCTCCAGCTGCCCCGAGAGGCCCCACACTGAGGAGAACTGTACTCCAGCCGCCCTGAGAGGCCCCACACTGAGGAGAACTGTACTCCAGCTGCCCTGAGAGGCCCCACACTGAGGAGAACTGTACTCCAGCCGCCCCGAGAGGCCCCACACTGAGGAGAACTGTACTCCAGCCGCCCTGAGAGGCCCCACACTGAGTAGAACTGTACTCCAGCCGCCCTGAGAGGCCCCACACTGAGAAGAACTGCACTCCAGCCGCCCTGAGAGGCCCCACACTGAGGAGAACTGTACTCCAGCCGCCCTGAGAGGCCCCACACTGAGGAGAACTGTACTCCAGACGTCCTGAGAGGCCCCACACTGAGGAGAACTGCACTCCAGCCGCCCTGAGAGGCCCCACACTGAGGAGAACTGTACTCCAGCCGCCCTGAGAGGCTCTACACTGAGGAGAACTGTACTCCAGCCGCCCTGAGAGGCCCCACACTGAGGAGAACTGTGCTCCAGCTGCCCCAAGAGGCCCCACACTGAGGTGAACTGTACTCCAGCCGCCCTGAGAGGCCCCACACTGAGGAGAACTGTACTCCAGCTGCCCTGAGAGGCCCCACACTAAGGAGAACTGTACTCCAGCTGCCCTGAGAGGCCCCACACTGAGGAGAACTGTACTCCAGCTGCCCCGAGAGGCCCCACACTGAGGAGAACTGTACTCCAGCTGCCCTGAGAGGCCCCACACTGAGGAGAACTGTACTCCAGCTGCCCTGAGAGGCCCCACACTGAGGAGAACTGTACTCCAGCTGCCCCGAGAGGCCCCACACTGAGGTGAACTGTACTCCAGCTGCCCTGAGAGGCCCCACACTGAGGAGAACTGTACTCCAGCTGCCCTGAGAGGCCCCACACTGAGGAGAACTGTACTCCAGCTGCCCCGAGAGGCCCCACACTGAGGAGAACTGTACTCCAGCTGCCCTGAGAGGCCCCACACTGAGGTAAACTGTACTCCAGCCACCCTGAGAGGCCCCACACTGAGGAGAACTGTACTCCAGCCGACCTGAGAGGCCCCACACTGAGGAGAACTGTACTCCAGCCGCCCTGAGAGGCCCCACACTGAGGAGAACTGTACTCCAGCCGCCCTGAGAGGCCCTACACTGAGAACTGTACTCCAGTCCCCCTGAGAGGCCCCACACTGAGGAGAACTGCACTCCAGCCGCCCTGAGAGGCCCCAAACTGAGGAAAACTGTACTCCAGCCGCCCTGAGATGCCCCAAACTGAGGTGAACTGTACTCCAGCCGCCCTGAGAGGCCCCACACTGAGGAGAACTGTACTCCAGCCGCCCTGAGAGGCCCCACACTGAGGAGAACTGTACTCCAGCCGCCCTGAGAGGCCCCACACTGAGAAGAACTGTACTCCAGCTGCCCTGAGAGGCCCCACACTGAGGAAAACTGCACTCCAGCCGCCCTGAGAGGCCCCAAACTGAGGAAAACTGTACTCCAGCCGCCCGGAGAGGCCCCACACTGAGGAGAACTGTACTCCAGCTGCCCCGAGAGGCCCCACACTGAGGAGAACTGTACTCCAGCCGCCCTGAGAGGCCCCACACTGAGGAGAACTGTACTCCAGCCGCCCTGAGAGGCCCCACACTGAGGAGAACTGTACTCCGGCCGCCCTGAGAGGCCCCACACTGAGGAGAACTGTACTCCAGCCGCCCTGAGAGGCCCCACACTGAGGAGAACTATACTCCAGCCGCCCTGAGAGGCCCTACACTGAGAACTGTACTCCAGCCGCCCTGAGAGGCCCCACACTGAGGAGAACTGCACTCCAGCCGCCCTGAGAGGCCCCAAACTGAGGAAAACTGTACTCCAGCCGCCCTGAGAGGCCCCAAACTGAGGAAAACTGTACTCCAGCCGCCCTGAGAGGCCCCACACTGAGGAGAACTGTACTCCAGCCGCCCTGAGAGGCCCCACACTGAGGAGAACTGCACTCCAGCCGCCCTGAGAGGCCCCAAACTGAGGAAAACTGTACTACATCCGCCCTGAGATGCCCCAAACTGAGGAGAACTGTACTCCAGCCGCCCTGAGAGGCCCTACACTGAGAACTGTACTCCAGTCCCCCTGAGAGGCCCCACACTGAGGAGAACTGCACTCCAGCCGCCCTGAGAGGCCCCAAACTGAGGAAAACTGTACTCCAGCCACCCTGAGATGCCCCAAACTGAGGTGAACTGTACTCCAGCCGCCCTGAGAGGCCCCACACTGAGGAGAACTGTACTCCAGCTGCCCCGAGAGGCCCCACACTGAGGAGAACTGTACTCCAGCCGCCCTGAGAGGCCCCACACTGAGGAGAACTGTACTCCAGCCGCCCTGAGAGGCCCCACACTGAGGAGAACTGTACTCCGGCCGCCCTGAGAGGCCCCACACTGAGGAGAACTGTACTCCAGCCGCCCTGAGAGGCCCCACACTGAGGAGAACTATACTCCAGCCGCCCTGAGAGGCCCTACACTGAGAACTGTACTCCAGCCGCCCTGAGAGGCCCCACACTGAGGAGAACTGCACTCCAGCCGCCCTGAGAGGCCCCAAACTGAGGAAAACTGTACTCCAGCCGCCCTGAGAGGCCCCAAACTGAGGAAAACTGTACTCCAGCCGCCCTGAGAGGCCCCACACTGAGGAGAACTGTACTCCAGCCGCCCTGAGAGGCCCCACACTGAGGAGAACTGCACTCCAGCCGCCCTGAGAGGCCCCAAACTGAGGAAAACTGTACTACATCCGCCCTGAGATGCCCCAAACTGAGGAGAACTGTACTCCAGCCGCCCTGAGAGGCCCTACACTGAGAACTGTACTCCAGTCCCCCTGAGAGGCCCCACACTGAGGAGAACTGCACTCCAGCCGCCCTGAGAGGCCCCAAACTGAGGAAAACTGTACTCCAGCCACCCTGAGATGCCCCAAACTGAGGTGAACTGTACTCCAGCCGCCCTGAGAGGCCCCACACTGAGGAGAACTGTACTCCAGCCGCCCTGAGAGGCCCCACACTGAGAAGAACTGTACTCCAGCTGCCCTGAGAGGCCCCACACTGAGGAGAACTGCACTCCAGCCGCCCTGAGAGGCCCCAAACTGAGGAAAACTGTACTCCAGCCGCCCGGAGAGGCCCCACACTGAGGAGAACTGTACTCCAGCTGCCCCGAGAGGCCCCACACTGAGGAGAACTGTACTCCAGCCGCCCTGAGAGGCCCCACACTGAGGAGAACTGTACTCCAGCCGCCCTGAGAGGCCCCACACTGAGGAGAACTGTACTCCGGCCGCCCTGAGAGGCCCCACACTGAGGGGAACTGTACTCCAGCCGCCCTGAGAGGCCCCACACTGAGGAGAACTATACTCCAGCCGCCCTGAGAGGCCCTACACTGAGAACTGTACTCCAGCCGCCCTGAGAGGCCCCACACTGAGGAGAACTGCACTCCAGCCGCCCTGAGAGGCCCCAAACTGAGGAAAACTGTACTCCAGCCGCCCTGAGAGGCCCCAAACTGAGGAAAACTGTACTCCAGCCGCCCTGAGAGGCCCCACACTGAGGAGAACTGTACTCCAGCCGCCCTGAGAGGCCCCACACTGAGGAGAACTGCACTCCAGCCGCCCTGAGAGGCCCCAAACTGAGGAAAACTGTACTACATCCGCCCTGAGATGCCCCAAACTGAGGTGAACTGTACTCCAGCCGCCCTGAGAGGCCCCACACTGAGGAGAACTGTACTCCAGCCGCCCTGAGAGGCCCCACACTGAGGAGAACTGTACTCCAGCCGCCCTGAGAGGCCCCACACTGAGGAGAACTGTACTCCAGCTGCCCTGAGAGGCCCCACACTGAGGAGAACTGTACTCCAGCTGCCCCGAGAGGCCCCACACTGAGGAGAACTGTACTCCAGCCGCCCTGAGAGGCCCCAAACTGAGGAAAACTGTACTCCAGCCGCCCTGAGAGGCCCCACACTGAGGAGAACTGTACTCCAGCCGCCCTGAGAGGCCCCACACTGAGGAGAACTGTACTCCAGCCGCCCTGAGAGGCCACACACTGAGGAAAACTGTACTACATCCGCCCTGAGATGCCCCAAACTGAGGTGAACTGTACTCCAGCCGCCCTGAGAGGCCCAAACTGAGAACTTTACTCCAGCCGCCCTGAGAGGCCCCAAACTGAGGAAAACTGTACTACATCTGCCCTGAGATGCCCCAAACTGAGGTGAACTGTAGTCCAGCCGCCCTGAGAACCCACACACTGAGGAGAACTTTACTCCAGCCGCCCTGAAAGGCCACACACTGAGTAGAACTGCACTCCAGCCACCCTGAGAGGCCCAAACTGAGAACTGTACTCCAGCCACCCTGAAAAGCCCAAACTGAGGAGAATTGTACTCCAGCCACCCCGAGAGGCCCAAACTGAGAAGAACTGTACTCCAGCCGCCCTGAGAGGTCCCACACTGAGGAGAACTGCACTCCAGCTGCCCTGAGAGGCCCCACACTGAGGAGAACTGTACTCCACCTGCCACGAGAGGCCCTACACTGAGGAGAACTGTACTCCAGCCACCCTGAGAGGCCCCACACTGAGGAGAACTGTACTCCAGCCGCCGTGAGAGGCCACACACTGAGGAGAACTGTACTCCAGCCGCCCCGAGAGGCCCCACACTGAGGAGAACTGTACTCCAGCCGCCCTGAGAGGCCCCACACTGAGGAGAACTGTACTCCAGCCGCCCTGAGAGGCCCCACACTGAGGAGAACTGCACTCCAGCCGCCCTGAGAGGCCCCACACTGAGGAGAACTGTACTCCAGCCGCCCTGAGAGGCCCCACACTGAGGAGAACTGTACTCCAGCCGCCCTGAGAGACATAAGCTTGTTTGTTTCATGAGGAGAAGACACCTTTTATCATTGGCAAAATACTAAATGTACTCTACACAGTGAACTGCTGCATCTTTGCCTTTAAAAAAGAGAGAGACTGTACCCTGTTTCCTTCAGTAAATTGTTAATGCAGTTCACCCTTGTGTCTGGCTGCTTGTAACTGCACAAACATCACAGGCGCTCCAACACCTGCACCCAGATATCACCTCCATAGGAGCATCCTATACCATCTCCATAAGTGCCACCTCTCGTTATTGACAATTCTTGTGGACACGAGGGAAGTGTTTAAGGGTCCAGCGACCCACTTCAGCTACCGTGATAGTACCATCTGCTGCCAGTGGAACTACATATCCCAGCTGGCCCCTCTGCAACTTCTGGCGCCTCCCCAGTGGGTCACCGCAATTTTTTGCGTCACAAACAGGATCTGACAGTCATTTCCAAGCCTCTGAAAGTTTTTTCTTCTTTATAAAATATTTGGTCTTTCACCTGTTCTCTACTGATCAGTATCTTCAGGTGGCTGTTCACTCTCCTTGACTTCTTTGTAATTGAGTGAATACTGAGCTTGGACAGTTTGTTTTTCATAGATTCTTCTTCATCTACCTTCTGGTATTTCAACACTGCATAAGCTGGCGTGTACATGACTGAGTGTACCTGACTTTCATATGCATACATTGACCATTAGATGGCAGCAAAGTACATTTAACAATCTTCAGTGTACGCACTGCATAACACAATGCATCACATACTGCCTGACTCACAGTGCACAAAGTAATTCTGGCACACTAGAAGAGATTTACTGCCACACGACAACTGTGTAACTCAGCCGCAGTAGAACGGGTACCGGGATAGCACACTAACCAGAAGCATTTATCACGTACCCATGGGACCTTTGTTCTCCATTGTCTGTACCTATAAGACCATTAGTAGGAAGTGCTCGAATGGTACTGCTATTGAATTCGCATTTTGCCATGTTACTTTGCGCTGCTGCTTTTACAGTGAAGAATCCTCCATAGTGTCACTGCTTTTACAGTAAAGAATCTGATTCCATGCTGACATATGAACCTTGTTTCTTCTCGATGGACAGTGACATGAATATGAAAACTCTTCCTAGATTGACTGTTATGGCTGGGAGAAATAAGGGATGATGTCCATTGGTATGGAGTCCTTTGGCGGTCCTGCTTATAGATAGGTGATAATTTCCTCTGCCTAGAGGATCCCTCTACGCGCTCAGTGGTTTGTTTTTCTTTTTAAATAGTTGTATAATACTGATTTTAGCTGAGCCTTTCAGGAGACCAGCTAAAGGGTGAAGTAGCTCAGGAGTCCAAGTGTACTCAGTCCTTGCCCACCCAGACTGATTGGCTGCAGGTTGTACTGAGTAAAGTGAGATCTCAGCAGCTGTTGGAAGGAGGGACACTGAGGAGCGGTCAATCAGGCTAAGTGAATTTTCAGCAGTGGCAGAGAGGAGGGACATGGAGCAGCTGTCATTCAGGCTAGATGAAGTTTCAGCAGTAGCAGGGAGGAAAGACACTGAGGAGTTGTCAATCAGGGTAGGTGAAGTTTCAGCAGTAACAGTGAGAAGGGACCCTGAGGACTGGAGCTGTCAATCAGGCTAGGTGAAGATTCAGCAGTAGCATGAAGGAGGGACACTGAGGACCTGTCAATCAGGGTAGGTGAAGTTTCAGCAGTAACGGAGCAGCGACAGTGAGGAGCTGTTCATTAGGGTTCATCTAGATTCAATAGCAGTAAGGAGGAACACTGAGGATCTGGCTATTTAGAGATTCAGCAATGGGAGGGAGTAGGGACACCATAGAGCTGTCAATCTCACTAGGTATAAATTCAGCAGCAGGGAGGAGGGACACTGAGGAGCTCTCAATCTTACTAGGTATAGATTCAGCAGCAGGGAAGTGGAATACTCAGGAGCTCTTAATCTGACTAGGTATAGATTCAGCAGCTTGGAGAAGGGACAGTGAGAGCTATCAATCAGGCTGCCTGAGATTCAGCAGCAGGGAGGAAGGACACTGAGGAGCTGTTAATCTCACTAGGTGGAGATTCAGCATCAGGGAGGAGGAACAATGAAAGATATCAATCAGGCTAGGTGGACATTCAGCAACAGGGAGGAGTGACACTGACAATCTGTCAATTAGGATAAGTGGAGATTTAGCAGACGGGGTGAAGAACACTGAGGAGCTGTTTATCAGGCAAGGTGGAGGTTCAGCACAAGGGAGGAGTGACACTGAGGAGCTGTCATTCAGTCTAGATAGCAAGAGCAGTAGCGGGGAGGAAAGACACACAGGAGCTTACAATAAGGGAAGGTGGAGGTTTAGCAGTAGGGAAGAGGGACACTAAGGAGCTGTCAGTCCGGCTTGATGTAGATTCAGCAGCAGAGAGGAGGGAATTGAGGAGATGTGATCGCGCTTGGTAGGTGGAGAGTTAGCAGCAGGAGGGAAGGCAATCAGGCTAGGTGGGCATAGAATGAGGTTAAACTTTCAAAATGTATTATACGGCCATTTTTACATGAATTTTCACAATAAATACTCCAGTCTAATCAAGTCTAAGATCTATTTACTAATGTAAGGCGTTTGTGGTGACAGATCTGCTCTTACAAACATCTTGTTGCTTTGATTCATCACTGACGTACCTGTAATTTCTGTTGCAGAATGGTACCGACGGTGCGGACCCAGTTATCAGTGCAACTCGAAAGGTTTTAGTTGCTGTGATGATGATCTCTGCAACTCGGCAACTAGCCCCAGGATGTCCATGATTCTTGGGGTAACGGTCCCGGTGGTCCTGTGGATGGCGAAGGTCTACTGATCAAAATGTATACAGAGAGAAGCGTCGGGGTGTCTACAGAAGGACTAGACATCTGTTTTCTATATGTGCATTTCTATAAGTGCTGGTGTCCATCACTCGGGAAATCCTGGAAATTTGGGGTTTAATTCTGTTTGTAATGTTATTGACTTGTAAATACAAAGTGTGTGGGAAATGCGGCCAATCAAAACTACAACGTCTGCTGCAAATGCAAAATGGCCATACGGTTCTATCTGCTGCAGATGCAAAATGGCCATACGGTTCTATGGTTTCAAACAGCATTAATTCCCTAAAGGGAACCTGTCACCAGATTTGGGCCTTCTGAACTAAAACTAGAGCCTTAAGCAGCGCCTGTACTGCATTCCATGAAGGTGCACGTTACCCCTTGACCGCCCCGTAGTTCCCAGAAATCCCTTTATAAAATCTCTCGCGCAATATGTAAATTATCTGATCCGATGGGTATGCTAATCTGTGCCTTAATATGTGCAGGCGGACATATGTTTTCGGCTCTGCCCTCAACATTGCGAGTGAAATGCGCCTGCGCGAGCCGGGAATATGGAGATTTTGCCTGTCTTCATGGATGGTGTCCAAGGCGTCATCCATATCAATCAGCACAGGAGGACGGCAAAACTCTTTTCTTTATCATTCCTATGGGAGACCCAGACATTGGGTGTATAGCTTGTGCCTTCGGAGGACACACAAAGTACTACACTCAAAAGTGTAGCTCCTCCCTCTGAGCTTATACACCCCCTGGAGATCCAGATCTAACCAGTTTATCGCTTTGTGTTCAGGAGGTCACATCCACACATGCATTCTCATCTGATTTTTCATTTTTTGGAAAGAGTTTGAAGAAAAGCGGGTCAAAGCCTGGACCCCCGGCATGTCCCTTCTCACCCCACTGTGTCGGCGGTGCTGTTAAGGTTGATTCCCAGGCTGGAGCCTTACATGCCATGCTCCTTCACCATCCCTCCGGGGCTCTGGCTTGAAGTGGGAGCCAGCACGGTTCTCCATGCTTGGCATGAGACCGGTCTCCATCCGCAGCCCTTCAGGACCCTGCTGGACCGGAGCACTCTTGCCCCAGGGACATGGCCCTGCGTCTCAACAAGCTAAGTACCTGAGACGTTGTTGTATGGGGGTCCTTTGTACTTTATTGTTGGGGAGAGTGTGCTGAGTGATTTTTTAGGACATTTCCGGCAGGTTCTCTGGCTGTCGCCTGAGAACCGTGCCGATGGTGCCTGCGCGCCGGCCGCACCGATCAAATTTAGGCCCCGGCTTCGCCGGAGGCCTACTTTCGGTTTCACTGCTCTCGCATGTCATTCATGCAGAGGGACAGCGTGGCTCCGCCCAGCGGCCGTTCTACACAGGGGGAGACACTCCTCACTGAGTACATGTCTCCTCCCCTGTGAATACCATTGGCCCTCCAGATCCCGCTCTCAGAGTGAGTTCCGCCCCCTCTCTTCTCTCCGGTGGCCATTTTCTCAGCGTTTTCCCCTGTGATCTCCACTGGTCTGCAGCATCTCTGCTGAGGTGCTTGGGAGTTCGGGATCTGGAGGGCACACAAACCGCTCCGGCGGTCTGGTAAGCCACAACCCTTGGTTGTGGACCTTCTTTTATACTCTCTGGGGGTCTTTCTGGCAAGAGCCCCCACTCCAGCAGCATGTCTCACACGAGGAGCAAGGCTCAAAAGCTGTATGCAGTATGCACTGCCTGTAAGCTCCTACTGCATGAACAGAGCACCAATCCCCATTGTGCTGCCTGCTCTAACCTGACGATGCCTCAGCCTGGAATCGTACCCCCAGGGGTCTCTCCGGCTGCTCCGGCTCCTGTGGCTGAACCCCCGGCTTGGGTAGAATCCTTATCTAGGTCTATCTCCCAGTCTTTTGCTGACTCCATGGGACAGCTGTCCAGGACTCTGCTAAGCATACATCAGTCCCCTTCACAGGGTGCCTCTGCTGCTAGGGCTCTCTCAGCGGAGCTCACAGAGGATTCATCTTCTGGTCCCAGACCCCGTCCTCCCAAGAGGAGAAGCAGGATTCCCTCTCCTTCCTCGTCCCGTGGCTCTGATTCAGGAGCTGACTCGCGGGATGAGGAGGATGCCTTTACAGGGGGCTCGGAGGCTAATTCCATGTGCCCCATTGATCTGTCCGAAACCGACTCAGATGTCAGTGATTTGATTGCGTCCATTAATTCTGTACTGGATCTCAATCCGCCAGTTTCAGAGGAGCAACCCTCTCTGGCAGAAAAACATCAGTTTATCTCGCCTAAGAGATCAAAGAGTGTGTTCTTTAACCACTCCAGTTTTCAGGCCGCTGTGACCAAGCCCAGAGCTTGTCCTAACAAACGCTTTCCAAAGCGCGGTTCTGATAACCGTTTTCCTTTTCCACCTGAGGTGGTCAAGGAGTGGGCTCATTCACCAAAGGTGGACCCCCCGGTGTCTAGACTCTCAGCCCGGACTGTTGTATCAGTGGCTGATGGCACCTCTCTTAAGGATTCCACTGACCGCCAGGTTGACCTTCTGGCCAAATCTGTATATGAGGCGGCAGGGTCCTCGTTCTCCCCAACCTTTGCAGCAGTGTGGGCTCTCAAAGCCATCTCTGCTTCTCTGGAGGAGATGCACTCCCTCACCAGGGATTCTATGCCCGAAATGGTTGCCTTAACTTCCCAAGCTTCAGCTTTTTCATCCTATGCCATGTCTGCCATGCTGGAGGCTTCTCACCGCACTGCGGTGGCTTCAGCTAATTCCCTCGCTATCCGCAGGATCCTGTAGCTTCGAGAGTGGAAGGCAGATGCTTCCTCAAAGAAGTTCCTTGCTGGACTTCCTTTTGCTGGGTCCAGGCTGTTCGGTGAACAGCTGGATGAAATTATTAAGGAAGCTACTGGCGGGAAGAGTACTTCCATGCCACAAACCAAAACCAGGAAACCTGCCCAGGGTAGGAATCAGTCGAGGTTTTGTTCCTTTCGTTCCTCCAACTGGTCGTCCTCTAAGCCCTTGGCCTCGTCCAGTAACACGGCCAAGGACCAAAAATCCAGCTGGCGCACAAAAGCGCATCCTCAGAAGACCGCAGGAGCTGCTGCCACTAAGGCAGCCTCCTCGTGACTATCTGTCCGCGCCAGCAACGTCCTTAGTCGGTGGCAGGCTCTCCCACTTTGGAGACGTGTGGTTTCAACACGTCTCCGATCAGTGGGTGCGGGATATTATCTCCCACGGCTACAGGATAGAATTCTCTTCCAGCCCGCCAAACAGATTTTTTTCTGTCAACTCCCCCCTGCTCCAAGGCCGCCGCCTTCTCACAGGCCGTGGCATCCCTGCAGGCCAACGGAGTAATTGTACCGGTTCCCGCCCGGGAACGGTTCAGAGGTTTCTACTCAAATCTTCCTAGTCCCCAAAAAGGACGGTTCCTTCCGGCCCATCCTGGATCTCAAGCTTCTCAACAAGCATGTTCAGGTGCGGCATTTTCGCATGGAGTCCCTGCGGTCAGTCATTGCCTCAATGACCCAAGGGGATTTCCTGGCATCCATCGACATCAGAGATGCCTATCTGCATGTGCCAATTGCAGTTTCACACCAGCGTTGGCTACGTTTTGCAATCGGAGGGGAACATTTCCAATTCGTGGCTCTTCCCTTCGGGCTGGCCACGGCCCCTCGAGTATTCACCAAGGTCATGGCAGCAGTGGTTGCGGTTCTGCACCTACAGGGGTTGGCAGTGATTCCTTACCTGGACGACCTTCTAGTCAAGGCTTCATCCAGCGCAGACTGTCAGCGGAGTGTCTCGCTCACTCTTGCCACTCTACCCAATTCGGGTGGATTGTCAATCTTCCCAAATCCACTCTGACTCCGACTCAGTGTCTCACGTACCTAGGGATGCAGTTCGAGACTTTGCCGGCACTTGTGAAGTTGCCCTTAGTCAAACAGCAGTCCCTCCAACTGGTGGTGCGCTCTCTGCTGAGGCCCCGCCGTTATTCCATCAGGCGCCTGATGCAGGTCCTGGGTCAGATGGTGGCGTCAATGGAGGCTGTTCCCTTTGCCCAGTTCCATCTGCGGTCACTGCAGCTGGACATTTTTGACTCCGTCCTGGGTGATTCTCACCACGGATGCCAGTCTTTCTGGCTGGGGAGCGGTATGTCTCCACCACCGAGCGCAGGGCACTTGGACTCCGTCCGAGTCAGCCCTCTCGATCAATGTGCTGGAAACCAGAGCTGTGCTTCTAGCTCTCCTAGCCTCTCACCACTTGTTGGCGGGCAAGCACATCCGAGTCCAGTCAGACAACGCGACAGCAGTTGCCTACATCAATCACCAAGGCGGGACACGCAGCCGCCTGGCAATGCTGGAGGTACAACGCATTCTTCAATGGATGGAGGACTCCAAGTCCACCATATCCGCAGTCCACATCCCAGGCGTGGAAAACTGGGAAGCGGATTATCTCAGCCGTCAAACTGTGGACAGTGGCGAGTCCCTGCATCCGGCAGTGTTTCAGTCAATCAGCCGCAAGTGGGGCACTCTGGACGTGGACCTAATGGCATCCCGTCACAACAACAAGGTTTCGGTTTACGTGGCTCGCTCCCACGATCCTCAGGCCTTCGCCGCGGACGCTCTGGTTCAAGACTGGTCCCAGTTTCGTCTGTCCTACGTGTTTCCCCCTCTAGCTCTCTTGCCCAGAGTTCTGCGCAAGATCAAAATGGAGGGCCGTCGAGTCATTCTCATTGCCCCGGACTGGCCCAGGCGAGCTTGGTATCCAGACCTGCTCCATCTGTCCGTAGAGGTGCCGTGGCATCTTCCGGACCGTCCAGACCTTCTCTCACAAGGTCCGTTTTTCCGCCAGAATTCTGCGGCTCTCAGATTGACGGCGTGGCTCTTGAGTCCTGGATCTTGACGGCTTCTGGTATCCCTCCTGAAGTCATCTCCACTATGACTCGGGCCCGTAAGTCTTCCTCTGCCAAGATCTATCACAGGACTTGGAAGATTTTCCTGTCCTGGTGTCGCTCTTCCGGCCATTCTCCTTGGCCTTTTTCCCTGCCGACCCTTCTGTCTTTTCTACAGTCCGGTCTGCAGCTGGGATTGTCCCTTAACTATCTCAAGGGACAAGTCTCGGCTCTGTCAGTGTTGTTCCAGCGAGGTCTCGCCCGGCTGGCTCAGGTCAGCACCTTCATGCAAGGTGCGTCTCACATCATTCCGCCTTACCGGCGGCCCTTGGACCCCTGGGACCTCAATTTGGTTCTCACGGCTTTGCAGAAGCCCCCCTTTGAACCTCTTAGGGAGGTTTCTTTGTTTCGTCTTTCACAGAAAGTGGTCTTTCTAGTGGCCATAACTTCCCTCAGGAGAGTCTCTGATTTAGCTGCGCTCTCTTCGGAGTCACCTTTTTTGGTTTTTCATCAAGACAAGGTGGTTCTTCGTCCGACTCCGGACTTTCTCCCTAAGGTGGTTTCTCCTTTCCACCTTAACTAGGACATTACCCTACTTTCCTTTTGTCCGGCTCCTGTTCATCGCTTTAAAAAAGCGTTGCATACTCTGGATCTGGTGCGGGCGCTCCGGATCTATGTGTCTCGCACCGCTGCTCTTAGGCGGTGCACCTCTCTTTTTGTGCTAACCACAGGTCGCCGTAAGGGCCTCTCTGCTTCTAAGCCGACCTTAGCCCGTTGGATCAGGTCCACCATCTCGGAGGCCTACCTGTGTTCTCAGGTGCCGCCCCCGCCGGGGATCAACGCACACTCGACCAGAGCTGTTGGTGCCTCTTGGGCTTTCAGGCACCAGGCTACGGCTCAGCAAGTCTGTCAGGCTGCCACTTGGACTAGCGTGCATACCTTTTCGAAGCACTACCAAGTACATGCTCATGCTTCGGCAGATGTGAGTTTGGGCAGACGCATCCTTCAGGCGGCTGTCGCCCATTTGTGAAGTTAGGCTCCGCCTACTTCTCAGTTGTTCTGTTTATTCCCACCCATGGACTGCTTTGAGACGTCCCAATGTCTGGGTCTCCCATAGGAACGATAAAGAAAAAGAGAATTTTGTTTACTTACCGTAAATTCTTTTTCTTATAGTTCCGTATTGGGAGACCCAGCACCCTCCCTGTTGCCTGTTGGCACTTTCTTGTTCCGCGTGTTATCACCGGCTGTTTTTGTTGACAGAGTCTCCGGTTGTTCCGGTTCTTGCTCTGTTTTTACTTGTGGGTGGCTGTTCTCCTTCAGCTTTTGCACTAAACTGGTTAGATCTGGCTCTCCAGGGGGTGTATAAGCTCAGAGGGAGGAGCTACACTTTTGAGTGTAGTACTTTGTGTGTCCTCCGGAGGCAGAAGCTATACACCCAATGTCTGGGTCTCCCAATACGGAACTATAAGAAAAAGAATTTACGGTAAGTAAACAAAATTCTCTTTTTTGCCGTCCTCCTGTGCCCGCAATAGGGCAGAGCAAAGTGCGCCTGCACGAGGCGAGAATATGCTTGTACATGCGAAAGATTTTTCCCGCCTACGTGGATGGCGTCATTCATGTCAATCAGAACATGAGCATGGCGAAAGGAGGGACAAGAGGCGCACATTAGGACGCCCATCAGACCGGACTGGACAATTTACATAAAGGGCTGGAGATTTTATTAAGGTACAGGGGGGGGGATTAGGGGGTAACATGCACCTATATATAATGCAGCAGAGGAGCTGCTTATGGTGCTAGTTTTAGTTTCAAAGGCCAAAATCTGGTGATAGTTTTCCCTTAAGGGAAATCTGACATTAGTTTTACCATACTAAACTGCTGCCACCCCTTTATACAAATTTCTAAATGTGCTCACATATCCCCACTGCTGCCTGTCATACCATTAAGACCAGTTGCTTTATACATGTCCCGTGTTATGTGAAAATGATCGGAGAATCCTCCAATGAGGTATCAGATCATCTTCACTACCTTCTGCAAACCTGATACTAAAGAAGGTATATAGATGATTTGCTCCACTACCTGAACCAGCGAATAGTTTATATTTAGATTTGGATGATATTGGTAACATCATCCACCAATTACAACTAAAGGAGCTGAGCTAAAGGGCAGTCTGGAAGCGCCAAAACACAGCCGGGGTCTCCGTTTCAGTAGGTTCAGCATTTATACATGTCCCGCACCATATGAAAATAAAGCCACTGTATGTTGTAGGTAAACTGGCAAGCTAGAAAGCCAGTTAGTGACTTGGCACTGTGGTGGCAAAAGATTTGTATGGGAAAACCAAATGTGATGTTCCTTTTAATTATATAAACGTGCTCACTGTACTACTTTATGGTGACCTTGACAAAACTATATGTCACCCAGAAATGGTGCTGCCTTATGCCCCCAAGAAACAGGACAACCTCATGCCGCAAGAGAGTATAGTTTGCCATGATACCAAGAAGCAACAGAGTTCTCTGCGTCCTCCCCAAAACACACATCCCAAGCCAAGCTCTCCAGAAATGGCACAGTCTCATCCTCCCAAGTTCAGCTAAGTCACTGCCAAGATATGACACAACCCTATTGCCCAATAAAGCATCTCAGTCATGGAATTCTCAGAATTGGCACAGTCTCCCAAGAAACGTCTCTTCCTACCAAGTAGCCGACACCTTACTATGGACAGACCATCACTAACGAAAATGTGGCATCATCGACCCATCCGGATCACCGCAGTTCAGCCAAGACCAGCGAGACGGGAAGAATAATAAGAAATCTGGTTATGTCTGATCTCTTCTGCGTCCTCCATCCCATGAAAATGTATGGACAAAGCACTAATATGATATATATTGTGGAGATTTATTATCCTGCCTTAGAACAATCATTTGTTTTCATTTTCCGAAAAATCAAGGGAAAATAGATACAAAACAATACAATTCCATATACTCTGTGTGTTCTGTTATTTTAAGGAGCTCACGTGAAAATATCACTGAACTTTAAGTAATTCACCCTAATTTAAGTTCTCAATTGTAATCATATAAAAATGCTCCTGTCTGTAGTTATTAGTGTTATGTACTGTTTATGGCACATCGTAGTCAGGACAGCCATCTAATGTGTCCGGTGCAGGTGATCGCGCATGCTCAGTAACTCAGCCCCACCACTTGGATCTGGTTGCACCGTGATGGTACAGTAATTCCTTTTATTATACACTCCAGCCAATATGAATGGGTGTAGTGTCTTCTCATGGGTCATAGATAATGAATGATGAGTGGACTCAGAGATAACCAGGACCGGCAAATCCCGATGTTCCAGTTTTTTAAATCTAGATCAGGGCCGTATCTAATGGATACAACAATTCCGGGGTGGCTGCGGGCTGCTATTCTTAGGCTGGGGGGTCCTAATAACCATTACTCAAGACATTTTTCTCACAGGCCATAGACATTTGAGGTGTGGGTCCATGTTATTCTCAGCTGATGTAAAAAAAAATTGTGACTAGCAAGCATATGTGTTCACTGATCTCTCTTGTATGTGTGTAATCTATCTTATTGCAATATTAATTGTCACCACCAGATGACTGTTGAAGCAGAGACCTAAAGGAGGTTTTATACAGTGCCTTGAATATTCATGCCCCGTGAACTTTTACAAATTTTGTCACATTACACCCACAAACTTAAATGTATTTTATTGATATTTTATGTGATGTACCAACCCAAAGTACCAAGTATTTGTGAAGTGTAAAGCAGATAACAAATCGTTATCCAAATAGTTTAAAAATTAAAAAATCTTTTGCAGCCTCTAACAGGTTTCCTCCAGGATTGCCCTGTATTTAGTTCCATTCATCTTCTCATCACTTCTGTCCAGCATCCTTGCCCCTGCTGGCGAAAAGCCTCCCCACAGCAGGATGCTGCTCCCACCATGTATGACGGTGGGGATGGTGTTTTCTGGATGATGTGATCAGTGCTGTTTTTATGTCGGTGTGAGAATAATTGTGGCACATATCTTCATAGTGGGCAGTCTGGCAGATGGCTGGTGTTTTGTGGAGTGTTGGACAGTGTGAGATCTTCAGTCACGTGAGACTGCGTCTAGTGTGAGAACCTTCAGTCCTGGAGAGAATTAGGTCAGTGAGACTCTGCGGCCAGTGTAAGACCTCAGCCCTGAGGGGAGATGAAGCTGGGTCAGAGAACACTGTGTGAGACTTTAGCTTTGAAGGATATCGTGACCAGGAAATACACACAGGTTTGTTGCTCTTGTCAATTCCAGACCTATGAAGTCACAGAACAATTTTATTTTCAGTGTCCTTTGCAAGTTAAAACTTGGACGGCGACTGTTTGATCACATGGTCGACTGAGAAATGATAAGGTGCACGTCTGGATGTTAACTCAGCAAATATCTTCTCGGCAGGCCAGGTTGAAGAAAGTGTATAATATTCTCAAGGACTCACTGTCATGCTAGGTACGGGGAAGTACCAAGCAACGGCGAAAGGGAAGGGAAACCCTGTGTCTAGGGAAAGGGAAGATGGTGGCCCCTGACCAAGCCTACCCCGCTGGTCCTTGGGGTCTCTCACCACCCTAGATATGTTCCACACCTATGCGCTGAGCAGGATACCTGACCCTAGGTATTACTAGTGCTGGGCCCTAAATAGGGAACGGGAGGATGAGCTCTTCGTCAACCCCACACTAGATACTATAGATGATACCAGGGGAACACACAGGGGAAAGTGCATGAACTACTTATCCACAGATGACACAGGTAGAAGTTCAGCAAAGTTTCAGCAATGATACAACATAGGAGTACAAGCCACCTGCTTGCAACCATGGCCTGAATGAACTAAAAATATCACCAGCACCAGTCCAGGGACGGAAGGGGTATTTACCCACCAAGAGAGTACTGATGATCAGCAGCTGGGTGGAAGGTGAGCTCCTGCTGGGTCCAAAAGGGGAAGAGATGAAAATACAGCAGGAAAGCTAGCTATACCAATAAATACTGACAGCAGGAACAATGGAAAGTCAGGGAGCATTCTGCACACACCTATGACACTCACACTGTAGAATGGGCAAACGCTGGTAAGTAGTCCTGAAACAACCCAACTTTTTGCAACCGTCAAGCTTACCGTGCCACTGTGTGCGTTTGCAAACACACGTTGTGCCATGCCTACAAGATTGCGCAATAGCTATGAAATGTGAATGGACTAAGAGGAAGAAATGTGTTAAAATAATAAAATAAGAATTACTCACCTATTCTGTCCTTGACCGCTCCAGTATGTCGGTCTGGAAGTTTACATTGGTCCTGTAATTACTGCAGCGTCTGCAGTGATGTTTGCATTGCATTGAGGCTGGTCATGTTGTCGTTTCTGTGAAAGACCGTATTTTCACTACAGGTCAAGTGGTGACAACAAAAGAATCAGCACGTCACAACGCCGACTAGGGACGGTTCGGAGTGAGCCAAAACACACAACAACAGGGGTTACACCACAACAAACACGGGATACACCGGGGACACTTTAACAATGGAGGGCCATAGGACTAGTGAGAGGGAAGATGGACACCTCCTCCACTTACCTGCCAATGTACCCTGAGCTCCTAACCAGTCCCTAAACAGGTTCCTCATCTGTCACCGAGCAGCAAACTGAAGCCCTGAAAAGACCCTACAATAGTCCCTGGCTAGGGAGTGGGCAGGTGAGGGATGCTAGTCCCGCCATATCACTAGAACAACACACCAGGAAAGGAAGACAGATAGGGGGGAACACAACAACAGACTGCTGCAGTCAGCACCACGACTGCAGCTACCATAGCTCCTTCCACCTCCAGGACCAGCTATGGTTGAGTAGAGCACAGCCACCTCTCCATTCCAAAAAGGCATTTCATAACTCCATTCTCTGGCTTATCGGGGGCCCAGCAATCAGACCACCAGGGATAACCCTATCTGATGGATCACCCCTTTAACATATTGCATGTCCAAAGCCTGATTTATATGGTCACAGATAAACTCATCAGAGTGTTTGAAACTTTGAAGAATTTGTGAAAAGGGAAAGTAAAGCAATTATGCAAAACTACAACTCCCAGCAGGGGCAAGCTATGCTGTCAGTTGTAGTTCTGCAACGACTTGATAGCAAAAGCTTGGAGACCACTGCACTGGAATAAAGGAGCACATGCTGCTGCCCATCTTCTATAAAACTATTAGAATACATGAATAATTACTTACTATGTTAGTTTTGTACCATTTTTGATTTATTGCAGTTCTCAATGTTGGCCAGCAGGTGTCAGTACAGGCAAATTCTGAGAAACCTGGGACTGCAGCGCAAGCGTCATATTGAATTTAATGGAGAAAACTGCAAGAGAATTGGTGATTTCATTTTCCACTGGAGACGTCTGTGACTTTATGTCATCCTTCGCTTCCTGCATCCCCGCGTGTCAGTGTTACTGGGGCTGTTTCTTTAGGGTGAATCCATAGGGGAAAAATTGAGTAAAAAACAATCAGCTGTGCATTTTGCACCTAATCAGTAGAGAAATCAGCACTGATTCCATGCGCAGATTTCCTGCAGATTTCTCCCTGTGATTTTCAAAGTGTGACGTTTGCAATGAAAATTTGAAGCATAAATTGACAAACCATGGACTTAGCACCGTCCCGTTGAAGCCTTTTTTTTACTTTTTTTTCCAATAACTTTTTTATCTCTCTGTCAACATAGCCGGCCATGTCTTTTGCAGAGCAAGCTGTGATTTCTATTGGTACCATAGGAATTTGGGGGGTCGTGAAGTGACCAAAAAACAGCAATTCTAACTTATTTTTAGAGATCTTCAACTTATAGGACTTTTTTTTTTTTTTTTTAACTTTTACATACAGTGGGGTAACAAGTTTCTAATCAGCCAACAATTGTGCAAGTTCTCCCACTTAAAAAGAGAGAGAAGCCTGTAATTGACATCATAGGTGACCACAACTATGAGAGACAAAATGAGAAAACAAATCCAGAAAATCACCGCGTCTGATTCGGCAAGATTTGTTTTGCAAATGATGGTGGAAAATAAGTGTTTAGTCACCTAAAAACATGCAAGATTCCTGGCTCTCACAGACCTGTAACTTCTTCTTTAAGAAACTCCTCTGTCCTCCACTCATTACCTGTAGTAATGGCATCTGTTTAAACTTATCAGTATAAAAGACACGTGTCCACAACCTCAAACAGTCACACTCCAAACTTCACTATGGTGAAGACCAAGGAGCTGTCAAAGGACACCAGAAACAAAATGGTAGCCCTGCACCAGGCTGGGAAGACTGAATCTGCAATAGGCAAGCAGCTTGGTGTGATGAAATCAACTGTGGGAGCAATAAAAAGAAAATGGAAAACATACAAAACTACTGATAATCCCCCTTGATCTGTGGCTCCATGCAAGATCTCACCCCGTGGGGTCAAAATGATCACAAGAGCAGTGAGCAAAAACCCCAGAACCTCACGGGGGACCTAGTGAATGACCTGCATATAGCTGTGACCACCGTAACAAAGACTACCATCAGTAACACACTACACCGCCAGGGACTCAGATTCTGCAGTGCCAGACATGTTCCCCTGCTGTCCGGGCCCATCTGAAGTTAGCTAAAGAGCATTTGGAATATCTAGAAGAGATTGGAAGAATGTCATATGGTCTGATGAAACCAAAGTAGAACTGTTTGGTAGAAACATAACTTGTCGTGTTTAGAGGAGAGAGGGGAGCCAGCACGATCTGAAAATGGCATGCATCATATAAAAAGTGCAAATTCACAGATTTATTCCAACTGTACTGTAATATAAATGAGATTTTTAGCAAATAATTGATCAATTCTTTGAGCCACCCCTGCCAACGTCACGGCAAATCTCAATAGGGGGGTCCTACTCTATATTCTGTATTTCATGTGCCATGCGGCCTCCTAGATAAAGTTAAAAGCAGAACCATAATGGAGCACACATACCTGTAACCTGTATATAGCCGCTTCTATGTTGCAAAAGAGGCAATTGTGGATAGAGACCAGCCCAGGTCCCAGCGTGTGGAGCAAGCTCTACACATACCAGGACTATATCAGAACTGACCCTCCCAGTGCCAGACAGCAACCATTGATAAAGGCGGACCAGATCCAAGAATGGTGCTTAATTAGCAATGCCTGTGGAAAGGGTGAGGCAACTGAATGTGTACAGCTACCAACAGGAAAAATCTCATTTTTTTTTTTTTTTTTATTATAGTACAGTTGGAATAAATCTGTGAATTTGCACTTTTTATATGATGCATGCCAATTTCAGATCGTGCTGGCTCCTTTTTCTCTGTTATGACTGTAGTTATGCTACAATTTCTGGTGACTGACCATCACCATACCATGCACGCCTGATTTTGGTTTGCTATGTATTCCTCCTGTTGGTAGCTGTTCAGATTCAGTTACCTCACCCTTTCCACAGGCAATGCTAATTAAGCACCATTCTTGGATCTGGTCCGCCTTTATCAATGGTTGCTGTCTGGCACTGGGAGGGTCAGTTCTGATATAGTCCTGGTATGTGTAGAGCTTGCTCCACATGCTGGGACCTGGGCTGGTCTCTATCCACAATTGCCTTTTTTGCAACATGGAAGCGGCTATATACAGGTTACAGGTATGTGTGCTCCATTATGGTTCTGCTTTTAACTTTATCTAGGAGGCCGCATGGCACATGAAATACAGAATATAGAGTAGGACCCCCCTATTGAGATTTGCCGTGACGTTGGCAGGGGTGGCTCAAAAAATTGATCAATTATTTGCTAAAAATCTCATTTTTTTTTTTATTATAGTACAGTTGGAATAAATCTGTGAATTTTCACTTTTTATATGATGCATGCCAATTTCAGATCGTGCTGGCTCCTTTTTTTCTGTGTTTAGAGGAGACAGAATGCTGAGTTGCATCCAAAGAACACCATACCTACTGTGAAGCATGGGGGTGGCAACATCATGCTTTGGAGCTGTTTCTCTGCAAAAGGGACCAGGACGACTGATCTGTGTACATGAAAAAATTAATGGGGCCATGTATCTTGAGATTTTGAGTGCAATCCTCCTTCCATCAGCAAGGGCATTGAAAATGAAACGTGGCTGGTTCTTTCAGCATGATAATGATCCCAAGCACACTGCGAGGGCAACGAAGGAGTGGCTTTGTAAGAAGCATATGAAGGTCTTGGAGTGGCCTAGCCAGTCTCCAGATCTCAACCCCATAGAAAACCTTTGTTGCCGAGCAACAGGCCCTAAACATCACTGCTCTAGAGAAGATCTGCATGGAGAAATGGTCCAACATACCACCAACAGTGTGTGCCAATCTTGTGAAGACTTACGGAAAATGTTTGACCTTTGTCGTTGCCAACAAAGGATATAGAACAAAATATTGAGATGATCTTTTGTTATTGACCAAATACTTATTTTCCACCATAATTTGCAAATAAAATCTTCCCAAATCAGACGCGGTGATTTTCTGGATTTGTTTGCTCATTTTGTCTCTCATAGTTGGGGTCACCTATGATGTCAATTCAGGCCGACCTCATCTTTATAAGGGAGAGAACGCGCACAATTGGTGGCTGACTAAATGCTTTTTTCCCCTCTGTAAGCGGTGTTACCAAATATGATTACTATTTTGTAGCTTTTATTTTCCAGAATAGTAAAAGCTGGGAGATCTGAACCTTGATGCTTTTCATCTCTTTTTACTATCCCCAAAAGGCTTCAGTCACATGTCTGTGAACAAGTGACATTTGGCACTACAGTGTTGAAAATGCGTTTGGTCATCCGTCGGCTGTGATTTTGGCACACGTATGTTCTTCATGAGCTATCTGTGATAGCACACGGAGAGTAGGAACATTTTACACACCTGTCCCAGATGCTGATGTCCCTGGTGCTGCTGCTTCTAGGTCCATGGTGCAGTGAAAATTCATGAGCATAATGAGCAGGCCCGGAAGCAAGTGACAGAAGCGCCCAAGACAGCAGCGCTGGAGACAGATAAGTATAGGAAAGCATTTTATTTAAAAAAACACAAGTTTTCTCCAGTGCGTGTCACACTGTTGTCACACAAATCACATCAGTGTGCAATCCATGTGACATCAGTGCTGCCGGAGAAAAAACGGACTTGTCTCCATGCGGAACACACGGACATGCAGTGCACCACACGAACACACGGTCCCTGACAAAACATGGATGTGTGCGCAGACCCATTGATTGTAATGGGTCTGCGTATGTCCGTGTCTCTGGTACTTATGAAAATGGACGTCATACATACCGGAATCATGGACATGTGAAGGAGGCCTAAGGGACTTAGACCTGCCGACAGTTATATAATACATGGAAAGACTTAGCACTGCAGTATATTGTAAATTTAATGATCACCAACATTCATTAGGCCTCCAGCTATCATAACTACACCTGCAGGCCATGATCAAATGGTGTACCATGGAGCAGGGAGCCGATGAATCCTTCCTCCACAGATCTATCTATGCAAAGACTAAAGATCCTGCCAGTTTCTTTGAGTCATGTGACAGAGTTGATTGTGTGTGTATATGTAGCAGAGCTGTGTGTGTATATATAGCAGAGCTGAGTGTGTGTGTGTGTGTGTCTGTGTGTGTATGTATATGTAGCAGAGCTGAGTGTGTGTATGTATGTAGCAGAGCTGTGTGTGTGTATGTGTGTATATATATAGCAGAGCTGTGTGTGTGTGTATATATAGCAGAGCTGAGTGTGTGTGTGTATGTATATAGCAGAGCTGAGTGTGTGTGTATATATAGCAGAGCTGATCGTGTGTGTGTGTGTGTGTGTGTGTATACAGCAGAGATGTGTGTGTGTGTATATATAGCAGAGCTGATCGTGCGTGTGTATATAGCAGAGGTGTGTGTCTATGTATATAGCAGAGATGTGTGTGTATATATAGCAGAGCTGAGTGTGGGTGTTTTGATGTAACAGAGCAGTGTGTTTTGATGTAGTAGAGCTGTGTGCGTTGATGTAGCAGAGCTGTGTGTATATGTGTGTGTGTACCCTCTGGGGGACATAATTCTGTGAGGTGGGGGTCCTCATACTGAATACGGAGCACTGTGGGAGCCATGTTGGGGTATCACATCGTGTACGAACACTGATTGCTTCCCTAAGAAAATATTTCTGCATGGATTCATACAAAGGACAGCGAAATTAGGGAAGTGGTAAAATGAAAAATAACAATGGCTGCAGCGTTTGTTTACCTCTTTCGTATCTTTTAGTTTGGAGGTATAGTAAAACCCCAGGGGAATTTTATCAAAACCAGAACAACTGAGCAGTTTCCATAGCGACCCATTAGACTCTCGTGTCTAAAGGGTGCTTTACACGCTGCGACATCGCTAGCGATTGCTAGCTATGTTGCGAGCGAAAACACCCGCCCCTGTTGTTGGTGCGATATGTGGTGATCGCTGCTGTAGGGCCGGGGCCACACGGGGCACTAGTGCGATGCTCGCATGACACTCGGCTCGTGCTGGCAGCACAGCAGGAGGCGAGTGTCATGCTAGTGTCCTTGCGTCTGAGGTCCGACTGTGCGAGCGGACCTCAGCTGCGGGGGGCGGGCTGGCACTAAGGAGGGGAGGGAGGGATTTCTATCGGTTATTGCGACTCTCGCTCTGCATGCATGGTACACCGGTGTACCATGAGTGCAGTGCGATTTTTCTCTCGCCCCATAGACTTAAATGGGTGCGAGAGAAAAGAGTCTCGCATTACAGTCGCAGCATGCTGCGATTGTTTTCTCGGTCCGATTAGGGCTGAGAAAATAATCGTTCATGTGCGCTGACACACAGGCTAAAATTGGTCTGAGAGGAATGCGATGTTTTATCGCCCTCCACTCGCACTGATTTTCTCGCCGTGTGGCTTAGGCCTAGCGAATATTATCGCTACGGCAGCGTCACACGCACATACTTGTTCAGCAATGTCGCTCTGGCCGGCAATCCACCTCCTTTCTAAGGGGGCGGTTCGTGCGGCGTCACAGCGACGTCACACGGCAGCCGTCCAATAGAAGCGGAGGGGCGGAGATGAGCGGGACGTAACACTCCGCCCACCTCCTTCCTTCCTCATTGCCGGTGGACGCAGGTAAGGAGATGTTCTTCGTTCCTGCGGTGTCACACATAGCAATGTGTGCTGCCGCAGGAACGACGAACAACATCGTACCTGCAGCAGCAACGATATTAAGGAAAGGAGCGACGTGTCAACGAGCAACGATTTTTCACATTTTTGTGCTCGTTGATCGTCGCTCCTTGGTGTCACACGCTGCGATGTCGGTAACGACGCCGGATGTGCGTCACTAACGACGTGACCCCGACGATATATCGTTACTGATATCGCAGCGTGTAAAGCACCCTTAAGAGCGTCTGTTACCATTGAGCGCCGGGATCTGATAGGTTGCTATGGTAACTGCTCCACTTTTCCTTTGTTTTGTTAAATTTCTTAATTTTTTTAATTGTGAAAATGTTGGAAATTGTGGAGATTTCTTTTAAAGATCGCCATGGAGTACACCAAAGATGCTTCATGAAGTTTTAATCTGAAGGTCCCACTTATAATACCGGTGTTTTCTTATGTGTCAATGGGGCCTTCGGGCCTCCTTAGCCTCTTTGTTATTCAGGTATAGTTGCCTATAATCCCATAAATTTGCCAGGACTTTTTCGGATACAATCATGGCATATTTGGGGTTCTCGTGAGCTGGGAAGGTTTATGGAGGATGGGCAGATCTACTCGTTTTGGGGACATTCCTGGGTAGAGTCAGGGACAATCCCGGATGGGACATAAACATCCCTCTTCTGCCAGCAGCCATAGTGGTATGTCCAAGTGTCACCCCCTACCTGGACCTCATTATAGGATCTCAGCCATGACCCGTCCTTCATCATTTTACCCTCAGCTTGACAAAATCAGGGTCACATGAGCCAAATATACAATTCCCTGGATATACGGTGGACCTCCTTGGTAGTGAACAACTGCCCAGTTTGCCCACCCTTAATCATCAGCTTCGAGCAAAGATCTATCTGGGCAATGTCCTCCGGTATTTGCTTTAGATAGGATCATGCCATACACTAATGTAACCGATCTCCTTCGCTATCATGAGAATAATGTAGGAAATGCTAGGTGATACTGTGGACGGTTTACCATGATGATAAGGTGTTATTGTGCCCAAACTTGTAAGAGTATCACTGCAAGAGAGACATTAATACCGGGTATTGTCTACAAGAATGTTGTGGTTGGTATGATCGTCTATGTGATATGATGTCCTCCCTACATGGACAGATATTGTCAGGATGCCAGGCACTGACGTTACTAGAGTCTAGAGCGCCAGGGAGAAGTGCCCCAGGTCCTTTGTCTGTTACCCTGAGTTTTATAAGGATGCACGTTAAATCAAGCAAGGAAATGCATGGATGTCGTGTACAAAAGCCACAAGTTATGTTACTTTTTACTGCCCTAGAAAAGATCCTGATAATAGTTCCTCAAAAATCCAGGAAGGAACGACGTTCCCCATTGTAGAAAGCTGCAAACACAACTCTCTGCCCTAGAAAACCTAGTAGCCAAAATTCATGCTTTCCTGGACCGTGAATGTCTCTCCAGCTCTTTCTGCCCTTCAGTAGACAAACAAACCACTCTTACTGAAGGACATTTCGGCTATGTGTATGTAAAGCGGGCTTTACACGCTACGATGTATCTAACGAGATGTCGGCGGGGTCCCGTCGTAACTTGTGACGCACATCCGGCCTCGTTAGTGATATCGTAGCGTGTGACAGCTATGAACGAGCAGAAATACTCACCTTCTCGTTCATCGTTGACACGTCGCTCATTTTCTAAAAATCGCACGTCCTGTTGTTCATCGTACCCGGGGCCACACACATCATTCCGTGTGACACCCCGGGAACGATGAACTGCAGCTTACCTGCGGCCGCCGGCAATGCTGAAGGAAGGAGGTGGGCGGGATGTTACGTCCGCTCATCTCCGCCCCTCCGCTTCTTTTGGCCGGCCGCTGTGTGACGTCGCTGTGATGCCAAACGTCCCACCCCCTTCAGGAAGTGGCTGTTCGACGCCCACTGCAAGGTCGTTTGGAAGGTAAGTACGTGTGACGGGGCGTTACAGCATTGTTCAACACGGGCAACAAATTGCCCGTGCCGCACAAACGATGGGGGCGGGTGCGATCGCAAATGCGATCGCACGAGAAATCGAAACGTGTAAAGCAGTCTTAAGGAGGTGGATTGTAGTCACATTCCTCCCTGGAGACACCAATTATTATGTTGTCATGTGAATTGTGTCCTGCGTCTTTGTAAAAAATGCTGTATGTGAATTGCGATGTAATGTAATGGGTGATAATGTTTTCATGAAAAATGTATAGCACTTTTATGTGTGGTTTGCAGGACTGTAGGGCAAGCAATAGCTAAGTGATGAGCCTAGCCCATAATGGGAGGAGTTAGCATCTAGGGAGAGTGATCAATTCCTGTGGTGCTTCAGATAGGAACCAGGGTATGACTAGGGACCACCTATAGCCTGAGAGGTCATCAAGGCCACATGCAGAGGGTGACATGTAGCAACAATAAGAGAGAGGAGACCAAATGAGATAGTGTGATCCTGAAGTGTTGACCGAGACACAGAAAGCAAGACAACCGGGAGGCTAGAGACCAACACTCTAACAAACAGGTAGAAGGGTCTGGAGGATGGGACTTTAGCCCAACCATAAAAACTAATGCTCAGGATGGACTGGTCCTTAAATAAAGTCGATCAGAGTCTCCCCAAGTGTTGCAAGCACAATGCTCTTTGCTGAGACTACTGACAAACCACCTTTTTGCCGCAAAAAACGCACAAAAACGCAGCGTCAAAAAAACGCAGTGTGTGAACTTACCCTAAGTCACCACAAACTGCGTGCTTTTCCTTCCCCAGCAAAGTCTATGAGATTTCAGATTTGCTGTGCGCACCTTGGTTTTTTTTGGGCTGCATTTTTGTGGTGACCATAAAGATGCCGCATGTCAATTCTGTTTTTCAACCATTGGTGATATAAGTGCATCAGAAATGCACTAAAAACGCATCAATAAAGCACCAAAATGCAAAAGGTTTTTTTATGCTTTTTTTGGCCACAAGATGCATTTTTTTGGCCACAGGGTGAATTTTTGTGGCTACCACAAAAATGCAGCGTGTGGACATAGCCTAATCTGGGCTGAGTTGTGCTGGGACTCGCAGGACCAGTAAGATCAGCAACAACCCAGAGGGAACTGGAACTGTGTCTGAGAATGCTCTGTGAAGTTGAAGCATGCTGGAAGTTACTGTATGTGCCCAGTATCTCTGTTAGAAAGTTGTTACTGAAGGACTATTAAACAGTCCTTCACTCAGTCCTTCAACAGTCCTAAACATCAGTTCAAATGAACCGGGGGTCTCCTAGTCAGTCTGAATCATCATCTGATCCTGGCCATGCGGCCTGCACAGGCGTTAAGCCCACACGACACACAAGTCCACACACCCAGCCATGACCAGGACTGTAGCGTATCGGGGCATCAAGAGTCAATCCCTCGCCCATGACTACTGCCCCGTACCATTCTAGATGTATGTAGGAGAGATGAGTAAATCTTTGGTAAATTCACGAAGTTCACAGATTTTGAATAAAATTGCGGAAAATCACAAGTAACTCTAAGCCCCCAATTGCCCTGATGAGATGTGTATACCACCATGAGGTCTGCCAGGCTGTATCCAACTCATTTCAAACTCTTATACATAAGAACAGCCTTAGCAATGCCCAGGTGACCACAGCATATTTGGCTATGGGTAAATAGATGGTAACCAATCTTCACTCCTGTCCTGTCACACAATATCTGTACTATCTCTCCCTATCTCTTTGGCTAAGCTGTGAGCTGTGACGTCTTCTCACTATCCAGACTCATTACAAAATGGCTCCTGCATTCCCTGCCTCAGCTTTTATACAGGCTATCAGAGTAACTCCTGGTTGGCTTTAGTATACCATGTGAAGCAGTATCTGCAAAGCATTATGGGTCATGTGGTCATGATGTGGACCTTCTCTGGTTTCTGCAATCTTCTGTAATGGGTAAAATGGTGGAAGACATTTTAGGCAATCTACAGAAATTGAATCGCAAATTGTTCTAATTCACTGGGTTCAGCAAATTCCTAAAAGTAGGCTATAAATTTGATCAATTACCCTATTTCTACTATGTAGGAGTAGAGGAGTAACTGTGCCACACAGCCTCTCCACCGACAGAAAGTATATTCCCATAGGGCTGAGTCTCACGAGACTTTGTCATGGACCCAGGACAGAAAGAATGTTTGGGCATACTTTTCTCCGGGAGGTTTTTGTTGTGTCCACCGTACTTGACATTTTTTCCCAGAGTACAAGAGGTCTCCTATTTTTCCAAATGTCCTTTGTTCATTTTAAGAGAGTTGGCAGATATGTTGTAGTTACTCCCGTATTACCTAATACCATCCTCTTTATTTAGTCTTGTATAGTCACACACAATAGATTAAATTGTATTTGCTGATCATGATCGTATGATCATCAGTGTGCAGGGGACTCATGTATCTACACAAGACTTGGTTCCACCTTCGAAAACAATTGTTCTGAAATCTTGACATCCATGAGAATTATTTGGGATCATAAAACCTTAGGTAAAGGTCACTATAGGCTCATACCTTACAAGGCAAGCTTCTATGTGACAAGGAACCTAACTGGTAAAATAAAGACCTTCATTCAGATACCTGCCAGAAATCCGTAAGAGTCAAAAGGCCATGATCATGATATGGAAGCTGGTTTTTCTGCAAGTTATTTTGGAGCCCATTTCCTTTTGTTAGGACTACAAAGACACGTTTGATACTGTAGGACGCAGAGGTCGGCTTTATAACATTCAATGGTAAAATAATAGGAGAACTGTGGTAGGCACCATTACATGACACCAAATCTGGAGGTGACTATTCAAGAGTGACAGGAAGTTTGTGTAGTGTACCTGTTCGAAAAAGGTGTCGAGAGCTACTCCCCATACTGTGTCCCCATACATTCCTTTTCACTCTTCATACTGTGTCTGCATACATTTCCCATTCACTCCCCAAACTGTGTCCGCATACATTCCCCCTCTCTCCTCATACTGTGTCCCTATACATTCCCCCTTTCTCCTCATACTGTGTCCCCATACATTCCCCCTCACTCCTCTTACTGTGTCTGCATACTTTGCCCCTCATTCCCCATACAGACACTCCTCATTCGTACTGTGTCCGCATACATTCCATCCTCACTCCCCATACAGTATGAGCTGTGAGGGGCAATGTATGTGGACACAGTATGGGGAGTGAGGGAGTTAATGTATGTGGATACAGTATGAGGGAATTTATGTGGACACAGTATGGGGAGTGAGGGGTGGTATGTGTCGGTTTACATACAGCTCCCTCACTCTCTGTACTGTGTTTGTATCCATTCTTCCCCTCCCCATACTGTGTTCACATACATTCCCCCTCACTCCTCATACTGTGTCCCCATACATTCCCCCTCACTCCTCATACTGTGTCCGCTTACAGTCCCTCCTCACTCCCCATACTGTGCTCACATACATTCCCTCTTCACTCCCCATACCATGTCCACATACATGATCCTCCTCACTCCCCATACTGTGTCTTTATACAATCCTTACTCACTCCACATACTGTGTCCACATACATCCCCCCTCACTCTCCATACTGTGTCCGCACCCATCCTGCCCATGCTGTGCCTGTATACATTCCCCCCGTCTCTCCCCTATGTGTTTCTCAAATGTATTACCTCCTTTCCCTAATTACAGTAAACCTTTGGTGTCTTCAGCTCCATTGGAGCACTTACCACCAACGATGTCTGCAGCCTCTGCGGTGCCGGTGAGTGACGTCAACAGCGTGATCAGCAAATCTGATCACGCTCCTGATGTTGCCCTTACCCGGACGTGTCAGTGGTCAGAGCTTCAATTCTGCTTGCTCTGAAAGACATGAGCACAATTAATTACTGGGACCCAACGGGCTGCACCTTCTCTGAGCCAGCTGTCAGCTTGATATCTGGCTTAGAGAGCAGCCAATTCCCACTATGGGACCATGGGATCAGCAAAATACATCTGCCAGGGAGACACCTCTGACCGCAGCATCAGATGACCTGATGGCGTCCCCCTGCTGGATCATATATCCCGCTCGCCCGCCTAAGGGACTACTGCACAATCCTACAATGGGAATTGCTCCATAATAGACTTTAACATACATTCGTATATATATATATATATATATACATACACAGTATATATATAAATTCTCCTTCAGAGTCCTACAGTATTAGTGTGATGCATCACTGTCCATTAAATACACTGTATTATATATATATATACAGTGCCTACAAGTAGTATTCAACCCCCTGCAGATTTAGCAGGTTTGATAAGATGCAAATAAGTTAGAGCCTGCAAACTTCAAACAAGAGCAGGATTTATTAACAGATGCATAAATCTTACAAACCAACAAGTTATGTTGCTCAGTTAAATTTTAATAAATTTTCAACATAAAAGTGTGGGTCAATTATTATTTAACCCCTAGGTTTAATATTTTGTGGAATAACCCTTGTTTGCAATTACAGCTAATAATCGTCTTTTATAAGACCTGATCAGGCCGGCACAGGTCTCTGGAGTTATCTTGGCCCACTCCTCCATGCAGATCTTCTCCAAGTTATCTAGGTTCTTTGGGTGTCTCATGTGGACTTTAATCTTGAGCTCCTTCCACAAGTTTTCAATTGGGTTAAGGTCAGGAGACTGACTAGGCCACTGCTACACCTTGATTTGTTCTCTCTTGAACCAGGCCTTGGTTTTCTTGGCTGTGTGCTTTGGGTCGTTGTCTTGTTGGAAGATGAAATGACGACCCATCTTAAGATCCTTGATGTAGGAGCGGAGGTTCTTGGCCAAAATCTCCAGGTAGGCCGTGCTATCCATCTTCCCATGGATGCGGACCAGATGGCCAGGCCCCTTGGCTGAGAAACAGCCCCACAGCATGATGCTGCCACCACCATGCTTGACTGTAGGGATGGTATTCTTGGGGTTGTATGCAGTGCCATCCAGTCTCCAAACGTCACGTGTGTGGTTGGCACCAAAGATCTCGATCTTGGTCTCATCAGACCAGAGAACCTTGAACCAGTCTGTCTCAGAGTCCTCCAAGTGATCAAGAGCAAACTGTAGACGAGCCTTGATATGACGCTTTGAAAGTAAAGGTACCTTACGGGCTCGTCTGGAACGGAGACCATTGCGGTGGAGTACATTACTTATGGTATTGACTGAAACCAATGTCCCCACTGCCATGAGATCTTACCGGAGCTCCTTCCTTGTTGTCCTTGGGTTAGCCTTGACTCTTCGGACAAGCCTGGCCTCGGCACGGGTGGAAACTTTCAAAGGCTGTCCAGGCCGTGGAAGGCTAACAGTAGTTCCATAAGCCTTCCACTTCCGGATGATGCTCCCAACAGTGGAGACAGGTAGGCCCAACTCCTTGGAAAGGGTTTTGTACCCCTTGCCAGCCTTGTGACCCTCCACGATCTTGTCTCTGATGGCCTTGGAATGCTCCTTTGTCTTTCCCATGTTGACCAAGTATGAGTGCTGTTCACAAGTTTGGGGAGGGTCTTAATTAGTCAGAAAAGGCTGGAAAAAGAGATAATTAATCCAAACATGTGAAGCTCATTGTTCTTTGTGCCTGAAATACTTCTTAATACTTTAGGGGAACCAAACAGAATTCTGGTGGTTTGAGGGGTTGAATAATAAATGACCCTCTGAATAAACTTTTCACAATTTAAAAAAAAAAAAAAAAAAAAAGAAATAACATTCTTTTTTGCTGCAGTGCATTTCACACTTCCAGGCTAATCTACAGTCCAAATGTCACAATGCCAAGTTAACTCCGAATGTGTAAACCTGCTAAATCTGCAGGGGGTTGAATACTACTTGTAGGCACTGTATATTATTTGCATATTTATATTGTATGAGAGTATATTTATTATGTTACCCATAAAACTTTTAGGATAAAATACAGATAAGTGGCTTTTTGTCCTTTTATTAATTACATCCAGTCTCTGGCTGGACTCTCTGGAGTGATGTAGCTTGTTCATCACTTGGCAGCAATCCTAGATGTTACTTACCTGTCCCGGCTCGGGGCCTTGATTCCTTCTTTTATAGTTGGCGCCCGCCATACTAGTTGACGCCGAGTTACTATGGTAACACAGCAAACAGCTCTGACAATACCACCCAAGGTCTTTTAAGGTCGGCTCATGAGCTGAGTGTTTAACAAGCGTAGCTTTCAGCTACCACGTCATTCACATGAGTTTATCCACTTCACTCGGCTTCAGCCAGGTGTGTATCATGAGCTTAGCAAACTCCCACAACTACCTCTCAGATCAATCTTTGAATCCTAGTGTTACTGGACTCTCAATTCTGCTACAGGTACCTGATATCAAATGCTTCTCTACTAATATTGATGCTTCTCACACTATTGTCTCTGTAAGCAAGTTACTAGTTTACTAATACCTCATTGCTATCCTGCAATTAAGGGAATATCTTTGCTATAAATTTTTGACTGCATTCATTTCTGCTATTAACCACTTGCCTGCTGCAAGTTCCAGATTGTCTACAGATCTACTGTTCCTGTGTGTAACCGCATCTTAGTAGCTATATATCAAATAGCCTATACATTTATTGTTCATTGTATAATCACACTTCTGCAAGCAAGTTACCAAATTCCCTATATATATATATATATATATATATATATATATATATCTACTGTTCCTGTTCGTATCCATACCCCTGGCTCTGCTTTTTCAGCACTCCCTGCTCAGCTTGTCTGGTTGACATCCTACAAAGTCTACTGTCCTGATCCTCACTGACCCATGTGCTATCTGGAGCCCGCTCCACATCACCACTGCTTCTAGTATCTGCTACTCACCCTGACCTATGCCTTCAGAATCCACCTCACTAGGCAAGTCCTTAACACTAGAGGTCACCTCAGTGACAATTACTCACCGACACCTATCCTAAAATAGACTAACATTCCAAACTTGGAGGGGACCATTACCCAATTGCAGCTATATTGGTTGTTGACTTTATTTTAAGGAAAGCTCTTGACACATGTTTCCCTCCCCAAAGTATCTCCTTTCTGAGTAATTGGTCTCAATCGTCAGAGACACCAACATAGACATCAGGAAGTGGGGTGGCCCTTTATCGCTCCACCGTTAGTGAAGGGCGATTCTTGGTTGCTCTACAGGAAGCAAGGGTGGGTCTTAATCTCTCTACAGGAAGTGGAGGGTGGGTCTCTATTTCTCTACAGGAAGCAAGGGTGGGTCTTAATCTCTCTACAGGAAGTGGAGGGTGGGTCTCTATCTCTCTACAGGAAGCAAGGGTGGGTCTTAATCTCTCTACAGGAAGTGGAAGGTGGGTATTTGTAGTTTTGCATTAAGTAGAGGGGGGGGGGAATCGTTGCTTTTTGGCTGCCGTTTCCTTATCGGTCAAAATGCATACAGGAGTACCAGAACAGTGGGATTTCAGATCAAAGCTGGCAAGCCATTGGATAATGGGCGGAACAATGCATGCTGGAAAGTGAGGGAAGAGGAAATTCCAGATCCTATGGTGCTGGTACAATCCTGATGAAGAGTAACCAACCACTCAAAAAAAATGAATGGCAAGTTACATAGCATAAGAATTGGATAATTTTTGGACATATTAGACTGATATGTGCATTGGGGACATATAGTCATGAACAAACACCAATAAGACAAATTTATCACAAATAAGATTTAATATTTTATATTTAGTTACCTATACAATACATTTTAGTACTGAGTCTACAAATCAAAAATACATCTCATTAAGTAGGGAAACCTGATTAAAGGAAGACCAGCAGAAGCCCAATGACGTGAATCCGTCCAACCGGAAGACTTCATATTCACAGGTGGGGAATTGCTCTAGAGTATGATCCATAAATGGTGAAGAATAGGGGGAAGAAAGAAGGAAAGCCATAAACGGCAGGTTAATCTTGTAGGGCTAAGTCATAGGTTGCCTGACTGTGTGACTCATATACCAAGTAACAGAACCCACTGGTCCAGCTTTGTTGTCACATATGGCATCTGCATATGCTCATTCAGCCTTGCTTAGAGGCAGTCCTGTAGTGTTATGTCTGCAGTGCCCGTGGTTGTAAAGGCTCATACGACATTCAGAAGCCAAAGAAGCCCCATGCCCAGCCCAACGAAGACGGACATCTTTGCAGAGGTTCCACTGTTACACAGGTTTGTGTTACAACATGTCGTGTCATACTGAAAACCAAAGGTACTGTCGGTCTTGTTTTTTCCTTCTACGCAAGGATTATCACAACTCTGTTTGTCGAACAAGTTGAAGGATCCTAGAAAAAAAAAAAAGAAAATGTAAAAACTTTTAGTAGTTGATAGAAATGTTAATGTTGACCTACGCACCAAGGACTAAGGGGTACTTTGCACACTACGATATCGCAGGTGCGATGTCGGTGGGGTCAAATCGAAAGTGACACACATCCGGCGTTGCTGTCGATATCGTAGTGTGCAAATCCTTTTACATACGATAACGAGCGCAAAAGCGTCGTTATTGTATGATCGGTGTAGGGTCCGACATTTCCATAATTTCGCAGCAACGACGGTACGATGTTCTTCCTCGTTCCTGCGGCAGCACACATCGCTGTGTGTGAAGCCGTAGGAGCGAGGAACATCTCCTTACCTGCGTTCCGGCTGCAATGTGGAAGGAAGAAGGTGGGCAGGATATTTACTTCCCGCTCATCTCCGCCCCTCCGCTCCTATTGGCAAACTGCCGTGTGACGTCGCTGTGACGCCGCACGGCCCGCCCCCCTTAGGAAGGAGGCGGGTCGCCGGCCAGAACGACGTCGCAGGGCAGGTGAGTGCATGTGAAGCTGCTGTAGCAATAATATTCGCTACGACAGCAATCACAAGATATCGCAGCTGCAACGGGGGTGGGCACTATCGCACTCGGCATCACAAGCATCGGCTTGCGATGTCGTAGTGTGCAAAGTACCCCTAAAGGCCGCTTTACACGCTGCGATATCGGTACCAATATCGCTAGCGTGCGTTACCGCCCCCCATCGGTTGTGCAACACGGGCAAATCGCTGCCCGTGCCGCACAACATCGCCCAGACCCGTCACACTACTTACCTGCCTAGCGACATCGCTGTGACTGGCGAACCGCCTCCTTTCTAAGGGGGCGGTCCGTGCGGCGTCACAGCAACGTCACTGAGCGGCCACCCAATAGAAGTGAAGGGGCGGAGATAAGCGGGACGTAACATCCCGCCCACCTCCTTCCTTCCGCTTTGCGGCAGGTAGGGAGAGGTTCCTTGTTCCTGCGGCGTCACACATAGCAATGTGTGCTGCCGCAGCAACGAGGAGCTACATCGCTAGCTGCAGCAGCGATTTTCGAGAATAGGGGGGCATGTCACCGATGAGCGATTTTGAACGTTTTTGCAACGATTCAAAATCGCTCATAAGTGTCACACGCTGCGATAACGTTAATGCCGCCGGATGTGCGTCACTAACGACGTGACTCCGAGGATAAAACATTAACGATATCGTAGCGTGTAAAGCCCCCTTTAGTGTCCCTACAACATGTATTGCGATCTAGAACCCCTCACCATCTCAACCTAGATTCTGTGCCACAACGTCACATTGTCAAACTGTACTTTCATTCAGAACCCAATATGCAGTGTCCCTACAACTTATCCTTTTTTTTACTTTTGATGCCAGAGACAGGACCCACCCAAGATACGGTTCCAGATACAGCGTCCCAACAGCTATAATGTCAATATATCTTAAAGCTATGAACAAAAAACAAGCTAACAAACAAGAAAAAAAATCAACTAACACAAACTTTGCTTTTTCTGATACTTACCCAAGTACACTTTAGTAGAGGAGCAGTTTCCACCAGAGGGGCAGTCGACTTCTGAAGATGAAGATTTGAGGATGCAGAAGGATAGTGCTCGGAATCTGCAGCTCTTACACGTTAGGGCAGAGGCTGTAGGTAGAGAACAGGTAAACAGAATAGTTACGCAGTCTAGAATACATAATAAAACATTTACATTGGACCTTAAACAAACAAGATGGATTTCCTTGTCATAAATAGGCAGAGGATTGAGTTACTCTTTATTTTTCCCCTTCTGGAGGCTCATACGGAAACAGACAGTATCTCGGGCGTCAATTACGTCTTCTACACCCCATGTCTTGGTAGTTCACTTGAAGCCCCATGGCCTCATTACAAAGTCTATTATAGGGCCCCAATCCACATTTATAATAATGGCTTCTTGTATGGCAAGACTCTTCAGGGCTTAACTGACTATCTCTACTCGGATGTTAGAAGACACAGTCAATAAAGATTGCTTATAACAACAAATTTGTACCGCCCCGCGCTCGGCTGCAAATGAGCCATTCGGATCCGGGCTCGTCGGTGGGTGGCTCGAGCGCCTCCGGACCCGGGGTCACTTCGCTCTGAAAGGGGCTGGCGCTTTGAAGGGGTTAGGTTTACAGCCGGAGCCGTCGTTTTAGTTAAGTTCGTGACGCCACCCATGGGTTCTGGTGAATGTGGGCACCGTCGCTGCTGTTTACTAGGCACCCGGGGAAGATGTTGCACAGCAAAGGTGTTAGCCCCTCCGTGGGTAGGGGGAATGGCCCCGGGACCCGATTAGGATGATATGTCGGTGCTTGGCGATGTAGGGCGGTGCGCGGCCCGAGGGCACAGTTGTACTCACTATGATTGATGCGCAAGAGTCTCTGGTAAACCAAGATGATGGTGGTTGGTGCCCGCAGCCGGCTGCGTCTGGTCCCCCACTCGGGTTGGTGGTCTCCGCCTTTCTCCTGCACCTTGTATTGTAGCTCTGGACTGCCTGTGCTTCAGCAATGGGAGCCCGCTCCCCGGCGTTGTGTATGTCGGGAGAGCCCGTTTGCCCGCAGACGCAGGCCCATGGGATCTCTCTGCCTATGCGGTGGCTTTCTATCCCTCTCGGTGGGCTGTTTTCTTCAGTCGGGACTTGGGTGGGAAAGGACCTAAAGTCCAGACCTCAAGCAATTAATTAACTTGGTCCACTGGTTTCTGGACCTCGTTTCAGGGTCTGAGTACCCCCCCTTTGTGCTCCGGTTTCCAGTCGGTTCCCCGGTTCGGTACCGGCGGCGGCCACTACCCTGTCCCGGTCCCTTACGGTTCCACCGAGCCATCTTCCCGGCTCCTGCAGGCTGACGCCACCGTCTGCCTCCTAGCCAAAGGTACCAGGGCTCCTACCCTGGCACCTGTCAGTGAGTTGCAGACCTGACACACAGGCCTGCCTCTAGACTTCAACCTCCAAACTCGACCACTCAACTAGACTCTCAGTGTTTTTCCTGCCTCAGAACCTGTGTACTCCTCGGTTGGCGTGGCCAACTGCCTGGCTCCGCCCCCTGGTGTCAACATCAAACCCTGAGGGAGGTGACTAGGGTTTTAAGGTTGGCTGGTGACACCTTTTTAGGGGACGGGTGTTGTGCAAGGGCCTACCTGTGACTACCTGCCTAGTCCAGGGTGTCACAAATTCATCAGACTGCTGGTGTGGTTCATATATATCTCTTATGCAGTCAAAAGAATAATGTCTACAAGATGTGCCAGCTCAAAAGTAGGTCAAGGCCAGGGTGAAAAACCATTAATATAGCCTCAAGATCTGCATCTTGCATGGTTCTACTGAACCTAGCTTAGATGATCACCATGATTATCCAAGTTTGGTCCATTATAGAAAATCGTGTATGGCCTCATTAATGAAACACACAGCACAATGGGTGAAGTATATTGTCCTGGGGATACATTTTTTTTAATGTGCAGCACTATTTAAGTCAGAATAAGTTTTTTCTTTTCGGGGTGGGGTTGGAGAATCATTCCATTTCAGATATGATGGTTGCCCAAGTATTAGGACATCAATAGGAAGTGGAAAGTTGAAGGATCAACTTTTATGTGGGCGAAACCAACTATCTTCTTGTAGTTTTTTTACAACCACAACATATGGAAACTGCTACATCAACTTCTATAAAGCTTTGATGAATCACCTCTTACAGTATACATTGGAATAATAACTTCTAAGTAAACCTTAAAAGTTGGAAACCTCAGAGATGAAATCTAAAAGAATGGAACTTGAGTCCAAACACAAGTGTTTGCGCTCATTTTAAGGTCATGGTTGACTTTCATGAGAATCACTCATCTGTAGGCTCTCCGTTGTATAATGTAAGGGTGTAACCTTGCGTTGTATGTATTCTGGTATTAACATTGGCTATTGCCATCTATAGGGAAGAGTGGATGAAATTAAGGTAACCATCGAGAGAGTGTTAATTCCCAGGTTTCACTACGCAGCACTCTTATCGTTAACAATGTGTAATTGTTCCCCTTTCTCAGCGCAGTGCCCCACCTGTTTGGCATCCTGTGGACTCTTTAGTACGAGACCTCTCACATCCCAATTCCTTTGTTCCTTTTTAATCCCTCCCTTTTGACATTTCGTTGGCGCAACTGCTAATATTGTCTTAAAGAGAGAATTTCCAATGTTGACATATCAAATATTTATCTAATGAGGTCAAGGAAGAAGTAGACGCTAAAAAAATGTCCCTTTTTTGACAAGGTGAAAGGGATGAAACAAGAAGACCACCCCTAACATCTTAAAACTCTTTGGTATAAGAAGTCATATGAATACCTTCTGGAATGACACTTTACAAACATCATACTAATACAATACCCAAAACTGAGACCAACCTACACATAAAAAAATTTACGAAGACTTATTCTTTCCATCCTATAGCTTGGCTTTTTCACGTTCTTCTCCTCAAACCCTCCAACCTTAAAAGAAGACCATCATAGGAATATCTATCTCTAGTGGATCAACTTCAACACCCCTAGTTCCTAACTAGTCAAACAACTATATCACATTATGATTACCACCAGAAGACCCGAAAATGTCTGGATTTTGACCTTTTTGGCCAACTAAAAGGTGACATTTTCATGAGCATTACTATGTCAGACAAATTTGTTATTCTGTTGCTTTTTCATGGTGTACAACTAGCCACGAAAACAGGCAATGTTGGCCAAAATGTCTTAAGAGTCAACTATGAACTTTAAAGGGCTGATATCTTGTTTTGGCTGTAGGCTCAACCATCCGTCACCGTAACGGGCTGTCATGCAGGAAGTTGCTGTTAATATTTAAGGCTGGATCTCTAAAACTACGCTCATCGACCTCACCCCACCCTGAAGCATTGAGTAATGCTGATCTTAAAATATGTTCTCCACATTGCATAGGATTCTCCTCACTCCATATGTTAGAATATTAATTGTATCCTCAACATATGGAAAGAAGGGATCATTGAAAGAAAAACTTCAGCAAAATTTTCTACAATGTAATTGTTCAAAAAGTTTCTTTAAATCATTATTTTGGGCTAAGAAAAAATTCTTCATATTATCCATTTGTGGCTAACGGAACCCATGATGTGTTTCCAAGTGGATGTACACAACCAAGTTATATGTAAAATTCCAACTCCAATGTTTTATCTATTACCCAAAAATAGTACAAATTAACCAAAAATTACATAATACTTTCTTGTTTTTTTACACTGACAGCCCTGTGCTGTCTTGTCACACTTTCTCCGTTACAATAACTACAGCCCTGTATGACATTCCAATCATGTACAGACATTTCCACTCATGGAAAAAATTGCTTCACGGATCTAGCACTGAGTCTGTGGTGTCATCTAAAAAAAATAAAAAATAAAAGAATCTGGACAGACTCAATGTTCAGAAACCAGTCGAAATGTATTGGTCTACGCCCTGTTTCATGTACTTTTAGTTCTCATCTATGAGTGGCCTGAGGACAAGGTGGGGAACTAGAACATCAAATACTTCAATGCCCGCGAGAAATATCCAAATATCAGCAAAAAATGAAGTCAGAGATACCTGGACTTGGAATCTTCAAGATCTCAAAGATATCAAGTAAACCAAGAATAGGCAACAAAATTGGGTTTACCTAAAAGCCTTTTCTATGTATTGTGTTGGCACACCCTTCTTCAGGTTTTTATCTAGACATTTCATGCCTGAGGTATAGATGGTGCTACATAATAACCAAGAATGTTAATTATTTGCTCCTACGAGTTGAAATTTTTCTAAACTAACATACTTTCTGACAGATGTCGTCACTGTTGGGGCCAGAAGGCATGAAAAAGGACATGTGTTAGGTAGGACACAAAAATCCGAGTAGAACTTTCTAACAGATGTCCTCTCTGTTGGGGCCAGAAGACTAGAAATAGAGCATGTGTTAGGTAGGACACAAAAATCCAAATAGAACTTTCTGACAGATATCCTCTCTGTTGGAGCCAGAAGAACATGTGTTAGGTAGGACACAAAAATCCAAGTAGAACTTTCTGACAGATGTCCTCTCTGTTGGGGCCAGAAGACATTAAAAAGGGCATGTGCTAGGTAGGACACAAAAATCCGTATAGACCTTTCTGACAGATGTCCTCTCTGTTGGGGCCAGAAGACATGAAAAAAGACGTGTGTTAGGTAGGACACAAAAATTTGTGTAGAACGTTATGACAGATGTCCTCTATCTTGGGGCCAGAAGAACATGTGTTAGGTAGGACACAAAAATCAGAGTAGAACTTTATAACAGATGTCTTCTGTATTGGGGCCAGAAGACATGAAAAAGGACATGTGTTAGGTAGGATACAAAAATCTGAGAGCTTTCTGACAGATGTCCTCTCTGTTGTGACTAGAAGACATGAAAAAGGATGTGTTAGGTAGGACACAAAAATCTGAGTAGAACTTTCTGACAGATGTCCTCTGTTGGGGCCAGAAGAACATGTGTTAGGTAGGACACAAATATCAGAGAAGGATTTTCTGACAGCTGTCCTCTCTGTTGGGACCAGAAGACATGAAAAAAGACATGTTAGGTAGGACACAAAAATCAGAGTAGAACTTTCTGACAGATGTCCTTTGTGTTGGGGCCAGAAGACATTAAAAAAGGACATGTGCTAGTGTAGCGACCACCAGGGAACAAAAAAAGGTTATGGAGCTACAGTATTACATCCCCTAAGCTCGTTTGACTCTAGACAATCTTTTTGGATTTTTTTGTCCAATTTTTTGATAACAAAACAATCCTATTAATAGAAACCATGACACTTACCGATAGCAATCAGCCCAAGAGCCAAACTCATAAAAAGAAGAGACTTCATGGTCCTCACTTCCAAAAAAATAGCTCTGAGAGGAGAAGAAAAACAGACTTCAGATTACCTACAGATCCTGGAGGCATGGGAAAACTTTCAGCAGCTCCAAGAGTTTATAGAGCAGGGGAGGAAAATGAGAAGAAATAGTGAGAGAGGCAGAGCTGGGAAAACTGATGATTACAAGGTAGAGGTTCCAAGCCAAACAGCTTTAGTTCCGAAAGTTTAGGACATTTTTGCGATTGAGCGGAGAAGAATTTTTTTTTTTTAGAGAAGTTTAGAAATAAATATATCCAAAAAGAATGAAGCTCGGTGGCATTACCAGCTGGTCTGTGTGACTTTCTTCTCGTGTTGTCCTTTTCTCTGTGAAGAGCTTTAGGATACATAAAACCCCTTTATACCTCGTCCTGTTAGAAGGAGGAGTTGGATCATGTTACTGGATAACTCGAGCGGCCACACCTGTTTAGCTGTGTTTGGTGCAAGTGATGTGATCACAGATAACGACATAAAATCTGGGGTTTTCAGCTGCTTTGAAGCTCCACAATCCCCAAATCACCTCTACAAATAGCTGAGTAGATTCCGAGACGAGAGGTCCACATGCCAGGAATTGCATTTTAGCATATGGTCTTTTTTTTTGGAATTTTTTTTAACTTTACATCAGTTTTTTAACCAGTCTGGTTTGGCTTTCAGGACCTTAAAATAAAAATACACAGCCTAAATTGGCATAACATGCCTGGCACCGATCTGCATGATGACTGCAGGGCAGGATAGACAGCTGAAAGTGAGGAGCACACAACACAGCTGGGGCCAGGGAGGTGTCATACAAAATATTAACCCTACACTACCCTGGACCACAGGGAAATAGGCAATAACCCTTCTTCTGCACTAGACCCCCAGACAGTGGTGTAACTAGAGTTCAATGGGCCCAGGTACAAAATTTGGACCTGTCCCCCGCCCGCCTCCCCCCCCCAGCTCCTCTCACCTCCTCCCAGTTCGGAGTACAGGATAATTATGCTGACACTCAGATCTTTCCCTCAGCACCCTGCCCTCCCATGGTCTTCTATACATAGTTTCCTCAGCACCCAGTTTTCCCATGCTCTCATATCCCTCTTTCCCTCAGCACCCTGCCCTCCCATGGTCTTCTATACATAGTTTCCTCAGCACCCAGTTTTCCCATGCTCTCATATCCCTCTTTCCCTCAGCACCCTGCCCTCCCATGGTCTTCTATACATAGTTTCCTCAGCACCCAGTTTTCCCATGCTCTGATATCCCTCTTTCCCTCAGCACCCTGCCCTCCCATGGTCTTCTATACATATTTTCCTCAGCACCCAGTTTTCCCATGCTCTGATATCCCTCTTTTCCTCAGCACCCTGCCCTCCCATGATCTTCTATACATATTTTCCTCAGCACCCAGTTTTCCCATGCTCTGATATCCCTCTTTTCCTCAGCACCCAGTTTTCCCATGCTCTGATATCACTCTTTCCCTCAGCACCCTGCCCTCCCATGGTCTTCTAGACATATTTTACTCAGCACCCAGTTTTCCCATGCTCTGATATCCCTCTTTCCCTCAGCACCCTGTCCTCCCATGGTCTTCTATACATATTTTCCTCAGCACCCAGTTTTCCCATGCTCTCATATCCCTCTCTCCCTCAGCACCCAGTTTTCCCATGCTCTCATATCCCTCTCTCCCTCAGCACCCTGCCCTCCCATGGTCTTCTATACATATTTTCCTCAGCACCCAGTTTTCCCATGCTCTCATATCCCTCTCTCCCTCAGCACCCTGCCCTCCCATGGTCTTCTATACATATTTTCCTCAGCACCCAGTTTTCCCATGCTCTGATATCCCTCTTTCCCTCAGCACCCTGCCCTCCCATGGTCTTCTATACATATTTTGCTCAGCACCCAGTTTTCCCATGCTCTGATATCCCTCTTTCCCTCAGCACCCTGCCCTCCCATGGTCTTCTATACATATTTTGCTCAGCACCCAGTTTTCCCATGCTCTGATATCCCTCTTTTCCTCAGCACCCTGCCCTCCCAAGGTCTTCTATACATATTTTCCTCAGTACCCATTTTTCCTATGCTCTGATATCCCTCTTTCCTTCAGCACCCAGCTTTCCGATGCTCAGCTGTACATCTTTACCTCAGCACCCAGCTTTCAGATGTTCTGCTGTACATCTTTACCTCAGCTCTCAGCTTTCCAATGTTCTGCTATGCATCTTTACCTCAGCACCCAGCTTTCAGATGTTCTGCTGTACATCTTTACCTCAGCACTCAGCTTTCCGATGCTCAGCTGTACATCTTTACCTCAGCACTCAGCTTTCCAATGTTCTGCTATACATCTTTACCTCAGCACCCAGCTTTCCGATGCTCAGTTGTACATCTTTACCTCAGCACTCAGCTTTCCAATGTTCTGCTATGCATCTTTACCTCAGCACCCAGCTTTCCCTTGACATCAGAGCATGGGAAAGCTGGGTACTGAAGGAAAGATGTATAGCAGAGCATTGGAAAGCTGCATGCTGAGGGAAAGATGTGTTATAGAACATTGGAAAGCTGGGTGTTGAGGGAAAGATGTTTAGTAGAGCATGGGAAAGTGGGGTTCAGGGACAAATGTATAGTAAAGCATGCAGAAGCTGGGTCCTTATAACCTCAGCATCCAGTTTTCCCATCCCATGCTTGTATCTTTGTCCCCCATCCTCGTCTATGTTCCCGTCCTTGTATATTGCCCCAGTCACCTTTTTTTCTGTAGATATTTGTGCTAAAAATAACATTATAGATTTATTAATTTTGCATATAAAATGGTAGTTGATTTTTTAATGGTGCACGAGTTTTCCCATTTTTAAACGGGTTTTTTTGGTGTTTTTAGTATTATTTATGCTTTTTAATGTCTGAATTTTATCATTAAGATGTCACATGTACACAGTCACTTATTCACACAAATGCAGACATACACACTATATTTGTTATATATTTATATCATATACTGTATATGTCTGCATTTTTAAACACACTTAACAAAAAAAAAAACTTCTGGCACATTTTAATGTAATGTGAGTGCAGCCCTGCAGTCAAATGAAAGCTAGGGGCTCACAACCTACTCCATCAACCAATTAGAACACAAAACGAAATACAAATATAAAAGGCTTTATTGGTATGAAATAGTTAAAACAAGTTTCATTCTTACAATACATAAATAAACAATCTGCATAGATGGTGACACAATAAGACCTGAGATATAAAAGACAACAATGAGAGGTACAGTGGGTAAGCTTGGATCTGCGCTAAAGATACACCGCCTCCACACCGTTTAAACTCTACCCTCCCTAGAATCAGACCAGCCACAATGGCTAAATTGTAAGTCCCAGCGGGAGAGGGGGAAAACGGTGAGGCAACACCAGTCAAGGTGTCAGTGCAGGAACAAGCAGGCGGTTGGAAGAAGCTCTCGTGGAAACCCGACGTACATTTCGCAGTACTATGCTGGCTTAATCATGGGTGATTGAATAGTATCCCGGCAGGACCTTTTTATGGGCGTGTATGCGGTCACGTGACCGCCGTTGCGACCTATGTATTGTATTTAATGCGGCGCATGCGCGGTTGCGTCGCTTGTTGCACACACCCACCGCTGGCGTCAGAGCCCACGTGGGCGTCCGGTAACCTGTTGAGCGTCCTGGTTACCTTGGTTACCGGACGCCCACATGGGCTCTGACGCAGCAGTGGGTGTGTGCGACAAAGAAATAAGAAAGTTGGATGTCTGGCAGCAAACCATGAAGATGGGGAGAGCCGTCCACCATCATAGGAATAGATCCTTCTGTGTGTAATGACTCTATATAATATATAATCATAATAATAATTTTATTCACTTATATAGCGCTATTAATTCCGCAGCACTTTACATACATTGGCAATACTGTCCCCATTGGGGCTCACAATCTAGAGTCCCTATCTGTATGTCTTTGGAGTGTGGGAGGAAACCGGAGTACCCGGAAGAAACCCACGCAAACACGGGGAGAACATACAAACTCCTTGCAAATAGTGTCCTTGGTGGGATTTGAACCCAGGACCCCAGCGCTGCAAGACTGCAGTGCTAACCACTGAGCCACCGTGCCGCCCTATATATAGGAATAGATCCCTCTGTGTGTAATGACTCTATATAATATATAGGAATAGATCCCTCTGCGTGTTATGACGCTATATAATATATAGGAATAGATCCCTCTATGTGTAATGACTCTATATAATATATAGGAATAGATCCCTCTGCGTGTAATGACTCTATATAATATATAGGAATAGATCCCTCTGTGTGTAATGACTCTATATAATATATAGGAATAGATCCCTCTGTGTGTAATGACTCTATATAATATATAGGAATAGATCCTTCTGTGTGTAATGACTCCATATAATATATAGGAATAGATCCCTCTGTGTGTAATGACTCTATATAATATATAGGAATAGATCCCTCTATGTGTAATGACTCTATATAATATATAGGAATAGATCCCTCTGTGTGTAATGACTCTATATAATATATAGGAATAGATCCTTCTGTGTGTAATGACTCTATATAATATATAGGAATAGATCCCTCTGTGTGTAATGACTATATAATATATAGAAATAGATCTCTCTGTGTGTAATGACTCTACATAATATATAGGAATAGATCCCTCTGTGTGTAATGATTATATAATATATAGGAATAGATCCTTCTGTGTGTAATGACTCTATATAATATATAGGAATAGATCCCTCTGTGTGTAATGACTCTATATAATATATAGAAATAGATCCCTCTGTGTGTAATGACTATATAATATATAGAAATAGATCTCTCTGTGTGTAATGACTCTATATAATATATAGGAATATATCTCTCTGTGTGTAATGACTCTATATAATATATACGAATAGATCCCTCTGTGTGTAATGACTCTATATAATATATAGGAATAGATCCCTCTGTGTGTAATGACTCTATATAATATATAGGAATAGATCCCTCTGTGTGTAATGACTCTATATAATATATAGGAATAGATCCCTCTGTGTGTAATGACTCTATATAATATATAGGAATAGATCCCTCTGTGTGTAATGACTCTATATAATATATGCGTTTCCCTTTTTGAATTGAATTATTGAAATAAATTAACTTTTTGAGGATATTCTAATTTATTGAGATGCACTTGTATATAGTGCTTTGTAAAAGTATTCATACCCCATGAACTTTCCATATTTTTTTCATCTTACACCCACAAACTTAAATGTATTTATTTTATGGGGATTATATGTCATATAACATGGTTTACTAAATGTTTTAAAAATATAAAACTGAAAATTGTGATGTGCATTTGTATTCAGCCGCCTGTAGTGTAATAACCTAAAATAATATCCTGAGTGACCATATGCCTCCATAAGCCATCTAATTAGTAAATTGAATCCACTTGTGGGTAATTTATTGTCAGTATAACTAAAACTGTGAAGGCCTCAGAGGTTTGTGTAAGAACATTAGGGATCAAACAACTTCATGAAAACTGAGGAACACACCGGACAGGTCAGAGATAAAGTTGTGCAAAAGAGTAAAGCAGGGTTAGGTTATAAAAGAAATAGCCAAAGTTCTGTTCATCTCACAGAGCACTGTACAATCCATCATCCAAAAATGAAAGACGTATGGCACTACTGCAAACTTACCAAGACATGGCCGTCCACCTAAACTCACATCCCAACAAGGAGTGATCTGTTCAGGAAAGAACGGGGGTCATCGCCGCGCTAATCATCAATGCCAGTAAGGGATTATTGATCCAGGTCCTTTATTGCATGAACATATACAAGTCTATGCGTTTCCAGGGGTCTCAGCCCCCTTCCTCAGGACAGTATATAACAGACAGGGACAATATACCTATCCCATAGAGCAAATTCCAAAAAATAATCCCAATCGCTTAGAAAAAAAAAAAGGTATATTGTTCCTGTCTGTTATATACTGTCCTGAGGAAGGGGGCTGAGACCCCTGAAACGCGTAGACTTGTATATGTTCATGCAATAAAGGACCTGGATCAATAATCCCTTACTGGCATTGGGGATTAAGGCGGCGATGACCCCTGTTCTTTCCTGAAAAGATCATCCCGATTCCTGAAGGGCTGCAGCTTTCACCTTCTGTGACTTAGCAATTTGAGTGCTGTGACCTCTCACAACACTTTTAGGTGAGTGCAAATTTATTTTTTTTTTTCCTGTTTTTAATCTGGTAAGACCCTATTGCGCCCTTCTCTCCACAGTTCCTGATAATCCCAAAAAGGAGAGCGCTAATTAGAGAAGAAGCCAAGAGGTCTATGGTCACTGGAGGAGCTGCAGATATCACAGTTCAAGTTATTGAATCTGTCCACACGATGACTATTGTATACTCCACAAATCTGTCCTTTACCAAAGATTGGCAAGAAGAAAGACATTTTTGAAAGCCACAATAAGTCCCGGTTTCAGTTTGCAAAAAGCCATGTAGGGAACACAGCAAGCTGTGGAAGCATGGGCTCTGGTCAGAAGAGATTAATGTAGAACATTTTGGGCTAAATACAAAATGCTATGTGTGGTAAAAAACTAAATCTGCCCATTACCCTGAAAACACCATCCCCACCATCACACATGGTGGAGGCAGCATCCTGCTGTGGGGAGGCTTCTCTTCAGCAGAGGCAGAGAAGCTGTTCAGAGCTGATGAAGAAGGAAGATGGATAGAGCTAAATACAGGACAATTCTGGAGGAAAACATGTTAGAGACCACAAAGGACTTGAGACTGCGGCGTAGCTTCACCTTCCAGCAATGACCCTAAACATCCTGCCAGAGCTACAATGGAGGGCTTAGATCAGAGCATATTCCCGTGGGTAAACAGCCGAGTCACAGTCCAGACCTAAATCACAGTGAGAATCTGTGACAATTACTGATGACAGACGTCTCCATCCAATCTCACTGAGCAAGAGCGAGTGTGCAAAGAAGAAGAAGGGGCAAAACTGTCATCTCTGGTTGAGCAAAGCTGGAGAGACATCACCCAAAAGACCTGCAGCAGTAATTGCTGCAAAATGTATAGCCTCAGAGGGCTGAATACAAATGCAAATCACAATTTTCAGATTTATATTTTTAAAATATGTAGAAAATCCTGTATCATTTCCTTTACACCTCACAAATACTTGTACTTTGTGTTGGTATCTAATATATAAAGCTGAGTGTATATGTGTGTGTGTGTGTGTGTGTGAGTGTGTGTGTATGTCCGCTAAAGGAATCCGCACCATCGCATTTACAATCACAAAATTTTGCACAGGCGCCTCATGTGACCCAGGGAACGTCATAGACTATGTTTTGATGGGAAAATGTAACCCTGCACTTTAAGGTTACTCTCCAAAAAACCTGCCTCCATTAAAGTCAATGGAGCTGTGAGCTATAGGTTATTAATAGGAGCTGTGATTGGTTGCTATAGGAACAAAATAAATATAGTATAAGAAGTTTATGTATGAGGTAATAAGATGTCGGTGGGGAGACAGGTAGAGAGAAACAGAAAGAGACAGACAGACATAGGCACAGAGTAAGAGGCAGACAGAGAAAGAGGCAGACAGAGACAGACAGGGAAAGAGACAGAGAAAGACAGACAGAGACAGACAGGGAAAGAGAGACAGTCAAAGAGACAGACAACAGAGGCAGACAGACAGGGAAAGAGACAGACAGACAGGGAAAGAGACAGACAGTCAAAGAGACAGAGGTAGACAGACCCAGACAGGGAAAGAGACAGGCAGGCAGGGAAAGAGACAGACAAGGAAAGAGACAGACAGACAGACAGACAGGGAAAGAGACAGGGAAAGAGACAGAGACAGGGAAAGAGATAAAAACAAGAAAAGAGACAGAGACAAGGAAAAAGACAAGGAAAGAGACAGAGACAAGGAAAGAGACAGGGAAAGAGACAGGGAAAGAGATAGAGAAAGAGACAGAGACAGGGAAATAAACAGAGACAGGGAAAGACAAAAACAAGAAAAGAGACAAAGACAAGGAAAGAGACAGGGAAAGAGACAGAGACAAGCAAAGACAGGGAAAGAGACAGAGACAGACAGGGAAAGAGACAGACGGGGAAAAAGACAGACGGGGAATGAGACAGACGGGGAATGAGACAGACAGGGAATGAGACAAACACAGAAAGAGATAGCCAGAGAGACAGACACACAGAGAGACAGGGAAAGAGACAGAGAGACAGATAGGTAAAGAGACAGAGAGACAGACACACAGAGACAGACAGAAAGAGAATGACAGAGACAGACAGACAGAGACAAACAGACAGAGAGACTGGGAGAGAGACATAGAGACAGTTACTATCCCGGGCAATGCCGGGTACTACAGCTAGTTTCATATAAAACCCAAATAAAATGCATTGAAGTTTGTGGGTGTAACGTGAAAAAAAAAGTGAAAATGTTTATGGGGTATGAATAGTTTTTCAATTCACTGTACCTATGCACATCTACATGCATAAACACATACACACCTACAGTTGTTGAATACATTTACGTAGGAGGGGAGGTTCGTCTGTGGACGTCGCTGAGAATTTTCCACCCTCTTGACCAGTGGCTTGTTTTCACTTGTCTGCATAGCTTTGCAGTGAGTGTGAGGGGCGCAGCACAACCACAACCAGAGACTGGGAATCCACCAGCAGATAGATTCAGGTGTGGAGCCGGTTTGCCGTCGTTTTAGGGCATGTTCTTCTCCACAGTCACATAAGTGCACAGTATGAGTAAACCTCCAGCTATAATTTGTACATAATCTGCTTATTATGGGATATCTCAGGCATTCTCATAGCCAGGGGCTGCAGAGGCAGAGCCCGGTGAGATTATCTGCCTGTCTTTCCTGTCCCACGCTCCCTGGTGTCACATTCTCTCCATCCCCTCCATGACAGATGTAGTTTTCTGTCCTATTGTGTTATGGAGATTACTCATCACAGGGTGGGGACACTGAGGGTGTGAGAGGGGACACTGTGCGTGACGAGGTGGAGGAAATTCTCAGATAGCGACAATAATAAAAACAATTAAAAAAAAGAGAAAAAGCGGTCCAACAAGACTAGAACCTAGAGGTAAAAAAAAAAGGATGTGGTGTTAAAGTGGGGGGAGTGCTGGGGCAGGTTGTGTAATGGCCAGAAGGCAGTGGCAGAAAGTAGCCTCTGAGAGTCCAACGGAAAGATGAAGGATAATCCAGCTTCACGAGTAAAAGGAAAGTCCAGGAAGGATATCATGACTAAAGAGGATGTCCACTGCTTTTACATTGATGGCCTATCCTTAGGATAGATCATCAATGTCTGATCGGCCAGGGTCTGATCAGACGGCAAGAAATGCTCAGTTCTGGAGCTTCTCTGTCTTATGATAGTGGTTTCGGCTGGGTACTGCACATCCGCCTTCTATTGAGTAGAATGGGAGGCGGATATACAGTACCCGGCCGCGGCTGCTATCAGAACACGGAGCTTTTCCAGCTGCCTTCCACTGCCGGGACCAAAAACAGCTGATCGGTGGGGGTGCCAAGTGTCAGACTCCCGACGATCAGACATTGATGATCTATCCTAAGGATAAGCCATCAATGTAAAAGTAGTGGACTACCCCTTTAAGAGTGTTCACACACCAGAAAGATATTGTGAGTGCCATGGATATTGACTGATTTTAATGTTATCCTTCCTGGACTCTTATTATGTCTACAATAACAAAATTGTTTTATTCGTCAAGTTCCTCTTTCCATTGAAGTCTCATGTCGTAGTAAAGACGATTCCATGCTTCGAGTATCATGGGTAAGGATTATGGTGACCTGGACTTTTTTTACTATCAAAGCCTCTGAGAAACCAATGAAGGACTCTTGGACGGTTTACTACACTATCGCAACTTGACTTGATGGGTCCTTCAGTGGAAAACGTGGTCCTTGGCCCAATTTACTGACTGGACAGAAAAGAACTTCCATTGGTAGCTTTCTACAAAGTTTAGGGAGTATGGCAACCTAAGAATACACCAGTATTATTAGTAAATGGTATAGAGAGTACATGTTAGCGATTTTGCGGTAGGGCTTAGGTGCAGCAAAGTAATGCCAGATCCAAATGTTGTATAATGACTGAGATAAAGGGTTTGGCTCGCACTCTACTGTAGAGAGTGTATTGTGGATGATGGTTTTCCACTTCTTCATATCCCCTTAGTCGGTAACGCTTCCTAATGGAAGCCTAATCTGGTGAAGGGTCTCGTTTATGGATTTTTACTAAATTAAACCATAGAAGACCCATCTATATTTTAAAGGAGCCAGAGTACCAAAGGTTCATGGTCATGCTCCTCTTACAGGGTCTATCAGAGCTACTTTGAGCATATTGGTGAAAGGTTATACTTGGTATCTACAATGTTTAGGAGGATGGTGGCAATGTAACTTTGACATCAATGTCCAGACCCCATGATCCTCGACAGAACATCCCATGCCCTCTGCCAGCTTGTCTTTTCCAATACCACCATCTCTTCCCCAGATTAGTGATGCATATGCACATTTTAGGATGAAAAAGAAAATGGGATTCACACGACCAGGTCAACATACTCCATTGTACCCATGTATGTCCCATTGTAGGTTCTTTTGCAGGTTGAGGGTGGGTCACCGTTGGTGTCCTGACCGTTTTGCTGGTACACAATCCCATAAGCAAGACGTGATGAGCCCTTGACATCAATGATCCCATCACTAATTATCCTTGTGTGGATCACTTTTGGTAGGTACTTACCAGTAGAAATTGGGAAACCTTCACAAAACCTGCCGTTTTGGAGCCGTAGTAACTTAGTCATCTAGACATAGTCATCTCAGACCCTTACGATTGCCCATTTTTCATGCTTTCAACACCTAAACGTCAGGAACTGATTGATCAGTCCCTGACAGGTGATATCATCAGATAGTAAATTTCATTGACTTCACAGAACAGTTGTTTGAATGCTACGGCTGAGCTGTAGAGAAGTCTATGATTACGGAGATAACCATTCATGAACATGTACGTAGAACG